>NC_043717.1:8865454-8962541 GCF_006229205.1 Suricata suricatta | reverse complement strand
TCTGGGTTGTTCCTCACTTTTCACTGAACATTGAAATACAGGTCACTGCTCAGTTTGCTTTTTCCCTACCTGGTCACCCAGTCTTTTCAGGGCGCCCGGGTGGCTTAGTTGGTTAAGCAACCGACTTCGGCTCAGGTCATGATCTCACGGCTTGTGGGTTCGAGCCCCGTGTCGGGCTCTGTGCTGACAGCTCAGAGCCCGGAGCCTGCTTCAGATTCTGTGTCTCCCTCTCTCTCTGACCCTGCCCCGCTTACAGTCTGTGTATCTCTCTCTCAAAAGCTAAATACACATTAAAAAAAAATAAAAAAAAAAGACTCTTCTTAAAAGAAACATGACGGAGGGTAAAGATATTCCAAACAGGCATACTAGATGCTCCCGGCACTGAGCAGTGTGATTTAGCAAAACGAATCCTGGGGTCCAGCTCACACCCACCAGCAGTTCCCAGCTGAGCGATTTTGTGCAAGTCACATGATGCATCTGAAAAATGTCTCTATCTGCAAAATGGGAAATAACATTCTTCCAGGCATGATTATAGGGCCACCGGAGATGGTGTAAACCGTGGAGGCCCCGTGTTATTAGGCGTCTCCATGAGGATTATCATGATTAGGATACTAATCGATGTAATACTTGAAAGGAGATCAAATAGCACACCCTTATTATAATTTTGAATATTTCTACTGAGAATACAACTGACGTCTCAAGTCATGGATGTTGTCTGGATGGAGGAATGGAGAAGGAAGAATCAGAAAATTAATTTTGTTAAGAATCACGGGGAGAAAGAACACTTTTTTGAGAAATCTTTAAAGTTTATTTATTTTGAGAGAGAAAGCACGAGTTGGGGAGGGGCAGAGAGAGGCAGGAGAGAGAGAGAGGATCCCAAGCAGGCCCTGTACTGTCAGTGCAGGAGTCAACGTGGGGCTCGAACTCACGAACTGTGAGATCATAACCAGAGCCAAGATCAAGAGTCATCGCTTAACCGACTGAGCCTCCCAGGCACCCCGTGAAATTTTAATTGTGGTTTCAAACCATACTTTGCCTCCTCCCTCACTCCATGCAGCCCCCTGATCTCCATGCCCTCTGGGGTGCACCAGGCAGGCCCTTACTGCCCGGCCTTCACACCGGCTATTGCATTTCCCAAGAGTACACTCCCTGTACATCCACCGTCTCCCTGCTTTTCCTCCAGTTCTTTGTTCAAATATCTCTGCAAACATCACTTCCATGGACCGACCTGCATAAAACTGCACTATCGCCCTGACCACTGGTGTTCCCTACCCTCTTCCATGCTGTCAGCACAGAGCCCAACGTACAGCTCAAACTCTCGAACTGTGGGATTGTGACCTGAGCTGAGGTCGGGGGCCTAACCCACTGAGCCACCCAGATGCCCCTGCCTTTACTCAGATTCTAGCTAGTGAAGTATAGACAGCCGTGTTGTAGAGTTTACAGTGACCGGGTTTGGAGAAAGAGCAAAGAAAGAAGGCATCAGTGAGGACTTTTGCATAAAGATGAATCTAGGTGGATATGTCGCTCTAGCCTGCAAAGTTGTGCTTGTGGTCTTTGATTCAGCTCTGTTGTCATCGTGAAGCCCACCCCACTTTAACATGGAAAAGCAGGAATAGGGGCACCTGAGTGGCTCAGTTGGTTAAGTGTCCAACTTCAGCTCAGGTCATGATCTCACAGTTTGTGAGTTAGAGCCCCACGTCGGGCTCTGTGCTGACAGCTCAGAGCCTGGAGCCTGTCTTCGGATTCTGCATCTCCCTCTCTCTGTCTCTCAAAAATAATTAAAAAATGGTAAAAAGAAAAACATTAAAAAACTTTAAAAGAAAAGGAAAAGCAAAAAATAGAACAAAGTTGGTACTTGCTTTGTGAGTTCAGCGGAAATCGACGGAGCCAGGGAAATCGACACAATTTGGGGAAGCCAGTGTTAGAGACCAACTCCATGCTGAGTGCATTAACTGGATTTGTCTTCGTGAATTTTCCATGAACGACTTTTAATAGTCCTTCCCACACAAAGAGCGTGAGACTCAGCCCCGCCCTGCTCTGCCCGGACGTGCTGTGATTTTTACACTCGTGTGTTTGTAACTGTTGTCTAATTGTAGTCCCTTGCTTAGCAGCTGCTAGCCCCCAGCTTCCTGGCTGTTCTCTCGGCTTCCCCTTCCTTCCGCTTCTTCTACTCTGGGCCTATGTCATTTCTCTTAAAGCAAGGTTTCAAAACATCAAGACAGATAAAGATCCGAGGACCATAACTCTTGTATACTCCTTAAGGACAATCTCCTTTTTGTCTTGGATCCTGTATCCAAGAATCTAACAATGACCTTGTGCCAAGAATCTCTTTCAAAAGCCTAGCCAAGATCTACCCTTGTGCGACTCGCTGCAGATCAACAGCTTTCAGTTTAATCCTAAGAAGAATGAGCAGAGGGACACCGATACTGGGTTTAGCATTTCACTAACGTAATCCCTTTCCCGTGGAGGGATATTGTCCTGTGACTTACTCGTGTGAGTGTGTGTGTGAGTATGAGTGTGTGTGTGAGTATGTGTGTGTGTGGGGGGGGGGGGGACTGTGGTTGTGGGTAGATAGAGGTCTTCTCCCTGGACATGAGGCTTTTGGTTCTGGGAGTATTCAAGGGCTTTTAGAAAATCCATGTGAATGTTCTAGTGAAAGAAATCATATGTCACGCTTATCGTCGGTGAACGCCTCATGTGCCCTGGATGATTTCTCACTCGCAAAGATCGTCTCCTTCAAGCCAAGCCAAGTGCCAGGGAAGGGGGGCGGTGGGGGGATAGGTCAGGTGGTTTGAGCCCAGGCCTGTCTCCCTGCACTCTGATCCTGTGTATTGGCTGGGATTAAGATGAGAGGAGACACAAAGGGTCAACTTGAGTTTGATGATGGCTCAGGACATCCCGAGTTGGACCCGGGTTAATTACTGCTGGAGAGAAGCTGGCCAGTTCTAAGAGAAGAAAGTTCTCAAGTTCAATGTGAAGCTGTATGTTGGGCAGTTTATACAGAGACCAGAATAGGGAACTGGGAATCAGGGTCACAGTGGTTCAGTGTAAAGATTCTAGATGTGAGACTCCTGTGGTAGATCCAAAACAAGGTTGGCAAAACGAGGGACAATTTATGGGATTGGTAATATTTCTAACCATCTAATATTGAAGATAGAATTTTGAAGACTTACAACCCCAGATATTTGGAAAATGGGTTTGATTCCTCTCCAAAGGATGCAATTAGCTTGAAGGGAGGAAGAGTGATAGTGGATCTGTCAAGGAAATACCAAGAATTCGCCATAAATTACTGGTGAATTACTGGAAGTTCTAGAAAGTTTATTTTATGGTGACAACTAAAGAGGGAGCATTTCTTAATTCAGGGCCTATACCTCTCCCTGGGTTCCTGGGGTGTGGTGGAAAAGGGATGGCTTAGGCAGCAAAGGATTCACAGGAAGTAAAAATTGGCCACACAGATTTTGAGGGGAAGAACAGAGTTGGGCATCTTTCCAGTTATATAGGATGGACAAATCCTGAAAGCGATGAAGACTAAGCTAGAAGAAAAAGGAACATAAACTAGATGAAGAATTACCCTTCTCTTCTCCAGCTAGTCTGACTTCTATTGTCTTCTCATTAAGTAGCAACAAATCTTGGTTATTAGAATTTTCTGGAAGATGAACATTCTTTTCCATTGAATTCTTTCATGTTATTCCAAAGTCCCCGGGAAAGAAACGGATATACTTTCATGAGCGTTATGTTAAAGAATTCAGAAAGTCCAGGAAAAATATTTTCACAAATCAGAGCTTCCCATGACATTCTAGAATTATCTCAGACCTGCCAGGCGAAAACTTGTACATATGGAAAAAGTGACAGGCATTGGCCAACAATGGGCAATTTTTAAGAGGCTGCATTTACTGGGTTTTTACTGTAAGGAAGCAGGTTTGAGTTTATGGTGAGGCCGTGCAGGGGATGAGCATAGAAAGCAAACATGTCAGGAGACAGAAGTTCTAGGGGTGTCCCCTGACCTGCAAAGGGTCAAACCTGTCAGGGGACCCCTGGCTTGAGGGACGATGATACAATGGGAGGTCTGGGGGCTGTTCATATTCCCCCCTCATTCCTACCCTATGGCCTGGCTTCATTTGGCAAAACCGGACGTGGTGGAACTGGGGATCCTGTCTCAAAATGAATTTCAAACTGTGGTCCCAAACCCACGAAGACCTCAATCAAAATAATTTTAAAAACAAGCTTCAAAAAATTCTAGCAAATGCTACCCCACCTTTGTTCGGGGCTCTCTGGCTCTCTCCGTTCCACCAGCTTGGAGTGAGCAGAGGCCCGGGTTTGAACCTGCAATAAACGACCCTTCCTTTTTGGCTTTGACTCTGGACTCTGGTGGTTCATTTCTGGGGGACCCCGAATTCCTGGCATTACAAACTAACTGCTACCCAGGTGCCCCGACTTAAGTACATTTTCAAAAGCACATGCATTACCCTAAAAAACAAACAAACAAACAAACAAAAAAACCAGGTATCTTAACAAACATGGTAGAAAAAAAGTCGGTGGACTAATGTATCTTAGTAAAAAGTCTATAGTGGAATTGCATAAATGTTGATTTTTTTAGATGGATATAATTGGGAATACTGTTACTAATGCAAGTTTAACAAATTAGTGGAATAAAAAAAAAATTCTAGCAAATGCGTAAAGCATCTGCCCCAAGTCAGTCAGTCTTTGCTGCAGATGTCGGTCGTTTCTTCCATTCTGGGTTAGTCGTGTACAACTTGTAGTTGAGCTGCGTTTGTGATATTGCAAACATAGGAGTGATGCTTTCGCCAGCCCCGAGCACCTCCGAGAAGAAAGTGGAGGTCCCCTCCATGGACCATGGGTCTCTATCTCTAGACTGCCAACTTATGGGGAGTGGCGGGGGGAGCTCCGGCTCTGTCTCCAGTCCCTCCGCTCTGGCTTGGTGCCAGCACATGGTGGGTGCACAGTGGAAACGCCTGCTCTTTCGGCTGCCTTTTCCTTTGTAACAATTCTCTTCTCTGCTGCCTTCCGGGGACCAGCAGCATCAACAGCACCTGAGATCTTGTTGGAAATGACAAGTTTCAGGCCTCCACAGCAACCCTGGGGCTGGGACCCAACAATCAGCGCTGGATCAAGCCCTTCCAGGTGATCTCACTGAGAACCACTGGCCTTAGAGAAATTGATCTGCAACTAACTGCTTCTTTCTGGCTCTTTCAGGACCATCGCCGCGGCTTTTGCTGTGTGCTAAAGCAGCCAGTTCATGCAGGAGCCCGCCCCAGTGAGGTTTCCAGTCGTAACCCTGATCCTCGGCCCTGGGCACAGCTCAGATTTTCTCAGCCCCTTTGGGGGTGCCCGGGCTGGTTTCCTAAACCCGAAGTCAACCGCCTCCAGTTGCCCTCCTCGCCCTTGAGGCAGGAAATCAGTGCCAAGCGCAACAACAACAAAAAAAGATGGACTTTTAGAGTCCAACCCCGTGGTTTTCAACCTTGGCTGTATATTGGAATTACCTGGAACTGCTCAAAAAAACCGCAAACCAGCCACACACCCCCCAGTCAGGCCAATTAAGTCAGACTCTAAGCAGTTGGGGGGGTGCAGCTCTTGGCTGTGGGTAGTTTTGTTTTGTTTTGTTTTGTTTTTTGAGTTTCCCATGTAATCTCATGAGCTGAAAAATCACTAAGCAATGCTCTAGCCTTGACTTGGTGGAGTCTGCCCTAATTTTCTTTGTAACCTCAACTTCACCACAATGCTGATTTTTCTTTTTTGGAGGGAGGCACTGTGCCTCTCTGAGCACCCTCTCCGCATGTGGGAGTGAAAGGCCACAGGGGGTGAGCGTGTGAATCCTGGGCACACGGACATGGAGCGGCCTGTTGTCTAAAAGACAGGTCCTGGGTGCCCTCGCCAAGGTCTACAGCGTTTCCGAGCTGAGAGGGGCCTCCCACATTTTGTCTTTGGGTGTCAAGAGCTAAGAAAATACAAAGGCTCTGTAACTGCTCGTTAGCCTGGATTTCCTGTCACCGAGAGGTGGAGAAAAGGTTCTGACAAGTGAGGCGTTCACTGGAGAGTGAGCTTTCACGTTGAATATAGTCCAGCGTTTGGCCCTGGTAAGCCAGCCTGGGGGCAGAGTTGCAGAGGTGGGACCCATTAGCAAGTGCCCCGGCCCCTTTCCCCCTGCCAGGGCCCAGGGGGTGCTCCTAGAGACCCATGACCAGGGTCAGGACTGATCTAGCTAGGGGGGCTGAGACCACTAGGCACCCCACCCTGCCCCTAGCACAGCCCCCGTGCCCTGCCCCAGCTTCACCACCAAGACTGTCCTCTCCTGCCTCTGTAGCTGGCAGGACTGCAGCCTTTTTTTTTTTTTTTTTAATGTTTATTTATTTGGAGAGAGAGAGAAAAAAAGTGTCAGCAGGGGAGAGGCAGAGAAAGGAGACAGATGATCCCAAGCAGAACCGTCAACACAGAGCCAGATGCGGGGCTTGAACTCAAGAACAGGAAGATCACACGCTGAGCCGAAAACAAGAGTCGGACGCTTAACTGATGGAGTCCCGCCCCAGGACCCTAGGACTGCAGCCTTTTCTCCCAGGGCCCCTGTAGCCGCATGAACCGCGCATCCTCCTTTTCCACCGGGATCTGGTCTTCTGCAGCGCGCTCCCTCAGTGCCCCGGCCAGAGAGCGACGTCTGCGCCCGTCACCCCTCCACAGCCTTGCCGCCCTGGCCTCCTGCAGCTCTGTCATCTGACCTAAAAGGCCTCCCCCTTCCACCTGCCATGGACTGCTCAGGCCTGGCCTCCTCCCAGCGCACCCTCTGATAACGACAGGTAGAATCGATTGTACTCTTGTTTCCAGTAGCGCTTTATACCTGTCTCCAGTCTAGACGCTTTCGCTTTTTATCATTATTATTGGTTCATCATCCCTTCTGTCCCAATAGACGATATGTTCTTTTGCAATCTAATTTTTCCTCTTAAAAAAAATAGATAGATAGATAGATCCAGAGCCTCAAAGTACCTGACAGCAGTAAGTGCTGAATGAATCCTTACCGGCTTCATTTAGCTATGGTTCAAAGCATCTTGGCCGAGGGTTTGGAATTGGATGGCAAAGAGCGGTAATCCTGGCCCAGAGGCCGACTAAGGCCTGTCTGGGGCCATTACACGTGTAAAGAGGCCTCACACCGAATGTTGTGACCTGCAAAGGCAGAGAAATGCTGAGTGACGGCACAGTCGCTGCCCAATAGGAATAGAAAGGGAGCCACAAACACAAGCCATGTATACGATTTTAAATTTCTAGGGGCCACATTAACAACAACAGAAAAGTAAAAAAGAAAATGGGGAGGTTAATTTTAATGATGCATTTCATTTAAGCCCGTATGCACCAAATTCTGTCATTTCAACCTATAACCCATTAAACGGATTGAGGTGTTTGATATTCTTTTATTTATTTATTTTGTAGGATGTCTTTGGCATGTAGTAGGACTTCTACAGTTACCGTGCGTCTTAGTTTGGACCGGCCACATTTCAAGTGCTCAATAGTTACAGCGTGGCTTGCAGCTGCCACGCTGGAAAGCAGTGTAGACGCTGACACACAGTGCCCCGGAAGGTCAACCTTTCCTCTAGGCCTCAGGGCAGAAGGAGAAAGCAATGTCTCCCCTGAAAGGCCCAGAAGCTTGTGAGAAGGGACAACAGGCCAGCAGAAACGACTCCACTAAACCAGCAAGGAGATTGGGCCCCGCACCCCCAGCATGGGTGGGGGTGGGGAAGGGGGGGGCAGCAGCTTGCTCTGAGAAAGCGAGAGGGGTTCCGGTGGGGCCCAGGGTAGGGGTATCTCTGAACTAGGAGGAATAGAGCCAAGATTCCAAGGGTTCAAGACAAAAGCAACAAAGCAAGCTATTCTAATGAACTTGACCCGCTCGATGCTGATTTATTTGCTACCACTGGCTTCCATCACCTGCGTTATGGGGTCAGAATTTCCAGATAGTGCAGACGGAGGAACAGACCAGCAATTTACCTGGAGCCATTAATTTTAGCCTCATGGCCCGGCAAGAGGGAAACACAGACAAATTCCCCATCTTCGGTAAACCCAGCCCTTATGAACCCAATTTGAAGTAGTAAGTGAAGGTCTTCGTGCTGCACAGCAAGTAATTTGAGTATCAAAAGCAGCACGAACACTGGAGGAGACCCGGAGCCTGATATAGAGAGCACGAGTATGCCATTCTTTGAAGCTGGAATTTTCTGGAAAATGCCAAGAAAAAGCCAGGGCTAATACGTCCAGGAGGAAGCAGCAATTTTTCGGGGAGATTTTTCTCAATCTACTGCAAAATAACCAGCATTAACGTCAGTTAAGGAAAATGCTGTAAGTTTGGGGTCTTGAAACGCCTCTCTGTTTTTTCCTGACACATGGCCCTGCTATGTGGGAAGAGAGGGAGCCAGAGAGAGCCAGGGCCAAGAAGCCTCTTCCCGGTACAAGGTTGAAAGGAGCCCTGCAGAGCGGTGACAGTAAAATCCCTGACCTCCTCCATCCCTCCACTCTGCCTTCTGGATTTATTTTGGGATAGGTCTTCTTATTTATTATTTAAGAAAATGCAACCAGCAGCTATGAGGGCCCTGCTAATCCTTGCGCGTTTCTGCCAAGAACTGCAAAACAGCTTTGCTCAACAGTTCCCGTGGCACGGACGGCTGGGGTGGGGGGTGGGGGGTGAGCTACTGAAAGAGACTTTTTAAAATAAGATTTTCGTGTATGGTCTCACCCGGTTGCCTTCCCAGTTCATGGAAGAGCCTTAAGTTTTGAGATCGGAATGACTGTGGTCCTCACTCAGTCTCTGCTTCCCCAGTGGTGATTTCCTCCGGAGCCTGGTGGACATAACCTAGCCCATGAACCCTGAAGACCAGTTGTAGCACAACGAAGAGACAAACATGCCTTACGAGATCTTCAAAAAGTGAAATGCCTTTTATATTAGAAAAAGCCACTTAAATGCATGCCAGGTGACTGCGAACTCGTAGGACCAGGAGGGGTGTTCAAGGGGCTAGAAGGCACGAGGCTTGGCTGACCTAATGGGGCTAATGACTACTTTTTCCATAAAAATATGAAAAGACCTTTCACTTTCTCAAGCAGGGAGAACAAAAAAGACTCCTTGGTAGAAAATAGCCGATGTCAGAAGTCGGCACAGGGCCCCAGCGTTCAAATATTTTATTGCCACCAAATTTCAGGGAGGCTTGGGTTTCTCCTGGGTTTGCTGTTAGAACTCCCTGGGGGTCTGGGCTTCTCCGGGCTGCTGGGAAAGAGCTGCCGTTCAACCTGTGTCTTTGTGGCTGACATTTCGACTCAAGTGGGTCTGCTTTATTACCCTCTTCTCGTTCTGGAAAAGCCGATTACTACCCTCTCCTGCTCTGCAATGGTTGCCGGTGAGCAGGTCACGCGCCTGCGCAACGCACTCCGAGGGGGTGGGTGGCTGCTTTCATTGTGTGCTAGTTACACTTTACTGGCCCTGGTGGAGGCCACAAATATTATGTACGTTTTCAGATACCTCTTTTAATTAATGTTGTGGAACACTCTTCCGGGGCTGTGGTTCCTGAAGGGATGTTGCTTGTATAGGTTGAAAAAAGAACTAAGCGGGAGTGGGGGGCCTCTACAGAAGGGTTAGAACAGCTGCACCGAAGGACCTAGATGGTCTCCATTCCCCCACAGCTGCCGTGACTGGCTCCTACGCCGGCTTTTCTGGACTCTGTTCAAAGTAGAATTTCCAAAAAGTTGAAAACGTGGCTAATGTCAAAGACTTTCTGCAATTCCTTAATGATGGGCTCAACGAGACAGTAAAGGTATTGCAGGGCGCGTCGGAGGAACTGCACATTTATAGACATTAAAAAAGAAGAATGTTTGGGGCGCCTGGTGGGGCTCAGTCGGTTGAGCGTACAACTCTTGATCTCGGCTCAGGGCATGAACTCACGCTTCGTGAGGTCGAGCCCTGCGTTGGGCTCTGCGCTCACAGCGGAACCTGCTTGGGATTCTTTCTCTGTCTCTCTCACTCTCTCTCTCAAAAATAAATAAATAAACATAAAAAAAAGAAGAATATTTGAATGAGGTGGCTAAGTTGCACACAATACTGCTCTGTCCCTACAGGGCAGTGACCCTGGGACCCTTGGGGTGATCTTTTCCACCACTCAGAAATGATCTGCATTTCTTTCAGACAAAATATACATGTTAACACATAACTTCACATCATCTGGGTTCCGGTTTAATGACTAGTAAATAGCAAGTCAAAGAAAGATACAGTCTATAGCTAATTACATAGTCCTGGGCCAGGAAAGGGCGTCCTGAACGCTCCTGGCCATTTATTCTGAGAGTTAGATAATTTTTCTTAATACTTTACATATTATTCCTCTCCTGCTCTATTTTGATGCATCATCAATATGGTAGGGAGAATATACTGGCAAGTTAGACTTCACAATGTGAGAGTTTTCCATACACCCCAGGAATCTGAATTTAGATGCATTTGGCAGTTGAGGAGAAGGCCTTGAGGAAGGAGAATGAGGCAAAAGCGAACAACTAAAAACTTAAGTGTCCTAAAAAAAAAAACAACAACCCAGAAACCCCCAACACAAACCAACAAAACCAAAACCTAACTATAGGACTAACGTGCCCTATCAGAGACCAGTAAACTGGCTTGGAAGCAGCCTGTGACCTGCATTTTTGACTAACACACTTTGTTAGTGAAGGATGCCCACGCTGTTTTCACAGAGGAGAGGCACTGAGGTTATGCCACGTTACTTACGCAACGCTGAGAATGTTCATTTTCACTGGGCCAGGGATCGACTGGCAGGAAATAGGACAATAGAAACCAAAGTGAAAAGCTGAGGTTTGGAGGCAGGCCCTGGCCTGGGGGTGGGGAGGTTGGGGAAGCTGCCGCGAAGAAAGGGGCAGAGGAGGGAGTCAGAGGCTGGGACCTCCCGGGGCGGGGGGAATGTGATGAAATAGTTAGAGCCACAGCTGATGGAGGAGCTGGAGGAGCTGTTGGTGTGCAGACAGCGGCAGATATGCAGCACGTTGGGGGTGGGGGGTGGGGAGGAGACCTGTCTGGAGCTCAGGGCCAGCCTGATACTAAGCTGTGCTTTAAGAGTTCGGAGGAAACATGCCTAAAAAGCAATGACGTCACCAAAGGGCCAAGGCGATGGGCACAGGCCACCCTCACCTAGGAGGGGTATTCTATCCGTGAAGTTATTTAGAATTGCTGATGCCATGATGGTAATAGAAAGCAGACTCTTAGATTCATTATTGTGTCACTAACGAAGACAGGCCAAAAGAGAACAAACAGAAGCTCTTGATCCCGAGCTAGGGACTCAGCCACAATCACTTGCCTTGGCAGAGATGCAAAGACAGGCGGAGAGGTGGAAAACTTCATAGTAGAAACACAGCGGGGGAGGGGAGGCTCCAGGTATGCCCAGACTGGAGTTTTGTGGAGCTGCAGAAGCCGGAGAGAATAATTAAAAGATGACTTTAAAAATGTCATCGGTTTGAGAAGCGTATTCACTTTTCTCTGATTGGCCCTGTGTTGGAAGTTGGAGCAAAAACTAGGGAAGCTGACGGTCATTGACAAGGTCCTTCTGCTCTGGCCTCATGGCCACAGAGGTTATGGTTTGGCTTTGAGAGCTGGGGCTGCAGAGGCTGTGACCCAGGGTCCTGCTGTCATATCCGGCGAGGCCATTGCCCCTTTGCATATTCAGCCTCTCAATTGTTTCAGAACCTTCCACTGGCATCCCTTTATTGCCTGCACCCCAGCAGATGTGAGAAAAGAGAAATCAGAATTACCTGGGAGCCATGGCCAGGGCACGCCGGCCACGAAGAGACTCAACTGCAGAACCGCATCGAACTCGGTGTTGGTTACTTGTAGACCGGGACAGCACTTTCCTGGCTTGATCATGGCTTCTTGCCCTCTCAGCTTGGAACTCCCAGTAATTCCTCAACTTGCCCGCCCATTGCGATCACAAACACAATCAATCAAATCGCAATCTTTGAGCACGGGCCCCACGAATTTCTAAAACCTCCCCAGGTGATTACAATGGGCTGGCAGTTTGAGAAAGCGCTGTAAGGAACGCTTGCTACGTCAAGTGTGGCCTCCCAACTGCTAGCAACACCTGCTTTATCTGGGCGCTTATTCGAATGGCAGGTTCCCAGGCTAAACCCTCCCTCTACTGAATCAGAAACCGCATTTTACCTCAGCTCCAGGTCATTCATATGCACATTAAAGTTTAGGAAGCGCTTAAAAATGGACTCTATGCGGCCTCTCTGTGAGGAGAAACCCTTAGGATTGGTCCCCATTTCTTAGCCCAAAGAAGAGATACCGGCTCCTTCCCTCACCTCTTCACCTAACTGTAAACGCTGATACAGATGAAAGGAAGGAAACAGGCTTTCTTTCGGAGAAAGCTATCAACATGTTTGCCTTGAAAATGCGCAGTGTGCTCATGGTCAAAATTCCCAGCAACTTAAGGTAAAATTGATTAAAGCAAAAGCCTCCAAAAAACCAATTTTGCCTTTTCCCAGGAACAGCTTTTAGGTTGAAGAGTCAAAGAATCTTCTCTCAGGTTGCCTAAACTCTTGAAGTTTGTCTGAATCAACCAGTGTCCTGAAAAAGACTGCTGATTTCTACATGTTTTAGACATATTTTATAGGAGAAAGGATTGAAGGTGGGATTAAGCCATAATAAGAAATGTTTGTGTTTGTCTCCCAGCGTGTAGAAGAGCTAACATCCAGATATTCTTATTTTGGTTGAGAAGATGTAAGGTTAAAATTTATTGACAAAGATCTAGAGCACGTTTATTGCTCTAGATCGACACACACACAGAGGCTGAAACCATAAAGTCTAGTTCTTAAAAGAAGGTTCTTTTTTTAACTTTATTTATTTTGAGAGAGAGCACAAGTGGGTTAGGAGCAGAGAGAGAGGGGAGAGAGAAAATCCCAAGCAGATTCCACGCTGTCAGCCCAGACTCCAATGTGGGGCTCAGAACTGTTCACATACCATGAGATTATGACCTGAATCGAAATCAAGGGTCAGAGGCGTAACTGACTGAGCCACCCATGTGCCCTCATAAAGTCTGTTTCTTATAGAGTCACCTGAGTGGCTCAGTTGGTTAAGCGTCTGACTTCAGGTCAGGTCATGATCTCATGGTCTGTGGGCTTGAGCTGACTTCAGATCAGGTCATGATCTCATGGTCTGTGGGTCTGTGCTGACAGCTGGGAGCCTGGAGCCTGCTTCGGATTCTGTCTCTATGTCTCTCTCTCTCTGCCCTTCCCCTGCTCATGCTCTGTCTCTCTATCAAAAATAAACAAACATTTAAAAAAATGTTTAAAAAGCCGCTGAAGAAGTCATTACATAATTAATTAATTACATAAATATATATGTATTTAATAAAAAAATTAAAAATTAAATTTTTAAAAAATGTTAAGGTTTATTCATTTTTCAGAGACAGAGCGTGAGTGGGGGAAGGGGCAGAGAGAGAGGGAAACAGAATCTGAAGCAGCTCCAGGCTCTGAGCTGTAAGCACAGAGCCCAACCTGGGGCTCGAACTCACAGACTGTGAGATCATGACCTGAGCTGAAGTCAGACGCTTAACCAACTGAGCCACCAAAACGCCCCTATATAGTCTATTTCTTATAAAGAAGTTAATTTGTGAGGGTATGGAGTAAGGAAATGACAGCAAATGCTAACATGAATCCACGAGAAGAAATGAAGAGAACTAAAAATGGTAGATAAGAAGGTTAATATAACAAATTCTATAAATATATACTTCCTTTCCTCTCTTCTCTCAGCTTCTTTAAAAGACATAAGATTATACAAAGGAATAGCTATAACAATGTATTGTTTGGTTTCTAACATAAACACACATAACATGTATAGCAGTAATGGCACAAAATAGGGGGAAGGGGTGGAGCTATGCAGGAATAAAGTTTTTACATCTTACTGGGATCAAATTAGCATATCTGAAGTGGATTATAAGTTAAGATGTATTTTTGCAAACCTTAGAGCATCAGCTAAGAAAAAGAGAGAGAGAGGGAAAGAGAAAGAAACAGTAAAACTATGTGTGAAAGAATTAAAATTACACACTAGAAAATATCCACTTACTACAACAGAATGCAGTGAGGTGGAAGACAGGAACGAAAGTGTCTGAGACATTTGGAAAACAAAACAAAATGCCAGAGATAAATCCAACCATACTGATAATAACTATAAATATAAATGGATTAAACACTGCAATCAAAAGGCAGTTATGTCAGACTAGATGAAGAAACCAAGATCCAACTATATGGGGTCCATAAGACACACATTTTAGATTCAAAATGTGACAGTATGTTAATGTGTAAGGATAGGGATGGGTATTGGGGGTGGGTGAGTACATTTCATCTACTATGTGTTAGGCACTGAGGTGCAATGATTTCTGCATTAACTATAGATCTTTTATTATGAAAGATTCTAGCCCTCTAAAATCAGAACAACTTCAGCTCCTCCAACGAGCATCCTGAAAGATTCAAATACCCTCGTCTTCTGACCAGTTCAATGAAGAGAGAAAAAAGATGAGGCTAGAAACTGCTAAATTACAATTTTCAAAAAGCTGAAACCAAAGCTATGTACCTACAGCGAATCAGCATGGTTCAGCCAACAGAACGGTATGGCCAGTGCAAAAGAGAATATGGAAGACAAGTATTTATGGCCTCGGAAAGAAAGAACACCTGAATAAGATGTCCGAGTTAGAGACAAAATGGTTCATATCTGAACCATTTTGAAGGAGTGATGGAGTAATGAAGGAGTAATGAAACTGCAAGACTTTTCTATTAGACAGAAATCATTTACATCTCTACCTGACAGAAATCTTTCTCAGTGTATCAACTGTCCACAAGTTATCATTTCATTTTGTAAAAACATGGGTCTAATCAAGTAAATTATAAGTCAAACAAAGTTGCCTACATGCTCTGTAGGTAATGTTCTAGAATGACACTGAAAGAGTACACTGTAATATTTCTGTGTTCTGCATTTTGGAAATCTTTTCTTAATAAAAGTAGATTCAGTTGTGAAACCCTTTTGAACATAAGAGCAACCATCTCATGGCTAATATTTATTGCTGATTTATTTCCAGGCCATCTACTGGCACTTTACATCCTGTATTTCATTTCCTTCTCACTCTAAAGCTAAGGGGTGGGTAGATAATGGATGATTTAGCCCCATTTTTTTTGGATGAGAAAATTAAGGCTCAGATAAAATAAGTAGGTTCCCCAAGTTCATCTATCCAGTAAAAGGTGGAGACAGAATTTGAACTTGTGGTTTCTTACTCTGAAAGCTTTTATATCTCACAAAGAGGATTTCTAAAATGTCTTTGTATTCACAAAGACAGTGTCTGAAATATTATATATGTTCAGTATGTTTTTCTGGTTTATAATTTTTTTAAATAACTTTTTTTTTAACATTTATTTATTATTTTTGAGAAACAAAGAAACACAGAAGGCACGCAAGTGGGAGACAGGCAGAGAGAGAGAGGGAGACACAGAATCCAAATCAGGCTCCAGGCTCTGAGCTCTCAGCACAGAGCCCGACGTGGGGCTCAAACCCATGTACTGTGAGATCATGACCTGAGCTGAAGTCGGACGCTCAACCCACCGAGCCACCCAGGTGCCCTATGAATTTCTGGTTTAATTGAAAATGCAACCAATACAATCAAAACAAAGAAGTCATAAATAGTTTTAGAAGGCCTTTCCCTTTATGCTTCTGTACAATGTCTCCCTCATGAAAGAGGATTCTTCTCTTTATCCAGACTCCTCTTCGCCTCCCTTAGGTAAGGGTGGAGGAAGTCACACAGCAATTGTATCACTCGAAGACACTGTCCAAGTTAAGACCAAGCATGGACACAAATCTTCACTCTTTATGACAAAGTGCGGGCAGTGGAAATGTACTGGCTTGTCACAGTGGTTAACTGCATCTCTGTTTCACCGCGAGAGCTAAAAGCACTTCATGAACAACTATCATCCCCTAGATCGGTTGACGAAGTTGAGTGAACACGACCTTAAAAATTTACTTTTTACAGATGGAAGACCAGATAGACCAAGCAAACCCAAGGTCACAGAGCAAATCCTTAGAAGAATGCATAAAACACAGGCAACTTTTTCCAATCCAGACTTAAGAGTTTTAACCACTGGATGCTCTCTTTCCAAACTGTTTTCTTCCATTTCAATGTCTTAAGGAAAAAGCACGCCCCAATGATAACTGATTATAGTAGGGGGAGAGAAAATACTTCACAAAAAAGAACTTGTCTGGTAGGGACAAGTTTCTTGATTTGAACAGTGAATGATTTTTGGATTTCCATGTAAGTGGCCACATTCAGCAATATATAATTCCCAAACACCTGGCATGTGTCATATACTCTTGGCTAAAAAAAAACCCCTAAGCCGTGAGAAGTGTTCTGCACACCCACACTGGCCATTGCCATCAGTTTCCATCATATCTTCAGGAGCATCTTGGTAACGAGCCAAACGAGCAGTCTGATAACTCCACATCGGGGTGCATGTCACAGGAGTGCCTGGGTTATGTCGCAATGGAGACCCATGGCCATGACCAGCAAGTTCCTGGCCCTACCTGCCCTCTATACAAAAACCCACAGGGCGTGTCTGCATTGGAATAATATGCATTTGATCCACAGGCTCGGGCAAGGGGAAGGCAGGACAAACGGTGAAGGGGGTAGAGCGGTGAGAGATGCAGCAGGCCTCCGAAACTTCTCGATCAATCAGACCTGTTGGCTTTGTGGGCCCTGTGATTGATCTCTGTCACAACTACTCAGCTTTGCACGTATGTAAATGGATGTGTCTGTGCCCCAATAAAGCTTTATTTACAAAGAAAAAACAGATGGTTGGCTGGATTTTGCCTGCGAGCTATAATTCGCCTACCCCGGAATCAGAGGAATAAACATCCAAACGTGACTTCACCTCGAGCCTGGACCTCAGAACTATCGATGTCAGGATCGGAACTGGGAGTTTCTGGCCTTCTAATACATCGCAGAAAGTGGGTGCTTTCAGCATCTTTGTCTTTATTTCTTTATTTTGAAAGAGAGAGAAAGAGAAAGAGAGTGAGCAAGCGGAGGAGGGCAAAGAGAGAAAGAGAATCCCAAGCAGGCTCTGCACTGTCAGCACAGAGACTGATGTGGAGCTCGAACTTACAAACTGTGAGATCATGACCTGAGTGGAAACCAAGGGTCGGACACTTAACTCAGTCACCCAGGTACCCCCAAACTCTTGCTTTCACAGTGGCGCAGATTTGCATATACTGAACACACGTGTGTAATCAGTACTCAGATTACAAAGTTAAAAATACAATCCCCAGCCCCCCAGACATTATCTGGTGAGCCAGCCCTGTCGCGATGTGTACTTGTTGCTCATTCAGTTCTATTGCTACAGAGTGTTTCAGTGTATGGCCACATTGCCCTGGACCCTCGGGGGTCACCCCACAGTGGTTCTAGGCCCAGGTCCCCAAAGCTGACTTGGGTTGGGGTCTGAAGCCCAAGGCTCTGCCAGTGTTAAAAAACAAACTTCAACGGAGTACATTTTAAAGATCTCATTGGCTTTATTCAATGATTCATGAATGGGGCAGCATCCTATGTAGCAGATTAAAAAAAAAACAAACCTCCCTAAAGCTGTACAAAATGGAAGGCTTTGATAGGCAGGAAAAGGAAGTTTCCAGGAAAAAGTAGATTGTTTCAGGCAAGGTCACCTTCCTATGGGGGACAGGGAAGGGGTCTGCTGGGCAGATTACCCACTAGTCCTAACACTTAATTCCAGACTGATTAAAATCGCATTTCGGGGAGAGGCCAAAAGTGCAATTAAGTTAGATATTAAGTCTTGGTTTGGCCCTGTGGGGCTTAGCACAAGCAGTGCCATTTCGGGCCTGTGGTCTCTTTTTTGACATCAGGGTGTGCCATCTGTTGACATCTAGGTGGTGGCAGCCATGCCCCCCCAGGCCCGCGCACACTGTGTGCAACAGAAACCACACTGTGCAGATGCCACCAACTTTCCTGCCACCGGCTTCTAGAGGGACAGCCACCACAGCCTGCCCAGCACCGGGGCCACCAGGGCACGTGGTACTAGAGTGTGGGGAGCAGAGCCTGCGATGCCCAAGTGCCTTTGGGGGCCTCCTTCCGCTGTCTGGAAAAATAGCTCCTAGCTTCTAGAGAGGTGGCTGGCTCTGTCTAATCTCCTGATCTCTGTCACTTGGGCACCTCCTTAGCCTTCTCTCTTTTGGAACATGGATAAGCTGAAAAGTTTCCAGATCCTTAAGTTCTGCTTCCTTTCAGCCTAACAACTATGTCTTGAAGTCCTTTGTCTCTTCCCACATTTTACTCGAGGCGGTGGGGAGGAGCCAAGACACCCCTGCAACCCTTGGCTCACAGATAGCTTCAGCTCTCACCACCTCACCACCTGCAAGTTTGACCTTGAACAGAACACTACAACACACAGGTGGCCAACTCCTTGGCCGCTTTGTAACAAGATCACCTTTCCTCCAGTTCCCAATAACACGTTCCTCATTTCCGCCCCAGACCCCGTCAGCCTTTGCCATCCACATTCCTGCTGCCATTGTGTTCTCGATTACTTGGGATTCTCTGAGGCTGAAGCTTGCCATATAGCATTCTTTTCCTTCCGAGCGCTCAGCATCGCCCCTGTCTGCGCGTTCGGGGCGCCTCAGGCTCTGTCTGGCATGCAGCACCACACCCTTCTGGCCTCTACCTGTCACCCGCTTCCAAAGCCACTTCCACATTGCCAAGTATTTATTACAGCAGCTCCTCCATTTCTTGGTACCAGTGTCTATCTTAGTTCAGGCTGCTGTCACAGAATATCACAGACTGAGTGGCTCGTAAACCACAGACATTTGTTTCTCATAGGGCTAGAGGCTAGACGTCTAAGATCAAGGCACCGGTGGATTTGGTGTCTGGAGAAGAGGGTTGGCTTCCTGGCTCATAGACCGCTGCCTTCTCGCTCTGTCCTCCCAGGGCAGAGGGCCCTCTGGGGTCTCCATTACAAGGGCACTCAGCCCAGTCATGAGGGCATCACCCTTATGACCTGATCACTTCCCAAAGGCTTTCCCTCCAAATACCATCACACTGGGGACTCGGTTTCAGCGTGTGAGTTTTAGGGAGACATAGACGTTCAGTCTATAGCAGCATGGTGATGGGGCCCTGGGATATTCTCTTTTGTGTGAAGCGTCTCTTCACGTCTTTTGCCGCCTGTTCTGTAGTGTTGTTTGTCCTTTCCTGACAGGTTTAAGGAGGTTTTTCTTTTTTTGGTCTGAATTCTAGTCATATTGCTATAGAACGTTACTTAAAACTTAGCAGCTTAAAACAAGAAATATTTGTTATCTCACATTGGCTGTGGGTCAGGAATTTGTAAACAGTTGACTGGCCTGGTTCTGGTTCAAGGGCTCTCAGGAGGTCGTAGTCTGATGTCAGCTGGAACCAAGGTCATCCAAGGGACTGGAGGATCCACCTCCAAGATGGCGCCTCAGTTCCTCGCCCACAAGGTCCTCTTCACAAAGGGCTCCTTGAACATTCTCCTGACGGGGTCGTTGGCTCCTCTAAGGGTGAGAAATCTAGGAGAGCAGAGGAGTAGGCACAATGGCCTTTGTGTGTCAGCCTGAAAAGTCACAGCCCCTCACCTCCATCATATTTCACTGGTCACCCAGATCAGCCTTCAGTGTGGGAGGGGACTCACTACACACGAGCATGAATACCAGCCAAGGAGAATTACTAGGAGCCATCTTGGAGGGTGGCTACCACACCCGTCCTTTATCATACCAGATCATTTTTGGAGAAGGAAAAAAAGAAAAGATGAGGAAGAGAACCTTCCTAAGGTGCCTTCAGTCATGCTCAAAGGCCTTTCTTTCTCATGTCACTGACCCTTTAACCATTCTTCAAGACTCCTTTGAAGTCTCCCGTGCACCAGTATGTCTATGGCTACGTGTTTCTGTGCTTAGACCTGCAGGGGGACACGAGACACTGTCCGCCCACCGGTAAGGTTTTGAGTATCCCCAGAGGTTGCCGGTCTCCTGCAATATTCTGGTCTGCTAAGTAAGTCATGCCTTAGATCCTCCCTCCGTGCCTTTTTTAATTAAGATTTTAATCCTCCCTTGAGGCAAGCATTTTGGGGAGGGTGTAATGTTACCATTTGCTATGACTCATTTATGAAAGGGTCACCAAGAGATGGGTTTTTAGGTTAGGGAGAGGCAGGAAGCACCGAGCTGAGGAGGTGGGACTCTGGGCTACATGAAGGCGGCCGGAGCTATGGGGGTCAGGAAGGCCGCCTGGGGGAGGGGAGGAAACTAAAGAAAGCACATGCTCTCGGAGTCATGACAGGACAGGGTCTGCGCCTGCGCTCCAGTGCCTCTTCAATTTTGCACCCTGGGTGCCTCACGTGCCTCCCCTTCATCCAGACCCTGCCTGAAAGCTCCAAGTGGACCGTGTCCATTTTACCTAGACCTGGCCCGTGTCCATACAATAGTGGCAACCGATCCCAACGATGATGACTTGAAGTTAAATGAATTGCTCTTGCCTTTTTTTTTTTTTTTGGTAGCAATTTCATGTGGCTCGGCTAATTTGTTAATTGCCAGGCACTTTGCCCACGTAATTCTTAACCCTTACAGCAACCTCTGCTAAATAAGCATCACCCCCATTTTACAGTTAAGGCAAGCGAGGCTCAGCCAAGCAGCAAAACTTGCCCACGGTCATACAACTGCCAAGACGTGGTGCCCGAATCCCAAAGGAAGCCGGCTTAAGTCACACGCCTCTGCTCATTCCCTCTCGCCACACTGGATATTTCTACAGGAAGATGCAAACTGACAGCCATGGGTGCGGTGTAACCCGACGCCCTTGGAACAGAGGTTTACTCTGTTATGTTCCCGATGACCTGGAATGACCCACGTTACACAAACATATTAGTGCCATCTCTGAAGTGAAACACGGATTGAAGAGTTTGCATAAACTGGCATGTGCAGAGGGAGCTCAGAATGAGTCCTCCCGGATGACTGACTGCAGTGGAGAGAGATTTTGTAGGTGGGGCAGGGGTGGATCCATGTCTGAGGAGAGCTGCAAAAAAACTTTCAAGAGCATATTCGGTTTCAACACCAGTGAGGCAATCTAGTCTCTGTCCATTTCCTGGGAAAACGAGGGATGGTTTTGATTTGATTTGATGTTTTAGATGAGGGAGTGGTTTTAGTGACACACGTGGCCGTTGTGAAATTCTGTTCGGAGCCCAAAGAGTCCCTACAAGCTATGGCCTGCAAGAAGAAGATGCCCTTTTGCGGTGGAATAATTATCCTTTGCTTTCGAGAATGAACCATATGCAGGTGCAGGTCAAAACTGCCACATGTAGGGGCACCTGGGTGGCTCAGTTGGTTAAGCGTCCGGCTTCGGCTCAGGTCATGATCTTGTACTTCGTGGGTTTGAGCTCCACATTGGGCTCTGTGCTGGCGGCTAGCTCAGAGCCTGGAACCTATTTCAGATTCTGTGTCTCCCTCTCTCTCTGACCCTCCCCTGCTTGCGTTGTCTCTCTCTGTCTCTCAAAAATAAATAAAAAACATTAAAAAAATGTTTTAAATTTTAAAAAAACCCTGCCACATGTAGGCGATTTCATATGGTCCACCCTGCAAGAACAGGGCTGGCCACCTTTTCCTGCAAAGTGCTGGATAATAAATATTTTAGGCCTTGCCAGTCATAAGGTGTCTGTCAGCCCCGCTGCTGTGACATGAAAGTAGCCATAGAAACTATGTAAAGAAATGCATGTGGCTGTCTTCTAATAAAACTTTATTTATAAAAATAGATGGTGGGCTGGCTTTGACAGGCAGGCCACACAGTTTGCCAACCCCTTTTCTAGAGGCAGCACTTGCGGGTAATTTAGCGTATTTCTTTGCTCTTTAGTAATTTGAATTTGTTGTTCTGGGGTTTGCTGTTTTCCATTGCTTTTGTTTTTCACAATTCTTTTAGTGCTAAAATGGTAAAGATAAAAAAAAAAAAATCCCAGATGTGCCAACCTTCTTAGAAGGGCAGGGAAATGGTTTGGCCATAGCTCACACATTCTAAGGGGGGCAGCTGTTTTCACTCTTGTATTGATGGATGGGAGAGGCATCTGGTCTCATAAGTTCCAAGTTTCAATTTGGTATTTCTTTTTTTAAGGTTTTTTTTTTTAACATTTATTCATTTTTGAGACAGAAACAGAGTGCAGTGGGGGAGGGGCAGAGAGCGAGGGAGACACAGAATCTGAAAAAGGCTCTAGGCTCTGAGCTGTCAGCACAGAGCCTAACTCGGGACTCGAACCCATGAGCTGTGAGATCTGACCTGAGCTGAATTCAGACGCTCAACTGACTGAGCCACCCAGGCGCCCCTCAATCTGGTATTTTAGAAATAGCACTTTTGCTGGAACATCTCTATCGTCAAGCATTTGGAGGGGATGCTAAATAAATATCACGGGCCAAATATGTCACGTGTTTAATGCGGTTAGTAGGTCACACATGAGAACCTCTGATTTATGCAATTTAAGTATTTGATTGTGTATGTGTGTGTGCACGGATAGAACACTGTGCACGCGGCGCGTACGCTGAAACAATACATAAATGAATGCATAGCATGGCTTTACCGGAATGTACTAGAGGGTACTGGTGCATGTATATGGATTGACACTGACATTGTGATCACGGTCGCAGGCTTGGATTTCGAGTCTGTTTTCCCTGTCCAGCCTTGGGCAAATTGCTCGGCCCCTCTCCTCCCTCCTCCCTCCTCGATTAAGACGTTTTAGTGCAGAGCTGGGGCCCAGGCTGATCATACCAGGAGGTAAGCACAACAGAAAACACCAGATGTTCAGTTGATTGTACTAGAATATGTGCCTTCGCAGCCTTTTTTCTTTTTCTTTTTCTTAAGACTATGTTTGAGAGCAGTTTTAGGTTCACAGCAAATCGAGAGGGAGCCGCAAAGGTTTTCCGTGTCCCCGGTCTCCACACACGCCCACTCTCCTCCATCGGCAACATCCCCCAACAGAGGGAGCGTTTGTTACAAAAGATGAATCCGCCCTGACACACCGTCATCTCCCAGGGTCCATGGTTCACATGAAGGTTCACTCGTGGTGGTACATCTACCATGATAGTATCCGACAAAGTATTCTCACTGTCGTAGGAATCCTGCACATCCTTTCCTCCCATGCAGCCCCTGCAAACCACGGATCTTTTTCCTGTCTCCGTAGTTTTGTCTTTTTTGAAATATCATATAACTCCGGAATTATATAGTACACAGCCTTTCCAGAGGAACTTCTTACACATAATAATATGCAGTTAAAGTCCCTCCATGTTTTTTCATGGCCTGGGAGCTCACAGATTTTTAAAGCTGAATGTTATCTGTTGTCTGGACACACTACAGTCTTTTGATCCATTCACCTACCGAAGGAGATCTTCGTCGATTCCAATCTTTGACAATTACAAATACAGCTACTATAAACATCTGCATACAAGTATTTATGTGGACATAAATTTTCAACTCCTTTGGGTAAATTCCAAGGAGTGTAATTGCTGGATCACATGGTAAGAGTATGCCTAATTTTATAAGAAACTGTCAAACTGGTTTCCAAAGTGGCTATACCGTCTTGCATTCCTACCAGCAATGGAGGAGCATTCCCGTTGCTCCACATACTCAGCAGCGCATATGGTGTTGGCGGCATTCTAGATTTTGGCCATTTTAATAGGTGTGCGGTGGTATCTCACTATTGTTTTAATTTGCGTTTCCCTGATAACATACAGTGTGGAGCATCTTTTCATTTACACTTTTAGAGAAAGGCAGGAGCTCCCCAAACTACTTGCAAACTTTGTGTTTCACCGATGGGTTGGCCTCATGGACTACAGGAGAATTCTTTAGCTCAACATTATTGATGTATTTATGCCAGGTAATGTTTGCTTGGGCAGCTGTCCTGCACGTTATCAGGTATGTGGCCGCATCCTTGGCTTCTACCCACTACATGCCAGTAGTCCCCACCTCGACACCCCAAGTGGCAGCAATAGAAAGCATCTCCAGACATCTACAAATGCCAGTGCCAGATACATTGCCAATTGTCCCCCAGGAAGCAAAGTGTCCCCAGGCGAAAGCCACTTAGGGTTTGAGGTTACAATGGAAACATGGGTTTTGAGGCATGAACTATTTCAGAGCTATTCAAAGTATGGTCCCTGGACCCCCCCCCAGCATCCCCATTACCCTGGGGGCTCGTTAGAAATACAAGTTCATGGGCCCTACTCAGAGTCTGCAGGGATGGGGCCTAGGAATCAGCGATTTAGCAAGCCATCAGGGTGACGGATGTCCACTGAAGTCTCCGCAGCACTGAGGGAGAGGCTTCGGGACCATTTCGAGCTCCTGCCCCGCTGTGTGGCGGAGATGATTGGAGCAATCGGGGCTCTAACTGGTAGGGTCAACCGCAAAATACTGGAGGAAGAGAAAAAGTGCACTCGATGTCTCCTCTGTGAGAAGGGGAAGCAGGGAGAGGAGGCCTAGATTTTAATGGTGTCTAATGAATGGCCTTTCAGGATTTAAATAACATGGATTTCCCAAGTTGAACTGTATTGGCCCCCTCGAGGCTGCCCCCTCCCCCACTCTCTCTGGTAGAATATACTTCCACCCCCACCCCAGGAGTGAGCTCACCACCCAGACCTATCAGGATCTGCCTGTGATCTTCGCAACAGGACGGAAAAAGTTGGCTTAAGAGAATGACCTCCTGGATAGAGAAGCAGAGGTAAAAATGGGGAAAGCTGAGGCTATCTGAGCTGCTCCTACTGGCTCCTAAATCCTTCCGGTGGTTTGCATGTGTGCCGATAAGTAAAGGCCTCCTCTTCTTGCCTTAGGTTGTTTGAGTCAGCTTTCTGTCACTTCCAATCACGAAGTCCTGACTAATACTCGGCTCAGCAAGGGCGAGGGCCTAGCACCTACTAAGGATTGCGATCTGGATTTAGGAACGTGAACTACCTCGTAGAAGGATCCTAATTCATTAATTTTGCTTTAGATGAACAGACTCTCACGAATATCTAACACAGGGACACAAGGCTAAAAGAGAGACTTTTGAATATTACTGTTGGCATTTAATGGTGACTTGATTATAAAAGAGGTTTCTCCTTTATTCCTGCCACCACACTGACTGGGCGGGGGGATCATTTCCATATTGTTTAGGTCTTTTTTGTTTAAGTAGTAAACCCTATCAAGTAACCTGGAGTGTGTGTGTGTGTGTGTGTGTGTGTGTGTGTGTGTGTGTGTTATAGGGTCCCAGGGCAGGCTGCCCCCAAACGGGCCACTTTGCCATAAAGATAATTTTGAATTAAAAGTAATCAAAACCTAGCAGATGCTGGAAAAGCTCTCGGCCTCCCCCTCAGCTGCCTAAATTTACATTGGAAAGGAGAGCCTGAACTAGGGAGAGAACTATTAACAGAGACTCCTCTTTACCTAAGAACCTTATCTGCATAATAGGGCAACCTCTGTTTTTCCAAACTTCCCATTTCCCCTTCTTGCTAATGAGCTTTCTCCCCTTTGCATCCTCAGGCCCCTTTACCTTCCTGAGCTCAGGATGTCAGATTAACCTCAGACTGCCTCACTGTCTTTGGAATTTCCATGTCGGTGTGGTTTCCCTATTAATATTGATTTTCTCCTATTAATCTGTCTCACTTCCATTTGATTCTAAGTCCAACTAGAAAGACCACAGGGCAGAGAAAGGTCTTCCTCCCTGACAGGGGTGTGTGTGTGTGTGTGTGTGTGTGTGTGTGTGTGTGTGTGTGTGTGTAATAAACATTCATTGAAGGAAATTTGAGGAGTCCAGAAAGGAAAAGAAAGAAAATTAAACCGATCTGTAATCTTACTTGTCAAAGATATGCATGAGTAGCATTTTTTGTTTCTTTCATTTTTTTCCCCTCGGCATAGAAGTTCTAAAGTCCTATGTACCGCAGCTCTGGAAACCAACAAGCACAAAAGGATGTATGTATTAGGCATGTAGAGTTGTGCCCGGCTCTTTACAAGGAACCTATCTATGCCTGTTCTATGAGCTTGTGAGAAGGGAGATGAAACACTGAATAAAATTATGGCATTTTCAGAAATACCAAATAAAAGCTGTGCTGTCTAGTTAACAGTAGGTTTACAACCCATTGGGTATATGTATGAACCTTCCCACAATGAGTGCCAAAGCTTTAGACACTTTGCTTCCCAGTTCTTCTTCCCCTCTCCCTTTCGGAGGCTTATTTCAGGGGGTTTGCATTGAGCGGGCACCAAAGAACAAAGGGAAGAGGGACTGAAAGTCTCTGTGTCACCTCAGGGAATGAACATTTGTTCCAATCAGACTTTCTCCTTTTTGCCTTAGGTGGGCAGAGGTGACTTCCGGGTAAGGCTGTAACCTCTGTGGTGCTCAGCTAATGAGGAACCAGGGGAGGGGCTTGCCTGCTAGGACATAAATTGTCTGCTGTAACTGCCCCGAGTGTGCCCGTCCATCAGACACCTGCTCTTGCAAGAATGCTGTTTGAAGCCTCGCTTCGCTGTGCTCCTAGTCTCCACATCCCTCCTTTGGGACAGTGGGCTTATTCCTCACAACTTCTAGAAGCTTACAGTCTAAACCAGGGGTGGGCAAACCTTTTCTGTAACAAGCCAGGTCATAAATACCTTAGGCTTTGAGGGCCCTACCATCCTGTCCCAAAGACTCCGCTTTTGCTACCATGGTGAGAAAGCAGCCATAGACTGTATGTAAATAAGTGGGCGTGGCTGTGTGCCAGTAAAACTTTATTTACAAAACACGTATGCAGGTTGAGTTGGCAACCGCAAATCTAAACAAACCTAGCAGGTCAGCATTTAAAATGCCAACCAATTAAAGAGTCTCCTATAGTACTCTACCATCTTTTCACTTGGCAAAGACCACTAAGGACAATGGTATCATCCTCCAGGGACGCCACGAAAGGAAAAGAGGAACAAGTGTTCTTTGGAACAAAATCTACATCTCCAGTGTTCTCACCTCCGTGGGAACATATAGATGTGCTAGGAAATTATTCCAGGGCAAGAAGCCAAGGAGAATTGTCTGAGCGCTCGGATTCATGGCTGGAACTAGAACTTGTCGCCCACACCTGCTCCCAAGGCCAATGGAGGCTGGGCTGGCACTCATCTATGGTACTCATTACTAACATATACTTCCTTCTGTGAAATCTAACAAAGTAGAGCGTCTGAAGTGAACTTACCCCCCACCCCCAAGTGGGCTCCGGTTGTCCCTGGTTCTAGGGCCGTGCCAACGAATGGGATCTGCTCTGCACTGGATCAATTTTGCAGCTCCTTGGATGTTTGGATCTTCCTCTGAAATGAGTCAGGAGAGGAGTGTTCGGAGCCACTTCTGGGCTCTTCACTGGCGAACTGCTGGCTTCCCAGCAAGCCCTGAGGCAGGGTCAGGCCGTCAGCGCACTTCTCTCACAGGGAAGAGATGATTCCCACATGACCTGACTTGTTGGTGAGTCTTCCTTTTCCCCTCGAGAGAGCTGACTCATGGGATGTACTGTAGCCAAGACTGCCTCTGAGCTAGCTCAAGAAGAGAAGGTTGTGATAATTACTCCCCAGCGGCTGTAGAAACTTGCCTGAGAATTTAGTCTGGGGAGCCAGAGGGCACACTCTAGGACTGGAAGCTGGAGGGAGGCTAACAGCGGAGGCTTCTGGGAAGGACACCCAGGAGAAGCTCAAGAAAGAGAGCCAGATAGGGAGAAACTAGAAGAGAGCTTGGAGCTTACTCACTCACGGGAGGCTGTGAGAAAGCAAGCCAGGACTGGAGCTCGGACGATCAGGATCTGAGGTTTGAGAATGAACAGGAAAAATCCCAATTGTCTGGGAGTTGGCCCCAGGAAGCCTTACCCAGCCAAGGCCAAACACGGCCAAGGTGGAGGCAGCAGCCTGGTTTCCAAAACTTCTGTGTGCATGAGAATCATTTGTGGAGATCCAGATACAAATGACTCTACCTTCCCTTCAGACATTCAGATTCCGTTAAAACTAATGTGAGGCTTGGGAATTGACATTTTTAAAAAAGCTTCCAGGTGATTCTGGTACCCTGGTCCTTGACTCATGCTTTTATAAAGACAGGATGTAAAAAGAGAAAATCATGTCTTCACTGGTATCACACTTATAGCTGCCATGCCTTTTCCATTGTCTGGCATTTTTTTTCTTTATCTCAAAAGCATTTCTGTGCTATGATTTGCTAGAATTTTCCTCCCACGGTCTTCTAAGGTAGGAAGTTTTTCTTTTTTGTAAGTTTATTTATTTATGAGACATAGAGACAGCATGAGTGGGGGAGGGACAGAGAAAGAGGGAGACACAGAATCTGAAGCAGGCTTCAAGCTCCAAGCTGTCAGCACAGAGCCCAATGCAGGGCTCGAACCCACAAACTGTGAGATCATGTCCTGAGCTGAAGTCGGATGCCCAACCGACTGAGCCACCCAGGCGCCCCTAAGGTAGGAAGTTTATAATCACTTCACTGGCAAAGAAACAGGCTCACAGTGCCTCCTGTACAGTAATAAGTGGCCGAGCTCCCTGTACTGAGATTAGACCCAGATCTTCTGAGCACATGTCTGTGCTTTGCCCCATTAGATCAGATGCTTGTGCAATAAATAAATAAATAAATAAATAAATAAATAAAATGTACAGAATCTAGAAATCCTACCCCAGTTTCCTGGGTCCTTGAGAACAGATGAGACTTGTCTCTGTGTTACACATAGAATGTGTGTCATATGAAGGGACCGTTAGCACAGCCCCAGGTAGAGATGAAACCTTTAAAGGTAGGGCCAGTGTAGTTTGAGGACCTAGTAAAGGGGCCAACAGAGCATTGCGGAAAAGATGAAGGTCTGCACATCTGCCAGTCCAGCTCATCGTCTATGGTCAGAAAAACCAGAGTTGGTGAGATTGACACCAACAGAGAAGATCCAAGAAGGACCTGTAGTCAACGGAGGCTTTAAGCAATGTGGTAAGATGTGGTTTTCTTGCCACTGTCACATAGGCCAAGAGGCTTGAGGGTCTGCAGAGGAATCTGGAACGTCATCTTCTGGGCAGACTTCTGGTAGAATCAGCCATCTCCAACGGGCCTCTGGATTGCCCTCAGAATCAAGGAAGCGATGGATCTCAATCTTCTAAGTAGAATTTCCCTTGTGGTTAACATCCAGGGGACAGGGCAGAGGTCCTGGCAAATAAGATTCCCATAGCCCCACATCATAGGGATACTTCAATCTAATGCCTTGATACTCAAGGTGTGGTCTGTGATCAGCATGGTCAGCATGACCTGGGAGCCCGTGAGAAATACAGTCTCGGGTCCCACCCCAGCCCTACTGGATCGGAATCTGCATGTCACAAGACGTTACCGATGACCTGTAGGCACTTTAAACTTGAGACTATAAAGCAGACACTCTGGTTCCTAATTTGTATTCAAAATAACACATTGGTTAGAACCTATTAGGATTAGATCAGCCTCCAGCAACAGGAGCAAGAAATCGATTTCCATAAATTTTAACGGGTTTCCTGGTCATCCCAGGTTATTTATTTTACTAGAAAGCAAAGAGGTACAACAGGCTTGGTAGGGGGTGACAACTAAAAGCTATTGAATTCTAATAAATATTCTTCATTAATTTATTATGAATTTCTATCCCCAGTCTCTTCCAAAACAATTTAAGAGAGCTTTGAGAATTCTGTAGCAGATTTTATTTTCTAAAACGCAGCCACTGCAATATATCTCATGCCTTCCAGAATCTTGTCATTTTCCCATTTAAAGATGGAATCTATTTCCTTTCTTTGGGAAGGATTACGCGAAGGCCCTGGGGAAAGAATTTAGCAGGAGTGATGCTGCCCGTCTTCCAAGGGTAGGTAGTAAAAAGCAGTACAGCTTTTGCCCAGCTCATCTTTATCTTGGGACCCTTGCCCTTGGTACTTAGCCACCATGTTGGCCATATGGAGAGGTGACATGTAGGCAGTTGGGCCCTAGTCCCAACTCTTTTCGTCTTCCCTTCTAAGAGCCAGCATTAACTTCCACACACAAAGCTTTGGGTGACTCCAGCCCCCAGCCTTTGAGCTGCCCAAGCTGATGCCAAGTCGAACAGAAACCAGCTGTCCGGTCAAGCCCCACCCACCATACACATCTGTGAGCCAAGTAAGTGTGACTGTTGTTTTAAGCCACTAAGTTTGGGCATGGTTTCATACCCGGTACTAGATAAGCTCAAATCACAGTCGTGAAAGGAAAATAAGGTTAGAAAAATAATAAGCCAAGGAATAAAAAGTTTGGAGGGAACCAAAGCTATGTGAGGTTCTGAAATATGGGTGTTTTGTTGTTGTTGTTGCCTAAGCTTCCTGGCAGAAAGGAATATAGTTTAAAGCAGTGCATCTTACACTTGAATGAGCACACAGATCACCCTGGGGTCTTGTTAAAATGCGGATTCTGATTCAGCAGGTCTGGGGTGGAGCCCAGAATTCTCCACTTCTAACAAACTTCCAGGTGATGTCACAACTTCTGGGACCACACTTTGGAAATTAAGTATGTAAGGCATCTTTGACCGCTTTTCTGCAACACAGAAAAATGGGTCGCAGAAAGCTCTTTCCTAGAAGAGTCCTTTGTTGTAGAATAAAAACATAAGGCAGAAGGAAATTCACTAAGCGATCTGTGCAGGGCCTGAGCAATGAAGGTTAAGTACAAAGATCTCTAACAGATTGGACTGGTCCAAGGGTGAATTGGGTCCAATCCTCAGACGTGAAAAATCCTCAGAATATCTAAGGCTAAGGATGGACTTCATTTCTTTTAAGCAATCCTCCAGCAATTCTATTTCTTGCCAATGTGTTTTTGATAAGGTTTGCAGAAGAGATTGTTCAAGGTTAATATCTCTGATGTGAACATTTCTTGCTGCCAAGTACCGAACGACCCATATGACTGGCTATCAAAAAGGTAGAGTTTAGGTCATTGGGGGAAATTTATAAAATACCAACTCAAGACAGGTGTTTGGATGAATGTCCTCACAGCCATCATGTGGGGAAGATGAATCAGGAGTATATCTGTAGAAAGGTTCACTATATCCCTCAGCAAAGAGTTCTAGAATATTCTAACCTGCGGATAAATGGATGGCCAAAACCTCAAATATGGGCCACTTCGCTCTCAGAACAACCCCACAAAATAAGTGTGATCTGTTCTGTTGGAGGACATTTTTTACTGAGCTTGACCTTCAAGGTTATAAAAATACAGGTTTTGTATGAACAGTCAGTATAATCAAGCCCTTTATCTATCTCCATTCACGGAGGCAAAGGCTGAAAGTGACCCAAAGAAGCTATAAGTGAGTGAATGCTTTCTGTTCCACAATTCTCTAGAAGTGTTAGGGTTATAACAACTGTTGATTGTAAGGTTTAATAGATGGAGGCAGAGATGGGAGGAAAGAAAGAGACCACGTTATGGAGCCAAGAAAGCCTTTATTGGGATCTGCGATTCCCGGGCGAGGTCCCATGGCCCAGGGAGTGGGGAGTCAGGGAAGTCGCGCCTGATAGGCGATGGGCGGGGGTGGGGGGTTGGTTATGGGTGGGGGGTTCTGGGTTTGATCTTGGGAGGGCAGATTATCAAATAAGGGCCTTTCGGGGACGTGGCAGGATGGAATAGGTTGCCTCGTCTGTCAGGGTGACGGGAAGCTGGAGCTTCATGATTGGCTGCCTCCAAATGGGGCAGGACATCCCAGGTCTGCAGGTGAGGGGCCGGGGTCGTCTGTGCACGTGTTCTCTTCCAGCCCCCAGAGAAATGGCCACTCGGTCGCCACCTTAAGGTGACTCTTAACATTGATGATAGACAGAAATTCCTAAAGCTTGCCTGCTCCTCATGGGGCATACTGAACTGAGAAACCCAGGCTTCTAATCCAAGGGAGAAGACAGGCATTGAATGAGAATGGATAGGGTTGAATGCATAATTTGGGGAGAAAAGAGATAGAGAATTTCCCTTTCCAAGAGCAGGATAGATGAAGGTGTGGGCCTAACCAGATGGAACACGCCCAGAATGTAGACTGGATACTGCATTCCCTGATGGACTTTATGTGAAAGGAATCCAAAACCCACACCAAGCTTATAAATCATTCAAAAACCTACAAGGATGTGGGGAAATCAACTGGTGGTGAAGAGGTGCAGCGTGAGATGCCCCTACGGTGCCGTTTTGGCATGGAGATATGGAGATTATTTCAAATTAAAAGTAATCAAAACCCAGCATATACATGAAAAGCGGTTGCCTCCCCCTCAGCTGCCTACATTTACATTGGAAAGGAGAGCCTGCCCTAGGGGGCCAGTTATTATCAGACTCTCCCCTTTACCTATGAGACTCATCTGCATAACAGGGCAACCTTGTTTTGCCAGAAGTCTTTTACCTTCTAGCTAATGAGCTTTCTCCCCTTTGTGTCTTCAGGCCCCTCCCCCTCTCCTCAGTCTGTATAAGCTTCTGGTTGCCTCATTGTCTTTGGAATTTCCATTTCCCTGTGGATTCCCCCTACGTACTTCTAAAGCTATTAAATTTGATTTTCTCCTCTTAATCTGTCACATGTCAATGTGATTTTAAGTCCAGCTAGAAGGACCATAGGGCAGAAGAAGGTCTTCCTCCCCAACCATGGTAAAGAAAGTGCTTGAAGAGTTAGAAGCCATCAGAAGAAAGAACACAACCATCTTTTATGTACAGACAGAATTAGTTTCTTAGCATTAAAAAGATTTTTATCTGTCGTTATTTAAAACTCAGTGCTTCAGAAGGCCTTGAAAATTCTTTAGCATAACGGAATGATGGTGTTCATTATCCAAAATGAAAAAGTGCTCGTGGTTAGGCAATTAAAGAAAGATATGGTTTATGAGACTTATAAATAGTTTTTTAATGTTTACTTATTTGAGAGAGAGAAAGACAGAGTGTGAGCAGGGGAGGGGCAAAGAGAGAGGAAGACCCAGATCCCAGAGCAGGCTCCAGGCTCCGAGCTGACCACACAGAGCCCAATGGTGGAGCTCGAACTCACGAACCGAACTCACGAACCGTGAGATCATGACTTGAGCTGAAGTCAGATGCTTAACCCACTGAGCCACCGACGGGCTCCTCATCTGTAAGTTTAATCTAAGGATCAAAGCAATCTCTAAAGGACCAAGCAGCTTCACCAAATAAGGAGATAGCCATTTCTGGAAGAACTCAAGGCCGGATGGACATCTACTGGAGAGAAGACGGTTGCGTTGGGTAGAAATACAAGCTACATGACTTCCATGGTAGTGCCGGAGACTAAGTCTTCAGATTCTCTACCATCTCCAGTCTGCCATTTGACATCTGTTTATTCCCCAGAGAATTTTTATAATGACGCAAATATATTAAATGGAGCTCTCTATCGTTAAGATACTTGGAGAAGAAAAGGGCCAAAGGTCACTTTGTCCATCTACTTTGCCAGTCTTACTCATGATGCCCTAGTCATATTATGCTGGTGGCAAAACTGAGCTTGTGAGCGTAAATTTCAGTACTGCCAGTCCATATGCGTGTATAGCTTTAGGCAATAATCATACCTAATTAATATTGTATCATCCATGTCACAGTCACTCCTTGCAATTCTCCACTTATGAGCTTTTGCTAAGTGTGTGGTTCTATTGAGACCCCACAAAGATGGGGTGCCTGGGTAGCTCAGTCGGTTAAGCGTCCGACTTCAGCTCAGGTCATGATCTCACAGTTCATGGGTTCGAGCCCCGCATCAGGCTCCGTGCTGACAGCTCAGAGCCTGGAGTCTGCTTCCGATTCTGTGTCTGCCTCTCTCTCTGCCTCTCCCCTGCTCATGCTCTGTTTCTCAAAACTAAATAAACATTAAAAAATTTAAAAAAAAGAAAAAGAAAAAGAAACCTCACAAAGAGACATTTAACATTAATTAGGAAAAATTTCAAAGATACACGAAAATAGCGAGAATTGAGCTTTTATGTACCTTCACCCAGATTCAACAATTATCAAGTTCTGCCACACTTGCTATGTATATCCCCGTTTTCTTTGCTGAGTGTATGAAACAAATCCTGAGTATTATGTATATTTTCATATACATCTCTAAAAAGGACAGATAGATTCTTATATATGACCACAGAGACATTCATGCTGAACTAAATTAATACCCAGTTCATGGTTTCCAAGCAGAATTCCCCCAATTGTCTTAAAAACCTCAATCTTTCCCTTTCTCGAATCAAAAAATAAACAGATAAAAGAAGGCAATTATTAGAAATAAGTATGAAAGAAAGGAGATGTGATGATTTCTATGAGTAATGTTTATGTAGCCATAGAAATGTTAATAGTAAATATTGATAAAAAGCTATCATGTAATTATCTTAGGAGGGTGGGAGGTAAATGGAGAATTTTCTTACTGGAAAATGAACATATGATACCTAAAACTGAATAATGAAGAAATAGCAAAATAATCAGGATTTCATTTTTGTTTTCTTATCTTGTTTTGTTTGCAATGCAGAATTAATAAATAGCAGAAGAAACAGCTGGAAGATTCGAAAATGGTTGCCTCTGGAAGATAGATTATGTAGGACGATGAGGTCAGAGGACTGATCCTTTTTTTTTAATTAAAAAAAATTTTTTTAACGTTTTAATTCATTTTTGAGAGACAGAGAGAGACAGAACACTAGCCGGGTAAGGGCAGGGAGAGAGGGAGACACAGAATCTGAAGCAGGCTCTAAGCTCTGAACTGTCAGCACAAAGCCTGACACGGGGCTCAAACCCACAAACCTCAAGATCATGATCTGAGCTGAAAATGGATGCTTAACTGCCTGAGCCACCCAGGAGCCCCTTACTAAAAATTTTTTAAATAGTTATTTATTTTAGAGAGAGAGAACCTGAGCAGGGGAGCGACAGAGAGAGGGGAATAGAGAATCCAAAGCCAGGGCAAAGCCCGACACAGGTGTCAAACCCACAAACCGTGAGATCATGACTTGCACTGAAATCAGAGGCTAATGAACTATGCACATATAGCTTTGTGCATATGTAACTTTGATAAAAACCAAAAAAGAAAATATGTGTATCTGTCACTGATGGTCCCCTCAGACCTTTGTTAAAAGATGACACTTCTCTCAATAAATTCAAATGCAAAATACCAGCCATCCGTGTGGACTGGTCACACTGTGGTCCTCGGCACAGCTGCAATTCCAGAAGCTTGCTTCATCAGCCCCTCAGGGACTGCCTCCACCTCCCTCCTGGCCAGTGTCAGTTTTTAAATCCATAACTTCCTCTTTCTTGGTTTATTGCCTCATTCTGGAGCAGCTTCTCCTCTAGTAGCTTTCAAAGAAAGAAAGAGGAGGTGAAATTTCAAACACTTTCAGGTCTAAACATATTTTTCTCAGCCTCACCCTTAATTGCCTGACAGTCGGGGTTCGTGACCAGTGACTTCCACGCAGGATTTTGAAGCTACGTGTGAGGCTTTGGGGTCACTACTGAGAAGACCAGGGTCTTGTTTCTTCCTCATAGGATATGATCTATTGTATAACTGTGTGGAAATGTTTAGGATCTTCTCTTTGATCCTGGTGTTCTACAATTTCATAGCGATATGCAATGGTTTGGGTTGGTTTTCTTTCCTGATGGCTGCTCACTTCAGGGAGACTTTTCAGTCTGGAGGTGTGTGTTCTTCAGTTCTGGGGGAAAGTCTGTAACACTTTCTTGAAGATTCCTTCCCTTGCATCTTCTGTGCCCTTCGTTCCTAGGATGGGCTGCTGTTTAACGCTGGATCTCCTGGACTCCTGGTCTGATTTTCTTACCTGTTCTCTGAGGCATCCCATCTACCTTATGGTTTCATTCTACCTCCTGGAAGACCTCCTTGATTTTATTTGCCAGAACTTCTACTATTATTTTTCATTCGTTTTTTTTGGTTTTAATTTCTAAGCATTCAGTGGATGTTCCTTTTTAATAGCATTTTATTCCTGCTTCAGGAGTACAATATTGTCCCTTATACCTTTGAGAATATTAGCTATGGATTTGCTATTATTGATCCTTTCTTCTCTCTGCACTGTTTCTGTTTCTCCCAAGTTCTTTTTTGTTTTGGTCTCCATCTTTCATGCTCCAGGCTTTTCTCAAATATCTGGTGACCTTCTTCTGCTCATATTGAAGAGCAAGGCAGATTGGAATATTCACTTATGAGTAAGGTTTTCTGTTCTTTGCAGACTTGAACAAAGAACGTTCTCTTTGACTCTTTCAGATGTGGAATGCCCAGCCGTCCAATTCTTTGGGTATTTTCAGTGATTCCCGAGAATTATTTCCTTTCTTGCCTAGAGTATATGACACCCTTGCAGAGCTCTGGGTTCCAAATAGGGACATGTCACCATTAACGACATACATATTTAACCTCCTCCCTTGGAGGAACCACCTGGGTGGCTCAGGGGGTTAAGTGTACAACTTCAGCTCAGGTCATGATCTCATGAGCCCCATGTCAGGCTCTCTGCAGACAGCCCAGAGCCTGGAGCCTGCTTTGGATTCTGTGTCTCCCTCTCTGTTCCTCCCCCCACTCACGCTCTGTCTGTCTCTCTCTCAAAAATGAAGATTAAAACATTTAACCCCCTCCCTTTAAAAAAAATATATATGGCAATCCTTTTCTTAGCTCTGCTTGAAATCTCAAGTTCAAAATCCCCCTAGTTAAAAAAAAAAAATCCCCCTAGTTCTTACCCACAGTCTTCTACCATGATGGGGAGGGGTTTGGGATTCTCACGTCTTCCTCACTTCTTCCCCATTGTGTCTCCAGCTGTGGAGGTAGTGGGTGGCTTGAACCGTGAGCCCGTGTGGGGTTATACACTGCAAGCGTGTGTTTGGGGACTTCTGACACTGCCAGCTCAGTATGCAGCTCCTGTGTGTCTTAGTTCAGTTTCCACTCATGTGTAACCATTGTGCACCTTCTAAAATGTCATTTGCTGTCATCTCTCATCCCATTCTGTCTTATAGGTTTTTACCTTTTTAAGAAAGTGTATTTATTTATTATTAAGAGAGAGCGTGAGTAAGGGAGGGGCAGAGAGAGGGGAGACAGAGGATCCGAAGCGGGCTCTGTGGTGACAGCAGAGAGACCAATACAGGGCTCGAACTCACGAACCGTGAGATCATAACCTGAGCTGAAATCAAGAGTCAGATGTTCACCCAACTGAGCCACCCAGGTGCCTCTATGTTTTCATCTTTAAAAATAGTGTTTTCATTTCCATTTTAGTAGGATTTTGTGAGGAATAGAGGTAAATGTGAATCTTCAGTTTACTGCGTTTAACCAGAAAGCCAATACTGAGTTTTTATTTCAATGGCTATATTTTTATTTCCTACTTTTCACTGTGTGTGTGTGTGTGTGTGCTGAGTGTGTGTGTGTGTGCGCATGCACGCATGCGTGCATGCGTGCATGCGCTCATGTGTATCTGTTAATTACAGTTGTCTCCATATCTGTTAATAGCTGTTTACTTTTTGGTTGGATAATGATATAGTTTATTCACATTCTACTTCATGCACTTACTTTCTATGGTTTGAGTATTTTGTTTTGTATTATTCAATAAGCATGCATTATTTTTCTAATCGAGAAAAAGATTTTATTTTGAAAACAATAACGCATCAGTGACGTTTATTCCCCATGCTTATTCAGCAAAAACAAAAGCAACTAGACAGAGGGGCACTTGGCTGGTTGAGTCGGTAATGCACATGACTCTTGATCTGAAGTTCAAAGTTCAAACCCCACCTTGGGTGCAGAGATTACTTGAAAATAAAATCTTAGTGAAGGGCTAGGTGGCTCAGTCGGTTAAATATCTGACACTTGATTTCAGCTCAGGTCATGATCTGAAGATTCCTGAGTTTGAGCCCCACATAAGGCTCTGTGCTGACAGTGCAGACCCTGCTTGAGATTCTCTCTCTATTTCTCTTTCTGCCCCTCTGCTGGTTGTGCTCTCTCTCTCTCTCTCTCTCTCTCAAAAATAAATCTTTAAGAAAAACAGAAAAAAAAGAGTATAGGTATGAAATGAAATCAAGTTTTTGTAAAAGTCAGCGTTGGGACTTAAGGCATCATGAAACAAAAAGACAGTGGTTTCTTTTGTTAGTATTGTATTCATTTTACTAAATGAGATTCTGAAAAGAATATAGTGTATATTAATTCATTAATGATTCATTGACATTTGACTAAGTGCCAGGCACCAAGCTAGGTCCTAGCACTATGCGGCCATAAGAAACTCATTCCAGTACAAGAGAGAGACATACGGATCAATGATTGCATTAGAGGTCTGTGCCACAGGGCAGACACAAATCTTTGCTGTCACAGAGACACAAAATATTAGTTCTCCTGGGGCAGCAGCGAGTAGAGGATAGGTTAAGAAAGTCCTCAGAAAATGACATTTGGAGTGAAGCTTTTTACCAAGTATCCCTTGCTTTCTGGCGCTTCTTGCTAATAATGTACTGGAAACAACCAAACAAGTTTGTTTGGTTTGGGATTTTTTTTCCTTCTGGATTCTTCTCTTACATTTTTTTCCCTTTAGAAGAATGGAAAGATATGAATTTTTAAATAACACTTTCAAACAGAGTAATGAGCGTTAGTTTAGGGGAAGACTGACTCCTCCACTCTGATGTGAAAAATCTGTATTCACCCGCAAGGAATTCAAATTATGAACAATTTGAAAGAAGGCAAGAAGAGAGAGTCGAGATTAAATAAAACACTTTCATTTTGCATACGAGGCAACTGAACTCAGGCGACAAACAGAAAGAAAGGTATTACATTGTTCATTGCTTTGGAGAAGAAAGCCAATTTGATTTGCTAGTTTCACCATATCAATATTAAAAATGCATGTTAATTCTTCTAAGGTTGAGCACTGCTAGAATTTACTGGTAAATTTATGTTTCTGAGGAGGGAATGCATTTGCATAGTAGAAAAACAGGAATGTACAATTGTCACACGGTGGAAAGGTACCCGGTTCCTACCGACCAAGGCCACCCCCGGGGAAATTCTGGTTCTTGTCTTGTATGGATTTCCCTCCCCCCTCAGAATTTTGACCAAACTAATATGAACGTTGATCCTCATTTCCCCCTTTTTATACAAGAGTTGTTTCTGACAGACACTAAGTTTGGTCCCACAATGTTAATAGCACCTAGGATTTAACAGCCGATGTTTAGACATTAAAGACCAAACACCCACATTGATCTCTGCTTCTCCCACAAGTCCATTAAAATGATAATAAAATGTGAAGAGGGTAAAACTTCCCAAAGATATAACTTAATCATCATTGGGCCCCGTCTCTGCTCACCCCCAAAGCTTCTAATCTTCCATGCTTTAGCCTTAAATTTGAACACATAACCAGGGAACGCCTGCAATAGGAAAGGCAGGAAACAAAGATAAATCGGGAAGAAGAAAAAGTTGAAAGCAATTAAAATTAATTTTCTCAGAATCATAAGGGACAGTGAACATGAAAAGATTATAGGCGAAACAAGATCAGGGTGACTTATTAGAAGGAACCGAAAAATGTTCTCAGCAAAAGGCTCAGGTGATAAAGGTCATCTCCCCACATACTGTCCTGTTGAGCAATCTCATGGAAAACCACCGACATTATGTAGTGCCCCATGAATTGTACAGATAAGTGGCCCAAAGGAGAATAAAACACAAACAAATGGAGAATGTGAGAGAAAGATTAAGAAAAGTCTGCCTAGCAGGTCCACTAACGAATAAATGGAAGTTCCAGAAATAGAGAACAGAGAAAACAGAGGAGGAAAATCATAAAATAACATGGGGATATATTCTAAAACAGGAGGGTCTCCAGATTAAAGCCAAGAGCAAAATAAATAAATACAGCAAAAATAAATGAGAAACATGAGTGACATCCGGGCATTGTGAGAGTCCCTGCTGTTGGAATTTTTTTTTTTTAGGTGTAAAAGATTCCTGGTGAAAGGAGTGGATGAGGGCAGATAACACACAAAGGATTAAGAATTGGATTGACCTTGGGGCACCCAGTCAGTTACATGTCCAACTTTTGGTCTCAACTTAGGTCATGACACTCTGTTTGCGGGTTCAAGCCCCACATCAGGCTCTCTCTGTGATGATGGCATGGAACCTGCTTGGGATTCTGTCTCTCCCATTCTCTGCCCCTTCCCTGCTTGCTCTTTGTCTCTCTCTCTCTCTCAATATAAGTAAGTAAACTTTAAAAAAAGAATTAGATTGACCCTATTCTTTTTAAAACATTTTTCTAAGTTTATTTATTTATTTTGAGAGACAGCAAGCATGAAAGCAGAGGAGAGGCAGAGAGAAAGGGAGTGAGGGAATCCCAAGCAGGCTCCACACTGTCACTGAGGAGTCTGACGTGGGGCTCAATCTCACAAACTGTGAGATCGTGACCTGAGCCAAAATCAAGAGTCAGACACTCAACCGACTGAGCCACCCAGGCGCCCCTGACCTTATTTTTAATAGGGACATAGGATGTTGAAAGCCGAAGAAGCATCCTCTTAAAATGTTCAACAGAAACTCTATATCCAGCCAAAGCATCAATTAAACGAGTAGTTAAAATAATGTTTCAGGCAGAAGAATACTCCAAAGTTTATCTCCTATATCTTTCTCAGAAAAACACTGGTGGATATGTTCCACCCAAACAAGGGAATAAACAAACAAACAAAAATGATGAAGGAAGAAAACCAGGTAGGTAGGTAGGTAGGTAGGAAGGAAGGAAGGAAGGAAGCAAGGAAGGAAGGAAAAAACAGTACACTGCTTATATTTTGCTGCACAATAAACCACTCCCATATGCAGCGCCATAAAAAATGTATTGTCTGGTCATAAATTCAACAAGGACACAGCAAGGATGGCTCTTTTCTCCTCCATGGTATCTGAGGTCTCAGCTGGCATGACCCAGATGACTGAGTCAAATGGCTGGAGGCTGGAATGGACAGGCGCCAGGGAATCGACTTCCAATCCGATCCTCTCATTCACACATCTAGCCACAGGCTGAGGTGGCTGAAGGCCAGGTTTAGGGGGTGCTGCCTGCTGGTGCATTGGGGGTGCTCTTCCCGCAGTGGTCTCAGGGCCCTGGGAATTCTTCCATGGCAGCGCAGGACTCTTACAGCAAGTGTTCCCGCTGAACAAGGACAGAGCTTCAAGGCTGTTTATGATCTAGCCCCAGAAACCAGATAGCATTACTTCCACCGCTCGCCATTGTTCGAAGCTGTCATCAGCCCACCCAGATCCAAGGGAGGGGACATGCACCCCTCCATTGATGGGGAGAGGGCCAAAGGATTTGCAGCCATGTTTCAAAACCACTACATATGTGATCAGAGAGCCAGGGGACCCAACACAGAAGAGTAGGAAGAAACACTCTTGGGAGGATTGTCATACATGAAGTCTAGAAAGCAACCAGTTCAGACTGAAGGAGGAAGACAAGAGATTCTATGAAGGATGTCATCAGGGCAATAAATGAGAGACAAATAAATAAATCTGCTATATTTTGACTGTATATTGGTTGGAATGTATGAGAAGAATTAGAAATAGGTACATAAAAACTAAGCAAGTGAAAAATGATGTTGATTTTGACTCTAGGGGAAAAATGTATAATTATTGTACATCACTTGAATAACGTGTGTGTGTGTGTGTGTGTGTGTGTGTGTGTGTGTATGATGGAAATAATAGCATAAATACAGACTGAACCAAAAACTTGGGGAGAACTGGGGCTGATATATGAAGGAAGCTAATTTTTAGACATATTATCCTGACTTTCTATTACGAAGACAAGGATTAAGCATTTGGTGGGAGGTAGACACAAGAGAAGAAAGAGCCAGAAGAGCTGAATATGGGTGCTTAGGGGCATAAGACTGAGGACGTGGAAGGGGTGGGCAATTCTTCTTGTTTGTCTCATAAGTTTTATAGGACTATTTTATTTTTATTTTCACTTATTTATTTATTTTGAGAGAGAAAGAGAGAATGAGCAGAGAGAGAGAGAGAGAGAGAGAGAGAGAGAATCCCAAGCAGGCTCTGTGCTGCCAGTGCAGAGCCCAATGTGGGGCTCGAACCCACGAACCGTGAGATCGGGACCTGAGCCAAAACCAAGAGTCACACTGGACCACCCAGGTGCCCCTCCTATTTGATTTTTAAATATGTCCCCGTGACTTCTTACTCTGTTCATTCTCAGCTGTTTCGCTGGAATAAAAATCCAAAGAAATGATGATATACGTGATTGCCACAGACATAAAAAAACCCAACTCTCACCCATCTTTGGTTGATTAATGGATAGAATTTAACATGGACCTTCACAGCCAACTTCCCTTGTACCTTGTACTGAAGCCATTTGAAATTCTACGCTTTCGCTGAACACATCCTGTTTCTTCATAGTTTTGTGCCTTAGTATATGTTCTTCCCTCTAGGGAATTCTCTCACCTATTCCCCTCTGGCAAATCCTACTCACCCCTATTTAGCCCAAATTCTTCCTCTAACTCGCCTGCAGAGCTATGGAAACAGTCATTTCTCTCTCCTTGTGTAGCATATAGTGATACTTTTATTACGGAACATTTCACCTGGTGGGTAAATATCTTTCTTTCTTAGAAGAGGCCTTCCATCAGAGGATTCTTAGAGGTTGTGGGTCATAAAGAATCTTCTATGCCGTTCACTTGGAATGCGGGTTTACCAGTTCTGCTCTCTTTTCCTTCACAGGGAAAAATTCACAGCATCTTCAACCTTGTCACAGTCTGCATTCTTATCTGGTATATGAGGCCCATTAACAACTCATGCATATCTATATTATTTTGCAGCAAACAAATAAAAAACAGTCCATTCTACCCCAAGCCAGGCGGGAATTGCTATAGGGTTAAAAGGAAAACTAGCCCTTAAACTGATAAACTCTTGTGTTTGTCAACAAAAAGTTCCTTAGTTATTCTCAATTTGTTGTTTCCTATCTTGAGTCACTTATTCGTTGCTGGAAGAAAACCTTGTCTCCTGATTCAGAAAAGCCAAGCTCCCCAGTAAGGAATTTTTAGAGGGGAAAGATTTTGTATAGCCACCCAAGACACAAATGAACATATTATAACCTTTTAATGGCCTTGCTATTATATCCCCGTGTGAACTATGCCAAAAATATTTGTCCCCAAACTGATGTTTGTTGTCCCCTATGCCCTGGTGTCATGTGAAAATTCAGCTGTGAATGGGGGCTTGCTCTATCTTCACAAGGATGGTAAAAATCCCAGTGGGCTTTCCGCTCTCAGTCTCGGTTGTCGACATTGTGGGGTAGGCACAGAAGGAAGGAGAACTCTGGAAAATCGCCACAGTCAACAGAAAGGTCAGAGAAAGGGGAGAAACATCAGAGCATCTCAGAGGACAGACTTCCTCTCCGAGCAGGAAGTCAAAGCGTTCACGAGTTCGCTCTAGGGGAACATGGGCACAGGCTTGGCTGGAAACCTTATATCACCTCATCGGGGATGGATTCTTCTTCATGAGAAACAGCTGCCCTTGTAGGACTTCGGGGAAGTTTCTGCTCCCAGAGGCTTTTTCGGCCTTAAAAGTAGAGGAGGAAAAACTTCCTCCCCGAGAGCCTCCGGTGGCACCAGGTGTCTGCCCACCCGAGGCTGCTTGCTGATTCCTCCGTACCGCGGCCTCACTGTCGCCAGTGCCCATTGTGCCCTTCTGCCACTCACCTTAAGAAAAGTGAAGCTCTCTGTAATTAGAAAGACAATGATGTCATGGAGGAAAGAGCCAGGCTCCACACAAAACCCCAGGTTCTGCAACTGCAAAGCCACGCTGGAATTTGAAATTTAAGTCCGAATGACAGGACACCACAACACAGCCCCAGAGGGGCTGGGGACACAGGGTAGCCAGCAGGCAGACCTCAGGGATGTTAGAACTCTCCCCACCCCCGGGAGAAATTGTATTCAAACCTGGGAGAGTGGATGTTTCCGAGAAGCAAGTGCATAAACATTCCAGACCAAACCACCAGGAAAAGCCATTGTATGACCCTGTGAGCTGATGGAAAGGCAGCTCGTTTCTGAGTATAAGTGGGTAGAAGTTCACCGAATTCTAGCATTCAGCTTGGTTTCCTACCTAGAGTCGTTGACAGTTAAATTTTTTTTGAAAACCCTACAATTTAATGGACACGATTTTCCACTCTCCGACGTATGTGCTATTTGGAGCAGAGAGGTTTCACTCTATAGGCAACGTGGCCCTTATCCTCCAGCCCTGTATACCGACCACCTTCTGGGTGTCTCACCTCTTCATTGGAGAATCACTCCCAAAGACGTACTTTCCAAACCAGGCTCCTGGCCACCTTGCACCCATGATCCCCAAACTCCCTCCTCACGCCCTAGTTCCAATCTTCTCAAGGAAATGTTGCCACTACTACCAAGTTATTTGCCCTAAAATCCTTAAACTAACGTTAGATGCTTTCCTCCTTTCCTTTCTTTCTTTTTTTTTTTTATGTTTTTAATTTATTTTTGAGAGACAGAGAGAGACAGTGCGAGCAGGGGAGGGTCAGAGAGACACGGAGATACAGAATCCGAAGCAGGCTCCAGCCTCTGGGCCAGCTGTCAGCACAAAGCCTGAGGCGGGGCTGGAACCCACGAACCCTGAGATCATGACCTGAGTTGAAGCCGGATGATCAACCGACTGAGCCACCCAGGCGCCCCACCTCCTCCTCTCCTTTCAATGGATTTACCAAAGTCTGTTGGAATTATTTCTTAAATCGGCTCCATTTTCTCCAAGCTCTCTCTTCAGATTCTTATCCTCTGTCTCCTACCCTACTCTCATAGTCATGTGCTGCTCAGCCAGCCCCCAGGTTCCTCCTAGGACTCCAGTCCCTTTTCCGCATGATCGACAGAGTTAACTTTCTATAACATGATGTCAACTGTATGATCGATCACTTCAATTGTATCCTCAACAAGTCCAAACTAAGGCTAACACGTTGCCTGATGAATCAAATTTCCTAGCATGTGACAAGATGGAGCACAGTAGAGGCAAAGCAGAGGCAAATGCAAATCCTGGTTGTGACACCTGCCCTCGACACTTTCCAGTGCTGGGTGATGACAAGTTACTTGACCCGTCCGTAGTTATGGTTTCCACACCTGTAATGGCAGTAACAACACATATATTGACTGGAAGGGTTAAATGAGATATAAAGGAAACCACCTAGCACTGTGCTTTTCAAGAAGTAAGCATTTGATAAATGCTAGATAATATTATTATTACTGTTATTGCATTAAAATCTCTTATCATAGACATTCATTCCACCAGAGCTGAACAAAGACTATAGGGAGATGATCTTCTGCAAGATATTTTGTGACTTGTGACATTTCCAGGGACCTAGTGTATAAATCCTAAGACCTTACTCCTCAAAGGATGGGTGACACTTTCAATCTCGTGTGAATAAGACCAGATTTGAGTCATTCATTAATTGAAAAGTTATTTATTGTCTCGCTATAATGTGTCGAACGCTGGGCCAGGTCTTACTCAACTTTGATTCCTTTATTATAAAAGAAAACTTCCTAGCACATATTAGAGATAACAATGCATGTGTAGAAATGAAAATACCTATTGTTTCAGTCTCTGAAACCAACAAAATTAAACACAAATGTCACAAATTCTACGGAAGTTAAAAATTATAGTTCATGCTTCTTAGAGAGTCCTACAATCCCACCTAAATGTTTCCAAACTCATGAATGAATTTTCCAAAACATGCTGGATACCATGTATTTTTCCTGGTGTAAGTACCCTTCTTTGATCTGGGTTTAAAAATGGACTTCATCCAAATATCACAAAAACCTTCATTCTCCTGTTTTCACATTCTTTAGAGTGAAAGCGTATTATTTCCTGACGTCTTTGGTAGCTGGGATATATATCATGTATTTTAGTCTTAAGAGTACTGTAGAGTTAGAAAATACTAAGAAACCACCGCAGAAGAATTTTGTTAAGCAATAGGTAGATAGAAGATAAAAGAGCAAAGGGAGAGAGATCTTAATAGCTAAATGATTAACATATCAAAACAGCTGTTTTCTTCAGAGCCAAGAGATAAGGTTTGAATTTGGACCAAGAGCTCTTAGCCAATCAAATTAGGTTTGTCAAAGGGTTTCAGATTCTTCAGGGGCAGGGGGGTGGGGGGGCAAGGCTAACCTGGAGGCACTGAGTGATGGTCATAATTTCAAAGACATTTTTCACAGGGGCCAGTTGAACCGGTATTGGTGAAAACCGAATAATAGCCCCGGGTGCTGGATTGCTATGACTGAATCTAAAGGCATGTTTTCTCTCTGGCAAGTCCAAGTCATGAAAAGGATCAGAGAAAGGTTTAAGTGTAGGGGGTTCTATCTTCGATGTTGTCTGGACTTCATCTAGTGGGACTTCTCGAAACCTCCATGTGGAGGAGGAACGGGAAAGAGCCCAAGCGAAAGCAGAATTGCTCATGAGCAGGGCTGGAAATTTCAAGGGGTGTGTGTTTGTCAGTGCCCATCAAGCCTCTTTGCAAATTGCATATATTTTAGAATTGCTGTTGCTGTTGTTTACTGACTGTAGGAAAATGCCAGAATTTATAAAATACAAGAAGTAGAAGTTGGGAAATTAAAAGTGCCACCCCGAGATCAGTTACAACAAATGTTTTGGTCTATTCTCTTCCTTCCTCCATTCCTTGCCTTCCTTCTCACCCATCCATCTATCCATCGCCCTTCCTTCCATTCATCTGTCACCCACACAGCTTTTTCTCTCTCTCTCTCTTTTAATGTTTATTTATTTATTTTAATTTTTAAAATGTTTTATTTATTTTTGATACAGAGAGAGACAAAGCATGAGAGGGGCAGGGGGCAGAGAGAGGGGAAGGTATAGAATCCAAAGACAGGCTCCAGGCTCTGAGCAGTCAGCACAGAGCCCGATGCAGGGCTCGAACCCACGAACATGAGATCATGACCTGAGCTGAAGCTGGACGCTTAACCAACTGAGGCCCCCAGGCGCCCCAGTGTTTATTTATTTTTGAGAGAGAGAAAGTGAGCAAAGGAGGGGCAGGGAGAAGAGGGAGACAAAGAATCTGAAGCAGACTCCACATTGACAGCAAAGAGCCCAAGCCCAAAGTGGGGCTCAACTTCATGAACCATGAGATCATGACCTGAGAGCCAAAGTCACACACTGAACCGACTGAGCCACCAGGCAAAATTAGAGACTGAGAGTCAAAACACCTGAAAAGTAGTTCCTGTTAATTTGTCTTTTGTCAAGTTAATTCCTAAACCAGCCAGAAGAACCTTGGAGGGAAAGATAAAATTTCTTCCTCCCTACAGGAGACGAGCCCGAAGGCCCCCTGCATTAAAGGCTGCAAAAGACAAATTAACAGGAGAATAAACCAAAGTTTTATTATGTGCATGTGGGGAGGCCTAGTAACGAAAATTGAAACCTAAAGCATTGACCCAGGCAAGCAGTTTTTCATGGACAGGATTAAAACAACAACAACAACTTAACTTAGGGAGCTTCAATTAGGAAGGAATTCTAAAGAGACTTTGGGCGGGGGTAGTAAATTAGTAAGCAGTAATAGGCATTGTGTATATAGCTCGCCAGCTGTAAAGTCCTTAACTCTAGTGATAAGGAAATCTCTTTACCTCCCAGTACAGGGAAGGTAACTTTCACATGGGGAGATTTATTTCCTGCTTTCAAGGGGACAGAGGGGGGTCTCTGTGTCCTTCATGTGCAAGCTGTCTCTTAATTTTACTTAAAATAATCAATATATACCAAGAAAAAAATAATAAAATAATCAATAGACCAAAGTGGCACGTTTGGGGAGGTATGCCCTTGGCCCCCACACTAGGCAGAGTGATTCATGGGAATGCATGGCCCTTTAGTCTCTGTAACAGATCCTTTGCAATCAAGAAGTTGGTGTCTCTCTTAGTTCAGTTAAAACAAAAACGCAAAATCACACAGAACTAGAGGGGTTTGTACTAAGGATCCCTTTTCAATTTCTGCCTGCAAAACCATATCCACAGCATTCCCTTTGCTCATTCCCTCCTGTCTCTCTAGAGGTGGGCCTCTGGTGGCTCTTTGTGTCTCAGAAAGCTTGTTACGTAGGGCAGGATTAGAAGTGCACCTGTCAAGATCCTCACGGAGTCATCTCAAAGGACAGGTAATTTATGATTCCTAACTCTAAGTCACAGTGTTTAACTGTATTAAACACTTCATAGGTGTTCTAATTTTATTTACAACATCTTTTACATTCATCAACTCAGCTGGGACTGGTAGAAAGCTATGCTTTGGATTGTGAGTCAAGGTGCCTTGAATTCTGTTCAAGTTTTGTCACAATTGTTTCCCTTTATAAGCACTTAAATTCTTTGGGCCTTGGTTTCCACACATATGAAAGGGAGGGAGTCAGTGCTCAGTGGACCAGAGGCTTGTTGAGATCATTCTCCACTCAGCAGTTACATTGTATCATGAAGGTTTAGACAGCTCCATATTGGATGGACATTGGGACATTTTCATCAACTGCCGGTCAACAGTCTACGCGCCATGGGCACACACTCTGAAGAAAACAGGGTCTATACTAATTTGGGTAGTTGAGAGTCAGAAGGAAAATCAGGGTCTGATTTCCCAAGCAAAGCTGTCAATTCTGCTAAAACGGTTCCTTTGTACCTCTCCTAGTCCCTTGGGTGGGACAGGCTAAGTGGGTAGGGGTATGTGTGTATAGATAGAGGATAATTTATTACATCCATGCTTCACGGGGCGTCTGGTACCAGCTGGTACTTCCTGAATAGCCCCAGAGACAAATGTCAGACAGAGCAGTGGTCGGAAAGAGTACATGCCCTATTGGGTCTGGGCCCACAAGGGCCTCCTCCAAGAGCTACAGTGTTTGCTCCCAAAGAGCAGAGTCCACGAACACAATGTGTTTCCTGCTTTCAAGGGCACAGGGTAGTTAGTCATGGCTCTGGGCCTGGGCATTCAGCCACAGCCATTGCCCTGCCATGTACTCAGGGTGGGAGGCAGGGGCAACTCCTGGGAACAGCTTTCTGTTCCCCACTCCTTGTGCTGAGTCCAAGGAAAGGAAGAAACCATTTCACCTGCAAGTGTAATAGAAGTGTTTTCCTCCAAACTTCATTGTTATTGACATAGCCAGGCTGCAATGATGCATTAAGTAAATACTGGAGCCTCTAACGCTTCTATGCCTCTCATTTAAAAGGGACTTAGGGGCCTCTGGGTGGCTTAGTTGGCTGAGCCTCTGCCTTCAGCGCAGGTCAGGATCTCGCAGTTGGTGAAATCCCGCCCCACATCGGGCTCACTGCTCTCAGTGAGAGCAGAGCCCACTTCGGATCCTCTGTCCCCCTCTCTCTGCTCCTCCCCTACTTGCACTCTCTCTCAAAAATAAACATTAAAAAAATAATAATAAAAATAAAAGTGACTTAGAATGTTTCCCCTACTTCCACATGAGTTACCAAAACAGAATATTGGAGTGAGTTACCCAAGGCCACTTTACATGGCGGGCACTCGCAATTGGCCTGGTTGGCAGGACCATGCAAGGACCTACCTACCAAGGCCCTCCACCACCGTATTCTTGCACAACTCCCTGTTTACCCCTTTGCAATGCCTGAAATTCCCAGAGTTGAGAGTCCTTGTGGTGTGTTAAATTTCCCCTATTAAGATCCAAATCTTAGGGCAGGAATAGCACTCTGAGCTTTTATCCAACATTTGCTTTTACTGGAATATTCTTCCTCATACCCCTTTCTGATAGAGTTAGCTAGAAGCCAGGCCTTCCTGGAACAAGGCAGGAATGAGACACCTCACCGTGTTGGGGCAGAAGGGAGGAGAGACTGGAGGTGGGGATTTGCGAAAGACAAATGTCTCCTTGTTACAGGCTGGTCCCAACCACCCCAAGCTTGCGACTTCATTCATGCATCTTCCTCTTGGGAGCGTGTTTAAAATACCAAGCAATCCAATAGTCTGGGAGTGGACATGTTCAATTAAGGTGAGGTTTACTTAAACTTATTTACCTATTGTCTCCACTGATTCTCCTACCTCCCTCTGTTCCCTAAATAGAAGCCACCCCAAAGACTGGTCCCGGTCTGCTTTTCGTTCCACACCTTCTCAGTTTGGGTCATTCTGAGGCTTTCTAGGCTTTAAGTATCACAGTGAGGAGGCCACACCTCCCAAATTTCTCTTCAACCCAAGGGTTGGTAAATTTTTTCTGCAAAAGGCCAGATAATACCTATTTTAGGCTGTGTAGGACTTACAGTCTCTGTCGAAGCGACTCAGCTCCTGTCTTCACAGCATGAAAGCAGCCAGACACAACATGCAAATGAATAGGCACGTCTGTGTTCCAATAAGGCTGTATTTATGAACACCGAAATTGGAATTTCATGTAATTTTCACTTATCACACAATGTTATTTTTCTTTAGCTTTTTTTTTTCTTCAAGTATTTAAAAATGTAAAAACTACTCTTCAGGAACCTTTACAAAAGCAGATCATGATCTGGATTTGGCCTGTAGGCCGGAGTTTGTAAACCCCTGTCCTGATCAATACCTCTCTCCACGTTCCATTCCTCCTGAGGTCCAAAACACCCCCAGACTTGACATGTATAAAATGAAAATCATCCTGTCTTTTAACCAGCCCACAAAATAGCTGCTCTTCCTAACATCCTTATTTCTCTTAGGACACCAGAATTTTCCCAGGGACCCAGGCTACCTTAGCTCCCATTTGTCATCCCCTCCCATCCCAATCCGGTGTCTGACCCTCATGCGATGCTTCTAGCACCTGCCCGTGTCTCCCACACAAGATATTCTGTATGTCCAAATTCATCCTCATAGAGCAAGACTTTCATCATCGGACCTCCTTCAATGTCGACGATTTCCTGCACACTGACCCAGCCCACAGGATCCTCCCCTCGTTTAGGTGCAGTTTTACCTTTGATGGAGTTTTCTAGTCTTATCCCTCTCTATTTCCCTACACAGAACCTCTGTGTGAACTAAAATGACCTGCCTTCAACAGGTGAAATCAACACGCTGGGGGAGAGAGATTCCTACCTGTATGTCTTTGTCCCTGATCACCTCCACCTCCCCTGACCTCCAAACTCCTTTCCCTAGTATCATGGTCCTATAAAAAGACTCATGGATAACCATGATAAGATTTCACCTAACACACACCTGGTTGGCCATCATAGGAAGACTGACAGTAACGAGTTTTGGCGAGGATGTGGAGAAACTGGAATCCTCACACAGTGCTGGTGGGAATGTAAAATGGTGCGGAAACTTTGGAAGCCAATCTGGTAGTTCTTCCAGAGATCAGACATAGAGTTACCACATGACCCAACAATTTTCCGCCCAGGTATATACCCAAGAGAAATGGAAAAAAAAAACACCAAACAACAAACATGTCCACACAACAACTTGTACACTTAGGTTCACAGCAGCATTATCTGTGGAAGCCAAAGAGTAGAAACAACCCAAATGGCCATTAACTCATGAATGGACGAGCACAAAAGGTCAGATACTGTATGATTCCATTTATATGAAATGTTCACCACAGGCAAATCTACAGAGTTAGAAAGTAGGTTCACTGTTGCTAGGCCTGGGGTGGGATTGAAGGAATTGGGAGAATGGGGTGTGACTGGTAACGGGTACAGGGTTTCTTTTAGGACTAAAGAAAATGGTCTAAAAATGACTGTCAAGGTGACTGTTGCCTGTGAATACAGCAAAGACCATTGAATTGTACACGTTTAAATGGGGGAATTGTATGGTATGTGAATTACATCTCAATAAGGTTGTTTACAAAAAAAAAGTATGGCCAAACCAGATCATGATAACTGGACTGTCAGAGAAAAAATTATCTTTATTTTGTGGCCACATGATGATATGTTCCACTCAGTTGATAGTACACACTACCTTTCAGATTTTCTTTCCTGCCTGTATTTTAATTTCCCAGTTCCACTTTAAACTCTCATATTTTTGCGTATGGTTGCCTGTGTTGGTTGATTTAATTCAGAAGAAGATGATTCTGAGGAATTAAAATACAGTAATTTAAATCAAACCAGAGCAGGAGATGATAGGTTATAGAGTGTGAGTGTGTCAAACACAACCCACAGACCACCATATTAATGTGAAATGATAAATTAAGGGGAAAAAAATTTCGGTTTCATTTGTGAATTGATATGTCTGGCTTATACCATTGTGCAGCCCTTGGGCATTCAGAGACTGAGCCTGGGTGCTCTCTCTGATTTATTGCAAAGTGCCTAGGAAGCCAGATAATTGGTTGTGCTTGTGTTGGAATCTCCACATTCATAAAGCCAGAGAATGGTGAAATCATAAACATTTTTTATTTTAAAAATGTTTAATATTTATTTTGGAGAGAGAGACACACACACACACAGAACACAAGTAGGGGAGGGGCAGAGAGAGAGGGAGACACAGAATTTGAAGCGGGCTCTAGGCTCTAAGCTGTCAGCACAGAGCCCAATGCAGGGCTCAAACTCACGAACTATGAGATCATGATCTGAGCTCATATACATTTTTAAAAATCTATCATTTATGACTGCTGTGAGCCTACTATGTGAATAGCATTGGACCCATAGATTACTTAAGCAAATTCAATAAGCAATACATGACCATGTTGGTGTGGCTGTAAGCTTTCTATGTACTAAACACAAGGTATTCTAAATTCCAATTGCTAACAATTTTTTTCTAAAGGTTTATATTTGGCACATGGATTCTTAAAAGAAATCAATACAATATTACAGTGTGTACCATATGTCTATATTCAACATACATTGACTAGGTCCACAAGAAATTAAGTATATGGAAATGAAGATAATCCTATTCATGTTTAGCGTTCTCTGGAGAGCAACCCTGATCCATTCCGTAAGTTGTATCCAAGTAAGCGCTCCCAACACAAGAGTCAAGTTACCTGAATAGTATTCTAGGGTCCCAGAGAATGTTCTACCCTCGGATATTATTCAAAGATACAGTGATACATTAAATTATTAGTAGTACATTTCGATATCAGAGAAGTATAATTTCAGAAAAGGTCAGAAATCACTTGCCTCTCAAATATCTCAATTTGAATGACCTTAGCAACCCAATACCCAACAAGAACCTCGATGGCTAAGCATCTAGCCCAGCTCTCTGCCTCATTAGCAATGAAGATGTAAGGTCAAGGCTGTAGGCAAAGCAGGGTCCACGAAAGGCCAACTTTCCACAGATAACCACAGCCTCATTTTCAAGATTGCTTAACTCTTTGATGGCCACCCAGGGCAAAGTGAGAGTTCCTACCTAGAGGTGTAGGGCTATGGCTATAGCTGGTAAAAAGCATTATCCACTTGTTTGGAATGCCCTCGCTGTATACTCCCTAGAAACCTGAAATGATCATGACCAAGTACTCAAGAATTGGAATCCTTTGCCTGGCTTTGCCTTAGAGACTGTATTGATTTCCTATGGCTGCTGTAACAAATTACCACAAACTCAGTGGCTTAGAACAACACAAATTTGTTATCTTACAGGTCTACAGATTAGAAGCCTGGCATGGATCCCACTAGGCCAAGATCAAGGTGTCAGCAAGGCTGTTCCTTCTCGAGTCTCTAGGGAAGGATCCATTTCCTTTCCTTTTCTGGTTTCTAGAAGCCACTGACATTCTTTCATCTGTGGCCCCTTCCTCCTCCTTCAAAGCATCGTATCTTCCAATCTCTATCTTCCTAATTTAAGGACCCTTGTGATTACATTGGGCCCACCAGGTTTATATAGAATAATCTCCACATCTCAAGATCTTAAACAATCTACAAAATCCCTTTTGTGGTGTAAGGTTATATATTCACAGGTTTCAGAGACTAAGACATGGACATTTTTGGGAGCCATTATTCAATCACAGAAACACAACAAAGAGGAGTCTTATTGGAATATTAACATAATTATCATCGTCTCTTCCTTTAAACACGTACAACCATCTGGGCATGGGCAGTGCACACTCTACGTCTGTCACTTCATGTCGTCCTTTAACCACACTGGAGTGTAGCGTTGGTGTACCCATTTTACCCATGGTAACACTGAAGCTCTGGGGGACCTAATGACTTACTGAGTCCCACAATTTGAGTATATTTGTGCCCTTCATGGACTTTATCCCTGTTGTCATTTCTTCTTGTTTTTTTTTAATATTTTTATTTATTTTTGAGAGAGAGAGAGAGGCAGAGACAGAGCAGGGGAAAGGCAAAGAGAGAGGGAGACACAGATTCCAAAGCAGGCTCCAGATTCTGGATTGTCAGCACAGAGCCCAACGTGGGGCTCAAACTCATGAACTGTGAGATCATGACCTGAGCTGAAGTTGGATGCCTACTCAACTGAGCCACCCAGGCACCCCAGGAGAGAAGAACAATTAGAGATAGAGGAGAAATAATAGCCACAAACTAGGGACAATCCAATCACCAGGAAGATGGATAAACAAAAAGAGGCACATCCATCAAACACACTACAACTCAGTAATAATAAGGCACAATGGATTGCTACGTGCAGTGATAGGACTGGACCTCAAAATCCCTATGCCGAGTGAAGGATGCCAGACAACGCAGAGTATGTACTGCATGACTCCATTTACATGAAATTCTAGAAAGTGAAAATTAACTTGGGGTGATGCAATGTAAATCACTTTTTGCCCAAGATTAGAATGAACAACAAAGAGGCAAGGAACTTTTAAAGGAGAAATATTCTGTATCTTGATTGTGGCAGTGGTTTCAGGGTGTCAAACTGAGCAAATTGTGTACTTTAAAAGTATGTCACTTATGTATCTAAATCTTACTTTGATAAAGCTGATTTACAAGGAGACAAGGGGGAGGCTCCTTGGAGTCCCGGGGACTGGAAGAGGCACTCTTCTCAAAGGTCCATTCATAGAGGAGGAGGGAAGGGCAGAGAGAAGAGGGTGACTTGCCACCATTTGTCTGAATGCTTTCTCAAATCTCCCCGCATCACCATGCCCAGTGAAGAGTCTCCAAATATCCACATTCATGTCAACCACCATGAGGTCAATTCACATCCAAAGATCGGAGACTCGCACTGTCGTATCTTAACCTACAACGTGTGCTATGTGGGGAAAATATTGCCAAGGTCTACCCTTCTCCTTATTCCTCCAAATTCAGCCCACCTTCAGTTTGGTACTCCTGTCACACAGAGCCCCTGGGAGCCTCAGCAGCCAACTGGCTGCTGTGCTCTGAGTGGTATTTTCTTTGATTTCTTCTGAGTGGTATTTTCTTTCATTTCTTCCTGTGTTGCCTTAATCACCGGCAGCTCCAGAAACCATAAGAAGGTGGGAGTAAAGTCTTAGAAGGCTTTAGGCTGGTAGGAGAGCCTGAAAGATAGGAATCTGCAAACGCCTCTGTGCTTATCAACTCTTTCATTAAGCCCTTATTGGAGTAGACCTGACAGTATTTTGCAGTAACGAAGAGCCATGGCAACCAGACTACAAAGAGACGTTAGCACTTTGCAGCCTCCATTTTCTGTGCACATTTGTTTCCTTTCTGTAGCTCACAGAGACACGCTGTGTTTTCTTTACGTGATGCCAAACTAGGGAGATTGTGATTTACCACAGCTGGGTCTGTGGGCCTCAGGCCGGATTCCTTGGCCAGTAGCCATATTAGATTGAAATGGTTTCCCTCGGTCATTAAAAAGATCCTCCTCCTCTGAACATGTTTTCTTAGCTGCTGTCTAGTGTCTGGTGCCTTGTTCTATTAACTATCTTCTCATCCTTCTGAAATAACAGGAAGTTGTGATTAAATGAGGAAACCTAAAAGCCTTCCACTTGACACTGTGCTAGTTGGAACTGAAGGTCCTTCACCAGGGATGAGTTTCTCATCCAAATTGTAAGTTGGGCAGGGTCCCCACCCTTTGCTTACAGAAGATGAGTTGGGTCACGCAACTTCTCCATTGTAGCCATTTAGGTTTTTACTAAAGAATCATGATGTGAGACCCTAAAAGAGGACCAAAAAACATGACCATGCCTGTGAAGGCAAGCATGACACCAAGGCACCCATGTGGGGCTCACCTCTGTAGTGAAATGGGAGCCTGCTGTCCCCTATCATCCACCCCGATACACATCTGCTCTACATTTAAAAGTGAACGGGCTCCCTCAAGAATTGAAAATAGATAAACGAATACTTGTTCACGAATGTTCATCCAGCACTGTTCACACAGCTAAAAGGTGGAAACAACCCAAGTGTCCATTAATCGGTGAATGAATAAGCAAAATGTGGTCTATCCGCACGATGGAATGCTATTCAGCCATAACACAGAACGAGGTATTGCTGCGTGCTACACTGAAGGATGTCTAAATGCCAAGCCAGCTAAGTGAGAGAAGACAGTCGCAACAGGTTACATACCGGATGATTCCATTTATATGAACTGCAGACAAATCCACAGAGACAGAAAGTAGATTGACGGTGGCCAGTGGCTGGAAGTAAAGAGAAATCAGGAGTCCCTGCTTCATGGGTATGGGGTTTCCTTTTGGGCTGATGAAAAAGTTCTGGAACTAGATAGTGGTGATGTGTGCACAACATTGAGAGGCACTCCTCTTACAGGTCCATTCACCCAGGAGGAGGGAAGGGCAGAGAGAAGAGGGTGGCTCACCACCAGTTGTCTGGATGCTTTCTCAAATCTCCCTGCATCACTGTGTCCAGCAAAAAGTCTCTTTTGAATATCCACATTCACGTCAACGGCCATGAGGTTGATTCGCATCTGAAGACCAGAGACCCCCACTGTCGTATCTTAACCCACAATGTGTGCTATGTGGGCAAAATATTGGGAAGGTCTACCTTTCTCCTTATTCCTCCAAATTCGGCCGACCTTCAGCTTGGTATGCCTGTCACACAGAGCCCCCTGGAGCCACTAAGTGCCACTAAATTGTATGCTTTAAAGTGGTTCATTTTACGTTCTGTGAATTTTACCTCAAAAAGTTCCCGAGTCAAAACAGATTGCATCGTGTCACATTAAACACCTTTTCAATACAAATAACGCACTCCACAATAAAACATTAAAGGAAAAGATGCTATAAAAAGGCCGACTGGCAGACAAGTATATTCCATTCATTCTATTAATATGAAGTGAGTTTCTGTGTCTCCTTTAGAAGAGGAAAGTCATGTGATAAACTGCCCTATCCTGTGATGAAGACGGGACAAGGGCGTGGAAGTAAGGGTAGTGGGAGGAGCAGTTTTGCTCAAGGGCCAACAGCGTGGCAGGGGACAAATATTGCCAGGGCGACTGGCACCCGGAGGCCACAGACTGCCCCACAGAAAAGTTAAGCAGGGCAAGGCAGAATTCGGCTGGAGTTCAAAGGGGCATAAAGAGTATGGTAAATGTTTACAGAGTATAGAGATGGAAAAACTCTCCTGGCCCGGACTCCTCAAAGGCTGAAAGAGGGTTCAGAGTGAGCCTGAGATCTGAGGATCAGAAGTCAGGGTTTTCATCCCTGTTCGGGTCACTGCATGACCATGAACATGGTCAAGCCATGTAAATTTCTGGGTCTTGGTTTTCTTTGCCAAGTGCCTCCCAGACTAAGCTGACATCACAGACGTCTGTGGAATATTTAAAACAAAAAGACTCCCGTAGGGCTAGAGCAAAAGCCCCTTAGAGATCAACTAAGGATTCTCAGACTTGAATCTTCTGGGGCTTATTAATATTCAGATTGCTGGTCCGCAAGCCCGGAGTTTCTGATCCAGTAGGTCTGGGTTGGAGACCTGAAAATTTGCATCCCTATCAACTTCCTGGCGAGGCTGATGCCTCAGCACACTTTGAGAACCACTGACCTAAGCCAAACTAGGTGTTACCTACCCTGCCGGTCATGAGAATCACCTGGAAAATACTTTAATACAAAAAATACCAGGGCTTCACAACATATGTAGTGAACCAGGAATCCTCTAGACCCTTTTGTCCAACTCTAGGTCCTGTGATGCTTCTGAACAGTGGGCCTGAGGTCTTACAGTGAGTGGGATCAGGAATAGGAGAGAGAAGGATATTGGGATTCGCTTAAGCCAGAATACACAGAAATTAGCAGCCAGCCCTACCATGGAAAGCATGACCCAGCTCATCTTTGATAAAACGTATTGACCAGTTACTGCCCTGATTTAGCACCTAAGGAAGTGAGGGGAAATGATGCCAGGGGAAAAGGAAAGTGGCTTTTGCATAGAAACCCTTGGGAAAGACCTGAGGAAACTTCCTAGAATGTTCTAGATGGTTTCAGTGCCGGTCTGCCAATATTTAGTCCTGTCTTCTTTTTATTTTTCCCAGAATTAAGTCTGAAGAATACAGAGGTTTTTCAAATAAAAATACTATAGCAGAAATTCCTAAGGAATGAAATCCAATGTCTGGGGTCTTAGCATAAAATGTTTTGAGATGCCATTTCATGGAGCACCTGGTAGAATGATTTGCTTGCTGAATATTTAGCTGGTGGAATGGAGAGAAGAAGCCTTTCTCTTCTACCTGGCTAGTATTTCCCAACCCAGACATTGCACAGCACAAATACAGACTCCATAGCTGATCTTGCTCAGAGCAACTCCTGCTAGTTATTCAAAGATGTGACCTTGAGTTGCCTATTTGACCTTAAATCATCTGCTAGAATAAAAACAACAGGCAAGAAGGTCCTATTGCTTTAGAAAGAAACAGGATGTATTCCCTGGCAGGCACATATAATATGGGTGTAACGTGGTAAGCTTCTACGATGCAATTAAAAATCCTCCCAAGGGGCACCCAGGTGGCTCAGTCAATTGTCTGCCTTCAGCTCAGGTCATGATCTCAAGGTTCATGGATTCGAGCCCTGCATCAGGCTCTCTGAGCAGAGCCAGCTTCAGATCCTGTGTCCCCCTCTCTCTCTGTCCCTCCCCCGCTTGCTCTCTCTCTCTCTCTCAAAAAAGAAAAAAAAAATCCCTCCCCCCAACCTTGCAATAGGACTAAAACTCTTTAATTCTCTTCTATACAAATGTGAGTGGTATGATGATGCAGCAAGTGGTTTGGCTATTCGGGGAGTTCTCCCTGGTAACTACCATTGTTCTAGAAAACTTCTTTTCAAGAAGAGTGTAAATTCTTTGAGGTCATGCTGTTATATATGTTAGCTCCTCACAACCCTCAGGATGATGCTGAACACACAGTGCATTCATAATTTTCTTTTCTTTTTGACTCAGAGAATACACAACAGAATCTCTGGACAGTAGAAGTGGTTGCCTCGCTGACCGGAAAATGCTGCCTTGAATACGCATCTTCTGTAACAGTTCCAAGGCAATCATCTCCAAGATCTCTACAAGGTCACCGCTGGACTTCTCTTGTAACTCTGATTCTTTTTTCTTTTCTTTTTTAATTTTTAATGTTTGTTTTTGAGAGAGACAGAGCACGAGCAAGGGAGGGGCAGAGAGAGAGAGAGAGCGAGACACAGAATCCAAAACAGGTTCCTGGTTCTGAGCTGTCAGCACGGAGCCCAGTGCAGGGCTCAAACCCACATACCACGAGCTCATGACCTGAGCCGAAGTTGGATGCTTAACCGACTGAGTCACCTAAGCGCCCCTGAGTCTCTCTCTTCTCAATGCAGTTTATTCTATAGCCATAGGACACAGCCATGCTATGCCTTGCTCATGAACAGACATGATGAGGGCAGTGTGGAAGGAGGGCTGGCCAGGAATCAGATTTGAGTTTGAGTCTCAGCCCAACATCGGGTGGCTGGGTGACCCCAGACTTATCAGTTAAGCTCTACCAGCCTCCGTTTCTTTATCTGAGAAATGTGCATAACGATACCAACTCAACCATGTCTTATCTCTGCAACTTATATTTAGCAACATGAAAGCAGAGGCTGGCTTTTCTTTCCCTTTGGCCCATGTTACTTGTTGAGCACCCCCACAAGCTCAGTAAATACTTGCATAACTGGAGTTTGGAGGAAGAGCGAGACAAAGGAAGAAAGGACTCCGGGGTTTGGGAAAAATGCAAAACGCAGAATTATCTTTTCCCATTTTTTGTCTATCCTATTCCCTTTTTTTTCTATTTCTATGTTTTCTTGGCATAAGGACAGAGGGTTGCAGCAATGTTTGTGCATGTCAGCAGAGAGAGGGATGTTTGCGCAAGCCAGGGAAACTCACAAGAAGCCGGGAGACCTGGGGAATGCATCCGCCTGACACAGCGAGGGAGGCTTTCCAGCCCCGTCGGCTAGATTGCTGCCCATCTCTGACTGCACAAAGGAACTCTTGCTGCCGGGCATTAACAAGTCCTCAGAAAAATGATGTGATGTGCTCACATGTAAGATAGGATTGTTGTGCTTATCAAAGGCCTCTGCAAGGTAATTATGGGAAATCGATGAAATGCCACAGCATAGGCCATTTTCCTGCCTTCCCCTTCAACAGGCCCCATGTGAAGGTAACTATGGGAAGCACTCTCACCTGAAATAGCAGTCACGTCTGTAGCAGCAATGCTATTACGCTCAGGGACATGGCCCTCGGGGATTTCAGCCAACCGTAGAAAGATAGCCTGGTAGCAAGGGGAAAAAAACATGTTATAAACAAAACAAAACAAAAGTCTAGGACACTCGTTCATTTACACCGTTGGAAAAAGAATCCTCGAGGTTCTGACTTAGTTGGATCAGCAAAATTGACCAACTTTTAAGCTCCAAGATGCTCAGGAAGAAGTGTGTTTCATCTAGAGAGAAGGTTCACTTTCAAGTCACTTCCTGGGGCCACTTTGCTCGGAAAGTAGAATGTCATAGGATTCAGGTAACGTGAGAGACACCAAGGTCAATCGTAAAGAGCAACGTTTTGTGTAAAAATGAATATTTAACCAGTCTCAGTACAGGAATCACAGAGCACCCCAGTAACCAAAATTTCAACAAACTCTTTGGGCTGAGAACTAGTCCTGGAGCAAAACACAGAGGGTCCCAGACTTAGAATTCTACTTGAGATTTTCAACTTTATGATCGTGCAAAAGTGACATGCAGTCAGTAGAAACAGTACTTGGAATTTTGAATATGGATCTTTCTCAGGGCTGGCGATATGCTGTCCCATCCCCTCTCGAGATGCTGGGCGGGGCAGTCAGCCACACAGTCACAAGACTGATCGATGGATACATTGACAACCACTGTGTCCGCACACAACCAGGCTGTTTTCACCTTCAGACAGTATAAGATGAATTACATGAGAGAGTCAACCCTTTATCATCAAATACGCTTTTGGGTGAGATGATTTTGCCCACCTGTAAGCTAACGTAAGTGTTCTGAGCATATTTCAAGTAGGCTGGGCTAAGCTACCATGTTTCGTAGGTTAGGTGTAGTGAATGCATCTTTGACTTCTGATACTTTCAGCTAACGATGGGTTTAGTGGGACACAACCCCACTGAACATGGAGGAAAATTTGTACAGCAGCAAGTGGAAGGAAGATAAGAAAGTACAGTGTCTTCAGTGGATTTTCTCCAAGCAGAACTTGTGACTTGAATGTGGGTGCGTGGGAAATACTGAGGTAAGTGCTCTCAAAAGGAAAGGAGCATGGGAGACATGGGAGAGAAGGAAAACAGGAAAGCTAGGATTGGGTCTCAGCTTAGCTCCAGCCTGATCCCATGCTGGGATTCTGGAGCACGAAGACCACCACAGAGTTGCACTCTGAAGCAAGAGAACCCGCCTTTGAGATCCCTCTAATCATGGGTCGCAGGGGGGTAGGGAAAAGCATGGCCTCCCAGACAAGGTGACTCCCTGTTGGCCAGGGGCAAATCTCTGAAGAGGGCATAGCTGTGAACATCCTGCCGCTGGGGACAATGCCCAATAGAGGGGATCCAAATGGGGCACCACCAGCATCGATTCTAGTTGCTACCCAGTCAAGACAAAAACGCATCCATCTCTCAGCGTTGTCCCTGGCTCGTCACGTCCACTTTCTATAATGGCAATACCTACCATATGCCATCCTTCATGAAACATTTTCAGAACTATTCCCTCATTTCCTGCCCACTGTAATCCGAGAAGACAAACAAGGGCAGAAATCTGCGTGCCCTTGGCCTGGAAGTTAAGAGAATGGTCTGGCCAAGGCCACACATCTGGGAGTAACATAGTCGAGACTGGAGCCTCATTCTGTGGGTTGCCACCAGGTTTACAGGTCAGAAGAAATGTCTAATGACAAGGCACCTTCAGCCCTGTACGCTTGGTGTCTATTTGAACGCAGACCTTTGTCACTGATTTGGTGTTGTCCTATGTCCCTTTTTATGCCTGGCAGCAGTAAGCCTCAAACAAGGACCCCAGTTTGAGCAGCAACTTGCTCAAGGAATATTAAAGTTCCTTGTCGTGCATCACCAGCCCCAGTGAAGGGTTTCTGGTTTCTATTTCTAACATGTCATACCAACTCTTAGTAATAAGAGAAAAATAACCTATTTTTATAAAATGACTCAGATGTCTCTGGAAACATTTACAATGCTTGGAATGTTTTGTTTTAATAATGTCCCGATCTGTATGCAGTAAGGCATTTTAATGTAATTGCTAATATGGGATTCTTCATCATTGTGAATTTTAAATTTGCTTTTATACTTTTCTTGCCTTTAAATTGAATCTTAGTCGATCCTCTCATGAGCTGAATTTGTGATAACTTCCCCCACTGTTTGTTTATTTCTGGGGAGCGCTCTTGGCTTTTCATCTGACCTTCCCCCTCCACTTCCTTATGCCTCAGATCCTTTCTCATAGTCTAATGCTTTTACCGGTGTCTGTGCATCCGGAACCTCCTCTAAACTCTCCCTTTGGAATGTTCATATCATTGAGGAGGTCACCGGCACAAGGGCACTGTGGAGTCGTACAGACAGAAGGCCTTGGTTCCAGACTGCAGTCCAACTTTGTGCTGACCCTGTGATCTTGTAGCAAAAAAAAGAGTGAAGGTACTTAGAGGTATGCACATCCTTTGACCCCGCAATTGTACTTCTTACATCCATTCTAGAAAAAACTTGTAGAGAGGCCCAAAGGCTTGATTATGAGGATATCAGTCACAGAAATTTTTATGAGAAAAAAACTATTCTGAGACTTCTTAGCCTCCAATAAAAGAAAAATGGTAATATAAAATATACTGTATGCATATGACAAAGTAAGATGAACCTCGGGGCGTCTGGCTGGCTCAGTCGGTAGAGGAAGTGACTCCTGGTCTCGGGTTTGTAAGTCTGAGCCCTAAAAAAAAAAAGGATACATCTCAAATTTGAATGTCTATCAGAATCCTGCCAGAGGGCGTATTAAATAAAATGCAAATTGTTGTGGATTATCCCCAAAGTTTCTGATTAAGTAAATCTAGAATGAGGTCTGGGAATGTGCATTTCCATCCAGGTTCAAGATGGAACCATTGCTATATAAGAATATGAAATGACACCGTCTCTATATATCAGTCTGAAAAGGCAATTTATATGACAAAAAGTACTTAAACCCTAGTTTTGTAAATTAATACAAATATTAAAAATGTTTTAATGTTTATTTATTTTGAGAGAGACAGATAGAGAGCAAGCAGTTGAGGGGCAGAGAGAGGGAGACAGAGAATCCCAAGCAGGCTACACACCATTAGCACAGAGCTCAGTGTAGAGCTTGAACTCACAAACCATGAGATCATGACCTGCACCGAAACCAAGAGTCAGATACTTAACCAACTGAGTCACCCAGGAGCCCCAATATTTTCAAACTTGAATGTGCTACTTCCATTGTCTAGATGTACACAATTTATCTATTTACCCACTGAAGGTCACCTAGAGGCTTCCAAGTGTTGGTCATCGTGAAGGAAGCCACCATAAACATCAATGTGCAGGATTTTGTGTGGACAGAGCTTTCAGTTCTTTTGGGAAAATACCAAGGAAAGTAACTGCTGGGATCTTATGGTAAGAGTGTTTGGTTTTGTGAGAAGCCACTAGACTGTCTTCCAAAGTGGTTGTGCAATTTTACACACCCACCACCCAAAGATGAGCGTTCCTATTGCTTCACATCCCCCCAGCATTTGGTGGCATTGGCATTTGAGGTGTTGGCCATTCTAATAGGTGCGTTGTGGTACCTCATTGCTATTTGAATATGCCTTTCCCTTGTGACATGTGGTGTGGAACAACGTTTCCTATGCTGATCGGCCATCCGTCTGGCTTCTTTGGTTCTGCTAGAATTTTTAACAGTCCAGTCCCTGAATATCTAAACATCTCCATGTGTTTTGAGGGACACACTGTGCTTAAAAATTGGCTGTGTTCACCTCACAGCTTAGCAATTGGCCTAGTTTGAAAAAGGAGTTTCATAGATAGAGTGCATTACACACTCTCCCATCAGGGAAATTCTTTCAGCTTGCATTGACTAAATGGGCACTGGGTGGGTGCCTGGAGGCCTGGCCCAAAGCAGGCGGTATTGTTTAAATATGGCTCTTAATATAATTTTTTTTACTCTAAATTGTAAATACCATGGACCATCCAGGCAAATGAGTCATTGACCACCTGTGGGTTCTCTCATCCTAGATAAACAAATTGTGGTATGTCCTTACAGTGGGATATCATCAGCCATAAAAAAGAAAGACATACCGATACATGCTAGAAAGTGAACTTTGAAAACCTCATGCCAAGTACAAAAAGCCAGACGGCAAAGAATATATAGTATGATTCCATTTACGTGAAATATCCAGAATAGGCAAGCACATGGAGACTGAGTACAGAGTAGCCACTGTCAGGGGCTGGGAGGAGGGGTTGAATGAGGAATGACCACTAATGAGAGTAGGGTTTCTTTTGGGGGTGATGAAAATGCTCTGGAATTAGAACGCAGCGATGGTTGCGCAATTTGGTCATACTAAAACTTGCACGCTTTGAATTGTATGCTTTAAAAGAGTAACTTTGGGGCACCTGGGTGACTCAATGGGTTGAGAGTCTGACTTTGGTCATGATCTCATGGTTTGTGAGTTCAAGCCTGGCATCAGGCTCTCTGCTGTCAGCACAGAGCCCACTTTGGACCCTCTGTCTCCTCTCTCCCTGCCCTTGCCCTGCTCTCTTGTTCTCTGAAAAATCAACATTAAAAAAAAAAGAGTAGCTTCTGTGGCATGCCAATTATATGTTAATTTCTTAAAAAGGATTCTTAGGTTAGCTATCTTTTCAATGACTTGCTAGATGACCTGCAGAGTGGACTATCTTCCATCAGATTGCATGATGTGGGCTCTTTTTCCACCATTGTCTTCACTTCGATAGTAACAGTCCCTTAAGTGGAAACATGGACTTTATACCTACCTTGGTTTTTATTGAACCCTCTCTCATGAGTGGTGCTTCCTTCCTTTTACAGTGACATTTGGTGGGCACTTTTACAACTTTCTTCTGGAAGGTCACGAAATGCCACAACACGTAAAGCCTAACTATCTAGTTAAAAAAAAAAAATCCCCTTCTAAAATATAAAGAACTATTATTATCTTTGCACTTCGAGTTTTATGAGTTCTGTTTTTTGAAAAGTTGGATCCAGCTTCCTCCCCTTTCTCCCTCTTTATTTCTTTTTATAGAGGCCCAGAGATTGGAATATGGGCCATAAAACACACCCGCTGGCCTGCAGCACCTCCCAGGTACAAGGGCAGGTTGAGTATACACCCTGAATTATCAAGAGATAAAGCCAGAGGTTTGGCCAAGAGGGGCCAAAGGAAGGCAGTGCCCAGTAAGGCCAGGCTCTGCCCAGATATACCATATCCTGGGGGCCCCTCCCACTGTATACAAACACAGCTCCGGGGACTCATTCTCCAGGAGCAGAATATCTCTGGGGTAAAGCTAACACTGGCTCTTTGCTCCCCTGTGCTGCGTAGGTTCAAGATAACATGGTTGAAGATCTCAAACACTCATGTACATTGGGTCATAGCAAGAAGTTTGCCCTCATATGCCTTCATTGACGGAACAAGGAGTATTTACTTCTGGGTTCTTAGGATGAGGGAGGGCACGGTTCTTTCTCCTTGGGCCATCCATACACGGCCACTTTGGAAGACAGTCCAGCAGTTTCTCACGGAACCAAACCCTTTTACCTCACGATCCAGCCATCACGCTCCATGGTATTTTCCCAAAAGCGCTGAAAGCTTCTATCCACACAAAACCCAGCACACAGATGTGTGGAGCGGCTTCCTTAGTGATGACCCAAACTTGGAGGCCTCTAGATGTCCTTCAGGAGGTGAATGGATAAACTGTGCTATATCCAGATAATGGAATATTATTCAGCACTGAAAATAAAGGAGTCATCAGGCCATGACAAGCCATGGAGGGAACTTAAATGCCTGTTACTCAGTGAAAGAAGCCAGGTTGAAGGGGCTATAGACTTGAAGATTCCTAACCAGATGACATTCGGGATAGACACACATATGCAGACAGTAGAAAGATCAGTGGTGCCAGGGGTTGGGAGGAGGGAAGGATGAGCAGGCAGAGCACAGAGGATCTTTCGGGCAGTGAAATTACTCTGTACGATAATGTACCAGTGGCTACATGGCATTTTACATTTGTCCAAACACACAGAATGTTCCACACCCAGTGAACGGTGATGTCAACTCTGGACTCCAGGGGGATGACGTGGGTGTAGGCTCATCAGTTATAACACATGTCCCCTCTGGTGTGGGATGTTGATAATGGGGGAGGCTGAGCATGTGGTGGGGGAAGGGGGGACACAGGAAGTCTCTGTCCCTTCCCCCAATTTTGCTGCGAACTTAAAACTGCTCCAAAAAGAAAGTAGATTTAAAAACATTCCAGTAGAATCCTTGGCACTGAGAATGTGCTTGTAAATACTTGCTGCTAACCAGGCCCTTTGCCCCCGTCTGCTCTTCTCCCAGCAGGACTTTTGACCCTGAAATGCTGTGTCCATGTGGGAGGAATCGATGCGAGAGTTTCACGGCTGCTGGTTCTAGCCCAGTGCCCCAGGATCAACTTCTTGTCTGCCGTTCACCTGTCTGGGACTCAGTTTCCTCATCTGTGAGTAGGGGAGTCAGCCTAGGTCATCTCCAAAGCCCCTTACACTTTACTGGTCTGTGAGCTGGGTGAGGTCTGACAAAAGTTCATGTGTAAGGTTGGCCTCAAAAATGTGACCCATACCTATCTATCCCTATGCCAAGGAATATGTCAGATCCAGCAACCATATTTTTCTAAACAAAATGCAGGGGTTATTATCCAATGAAAGACTTTTTAAAAATAATTTTTTTAACTGTTTTATTTATTTTTGAAGGAGAGACAGAGTGTGAGTAGGGGAGGGACGGAGAGAGAGTGAAACACAGAATCTGAAGCAGGCTCCAGACTCCGAGCTGTCAGCACAGAGCTAGCCCAATGCAGGGCTCGAACTCACTAGCTGTGAGATCATGACCTGAGCCAAAGTCGGACGCTCAACCGACTGAGCCTCCCAGGTGCCCCAAGACATTGTTTTTAATGCTTCAGCCTGGGCTGCCTACCAATATGTGTGTTCAATATAGAAAAATTGAAACATTTTAGAAATACATAAAAAAGCAAAATCACTCACGGGTCCTTCCCATTCAGGATAACCACAAAGATATTTTGGTGGCTTTCCTACCATTCGTTTTGAAATTATTTCTTCCCAAGTCTGTCTTCTTCCCTACACTTTATTTATCTTCCCAAAGCCTAGCACTTAGCCAGTATTCCTTAATTTTTGGGTTTAATGAATCAATTGAGTTTGCAAGGCAAAATATTTTCAATTCCAAGGTATTTCTATAATTTAGAGGAATAACAGGGCAATGTGATTGAAAGCAGCTGCTTCAAGTCAAGAACCAACCTTACTTTGGGGGCATAATTACACACTTCATTTGGGGGAATTGGCCAATTGACGATAAGCTTTAAAGATTTTCGGGGGGGGGGGGGGGGGGGGGCCGAGAGGGTTAGGGACACCATTGCATTTCCTTAAGAAAAGCCAGGCCCCAGAATTCAGAGCCTCTGGGCTTTCAGAATGGAGATGGCATTCCTTGAATAATCAAACTTCAAACTCCTGCAGACACAGCTCTTTTCAAAGAGTTTTTTTTTTTAGTAGCTTAATGTTATTTTAATAGCAAACTTACAGGAACAGCAAGGAAGAGAGACAACATTAAAAACGTTCTTGCGTGCAGGATAATCCAATTACAAAAGTATAGTGAATGGTGGAATCTACCATGTGATAAAAAAGCGACAAACACCATTTAGTTGCCGTCAATAAGAAATGTACTTGTTTGGGTTTTTTCTAAGTTTTATTTATTTTAAAAAATCTCTACACCCAACATGGGGCTCGAACTCACCACCCTGAGATCAAGAGTTGCCCAACTTTGTGAATGAACCAGGCAGGTACCCCTGAAATTTACCTGTTTTTAAAAAATCCAAATGCGGGGAGCCTGGGTGGCTCAGTCGGTTAAGCACCGGACTCTGGGTTTTGGCTCAGGCCATGATCTCAAGGTTCTTGAGTTCAAGCACTCGTAGGGCTCTGCGCTGACAGTTCAGGGCCTGCCTGGGATTCTCTCTCCCTCTCTCTCTGCCCCTCCCCTGCTTGTGCGCACGCATGGTCTCTCTCTCTCTGTCTCTCAAAATAAATAAACATTAAAAAGAAAAACCCTCCAAATGCTGGCATTGTCTGGAAAAATGAAACAGGCTTTATGTCTAATTGTTATAATAGCTAAACTGCTAAAGCACGTTCAACTGAAGGACTTGACGTGCATTAATGCTTCAGGCCCCTGCATGGATGTCAAAAATTTACACACACAAAATAAGAATAAAACAAAATTTAAAATAAATAAGTTAAAGTTAAAATTCACACACAAATGAAAATGGAAGAACTGCCAATACCTGCTTTCTGTCCCCTGTGTTTCTACTTGCGATCATGAACGTAGGTCCCATTTGACCCCGTGGAGGGGGGGGGAGGGTTATAGCACTCAGAACTACCAATCACAAAAAGAAGGGAATTTTTTTTAAAAAACAACAGGATTTCTTTTTTTTTTTTTAACTTTTTTTCCAATGTTTTGTTTATTTTTGAGAGAGAGAGAGAGAGAGAGAGACAGCGCGAGCAGGGGAGGGTCAGAGAGAGAGGGAGACACAGAGTCCAAAGCAGGATCCAGGCTCTGAGCTGTCAGCACAGAGCCCGATGCGGGGCTGGAACCCAAGAACTGTGAGATCAGGACCTGAGCCCAAGTCGGACCCTTAACCGACTGAGCCACCAGGCGCCCCAAAAAGGAAGGGGATTTTTGCAGAGTGAAATGTTTTTCATCAGAGTGGATGCTTCAGCACGTTCTCTGCTGTGTGGTTGCACGATGCCTTTCAGCATGACGGTGACACATTAGGGACGGACAGCACATAGGCTGGTGTCCTGGAAGAGGCCCCCAGATAGCCCTCGCTTGCATCCTGTGCCAATGGCTGCGCTCTGGACACCAAATGTGTCTTGAAGTCCCGAGCCATTTCTCCCATTGGATTCCCAGAAGTTCAGTGGATTTCCAATGATGTCTCGCTTGGAGAGGCGCACAGCACCAGGCCTGTCACAGTGGGCTTTCTCTGCCCCTCCAGGAGAGGGCGGACTCTTGTGAGGGGCTTTCGTAGCTAGTTGCTTGCTTGTGGGTGCTTTGCTGCCAGTCGATTTGCGGGCTGCTTTGGAGAAGCTGTGGTACAGACAACTCCTTACCCCCTTCTCCTGCCGCCTTCCAGGTGGAGGTGCACCGCAGTGGGGGTTAACACAGTTTGAAACTTTTAAACTTTAAAAAAATTATTTTTGAGACAGAGAGCATGCAGCAGGGGAGGGGCAGAGAGAGAGAGAGAGAGAGAGAGAGAGAGAGAGAGAGAGAGAGAGAGAGAGAGACGCAGAATCTGAAGCAGGCGCCAGGCTCTGAGCTGTCAGCACAGAGCCCGTTGCGGGGCTCGAACCCACCAATCGTGAGCTCCTGACCTGAGCCAAAGTCGACACCCAACCGACCGAGCCATCCAGGTGCCCCGAGACTTTTAAACTTTAAAAATCAGTTTTAGGTTTGTATGATAGCAACATTGAGAGGAAGGCACAGAGATTTCCCATTTGCCCCCTGCCCCACACAGGCACAGCCTCTTGTGGTATCAACAGCCCCTCAGAGTGGCGCTTTTACCACCACGCGTCTATTGCTTAGTGTCGTGTTCAGCTGTGAGCGGTGGCAAACCAGACTTGAGCGGCTCGAAGCTGGAGGCATGGATTTTTCATGTCACAGGAAGTTTGGAGATGGGCAGTGGTGCGCTCTGGGCCCACGTGCCTCCAGCAGTCTGGGCCATTCCTTCATTTTCCAGGTTCCAAGCATCACTTCTGCGTTCACGGCAGAAGGAAAATGGGAAGAGAAGAGGGAAAGGCCACACCAGTGGGCCGGATCTCCTTTTGTCACGGAAGTCAAGGCTCTCCCGCATTTGTCCCGGGTCCATAAGACTTCTGCTTAGGGCTCTCTGCCCGAACTCAGGTCACGTGGCTCTCCCAGCTACAAGATGGCCTGTGGAAAAAAGCCAGGGATGCTGCCACTGCAGACCAACTGAGATCGTGTTAGCACACAAGAAGGGGGTGAATGGGTTGTGGCGTACAAGTAACAGGATGTGTCACACACACCGCAGTGACCAACAGCCATGTGGCTCTTGCAACTGGATTTGAGGTAAGGGAGAGAAAGCACCCATTTCAGTGCGTGTCCAGTGCAGGGTAGTTTTTTGTTTTCAAAAGATTTTTATGTATTCATTTATCTATTTTAGAGAGAGAAAATGCAAGTGGGGAGAGGAGCAGAGGGAAAGAGAGAATCTTAAGCAGGCTCCAAATGCTGAGTATGAAGACTGACACGGGGCTGGATCCCATGACCTTGGGCTCATGACCTGAGCCAAAATCAAGAGTCGAACACTCAACCCAACCGGCTGAGCCTTCAGTACCAGTAACAACTGCGTTTGTTATCACGAACACTTCCTTAGAGTAGGCAACTGAAGTCTCCCCATCCCCACCATACAGATGAGAAAACCAAGACTCAGGCGGGCACAACTCCATGAACATGGTCTACCCGGAATTTGAATCTGACCATCGCACCACCAAGCCTGTGTCAGAGCTGTGATTCTGTTCCTACCTTCTCAGTCAGCACTGCGTGTTGAACCTCTGGCTAAGGTCAGAGGACTTAAAATAGTGAGAAACAAACCGGGTCAACTCAAGTCGGGAGGCTACATGGAGGATGGCAAGTCCGTCTGTGATTTCCTCTGCCTGAGATGGGTTGGGGGCTTCTGGTTTTGTTCACTGCAACATTCGGAAGGACTTTCTGACTCCAAGGGTGGGGCTAGCAAAGTGGAGACTGAGGGGCGTGGCCAGCGGTGGGCAGTCACACACCCTCTTAACCTCAGATTACAGGAGGATATTGACAAACAGTTCATGGCCAATCACTGGCCCGCGGACAAGTGAGTTGCCAGGCGGAGAGGGGGCCACTATGGCCTCCAGGTCTTGGCAAAACGCTTGCTTTTTGAAAGACAAGTCCTTCAAGATCTCTTTTTTGAAATATTGGGGTTTTCCTATGGTTCCTGAGGCTTTTCATGACATAGAGTTTTGGGGAAATTAGGAGGGAATTTCAGAGAGCAAGACCCATAAAACCCCCTCCAGGAGAACTCAGACAGAGTGCCGTAGGTGTGACCCCTGTGAAGAAAAGTTCTCCAGTGCTTGGAAATAAGTGAAAAGAATGACTGTATGCCCCTTCAAGGTCACACCAAAGCACTGTGTACCAGGCCGAGGGGATTGACTGATCTACAGAAATGAATCTTTGCTTGACTTACCATTTATCATTGATTAGGACCAGGGCCCTGTGAAGTTAGGTGTTAATCCATAAACTGATGACTCACAAATGATTTTTTTTGGTAAAAGGGATAATCTGTAAGGCTACAGTTTTACTGCCTTGTAGGACATTAAACAGTTTTGTATCAATTGTTGCGATCATAGTTTGACGTTCCTTTTTCCGCTATTTATACAACGGTGTCCCTTATATGCTGATTTCCTCATTAAATATGTCTTTGATACAGGCTCACCATATATTTGCATGAAGGTCACGTTTCTAGCTTTTTCAGGCTTGCTTTGGCGGTGCCTTGGCCATTCTTATAGAGAAGATAGAGTGTAGTTTAAGGCATTCGGCAGCGTGAAGATTATGAAATGCAAAGAGGAAAGTCCCACTGGGAGTATATGTGCTATTTAACTTGATCCTTGCCTCTGGCTGTTCACAAACACAGTCTAGAAGCCATTCCTCACAGCGTGCTGGCGTCGGACTCCAGAACGAAAACAAAATAAAACAATGCAAAATGAGAAAGCCCTACGCAAACAAATGGATGAACATAGAAATTACAATTTTAGAAATGCAATGGAATCTGGCAGTGGCAGCCACCCAGAGAGCATCCTTCTTGCTTCTAAATTCTGTCTCTCTACAGGGACTCACTTTCTTTCCAACCCGGAACCTATTTTCGAGGCCACGAGCACTGGACAGAATTTCTAGTACAAAGGAAAACCAGCTGTATCGAACCAATTTTGTCCTAATCTCTGCAGCCATCGTTTCGTCCTCCAGAAAGGAGGACACACGTTGTAAAGATCTAGATCGGATGGATACCAGTCTCAAACGACCTTTGCTGAGTTCCATGTTCTAGAAACAATTGCTTGGGGTCTAGTGATAAAGATTACAAGTATATTTACTTATTTGTTTGTTTGTCTATTTATTTAAACCATCTTGGTGGTGGAGCTGACAGAGTCTGGGGAAACAGAAGGATATTTGAGACATAAACAAATTATGTTCTGCTATTTATCTTGTGTGTGTGTGTGTGTGTGTGTGTGTGTGTGCGCGCGTGCGTGTGTGTATATGTAAAAGGGCTCTTGTTTGAGGTTACCCTTCGGTTCTGGCACTTCTCCCAAGACTTAAGCAGAGATCACTGAAGATCCCATGGGCTCTGTTGTTAACTTTGTTATAAATACAGCGACTACCTAGACCACATCATCACATGAGTTCCTGCAGTCCCTGACCACATGTTTCCACTGCTAAGGTATATGGGGAAGTTGGGAGTGATATTCCTCCCAGGGGGAAAAAAAACCCAAAAAACCACACCTAACCACCGGGATTTCCAGGACAATTTCCATCGAGCAGCTCACAGGAAAGAGCTCTGGGTAAACCATCTCAGAGCTCTGGTATGTGCACTGTGTGCAAGTGACGAATGCCCACAAATAGAAAGTCCACATGACGATACCGTCATCTACGTCTGCAATCTACTGTCTCTGTCACATTCCAAATCCTCAAGCAATTTGCCTCTCAAAGAAAAAAACTATGAACTATATATAGAATCACAGGATGTATTTTTTATCAGTGTTGCTTAATATGAAATAATATGTTATGTATTACATTATATTCCTAGATGCCAACTGGTAGGAAGCCACATGTGTATCAAAGAATCTTTGAATTGTGTTGGTTGCGAGGCGATGGATTAGTTGTCCTTTCCCTAATGTTCTCATACCATGAAATATTCTCATCTCATAAAATAGTAATTTATTTTAAAACGATATTAAACTGATCAGGCATTCCTCTTTCCAGAGAGCCGTCACTCATTGCTGATGACTGGTTTCTATTAGGAGCTCAGCAATCAAACCTTGGATAATTATGTTAGACTCCTATCCATCGGTCAATGGTATTCAGAATCTAAATTCTGATCTTTAGGGGAACCTGGGTGGCTCAGTCGGTTAAGCATCCGACTTTGGCTCAGGTGAAGATCTCACAGTTTATGGGTTCGTGCCCCACGTCGGGCTCTGTGCTGACAGCTAGTTCATGAGCCTGGAGACTATCTTTGGATTCTGTATTCTCCCTCTCTCTCTATGCCTTCCCTGCTTGCTCGCTCTCTCTCTCTCTCTCTCGCTCTCTCTCTCTCTCTCTCAAAAATGAATAAAACATAAAAAATTTTTTTTGTAGTTCTGATCTTTAGTCTTTTGGTGCTCATTCCATTCTCTGAGTCCTCAGTGGTGGGTTAGAGGACTCAGGTTAAATCTTCTCAGCTCCTTAGCATTGTCTTATGCCAATAAGGAGACTTGAAAATATTTACAAATATTATTATTCATTCATTTTGGAAACATTTGAGAAATCAAACCACTTTCAAGTATGTCAAATGATTCTTTCCAAAACGTAAAGCCTCTCATCTGCCTCTTAAGGTAATATTTTCATATGCCTCTATTAAATACTTCCCTTTCTTGTCTAACAACATGAGCCTTCCTTGTTTCTTAGGCTTTTCAACTGAAATAACCATGTTAGTACTTTTGTTTGCCTTTCCGAGCTAGAATGTAATCATTGTGCATCCAGTTTTCTTTTTATATATTTTTTTGAACAATACTCTCATTAACAATTAACGGGTGGGATACGAGGGCATTGTTACCTGTTACAAATTGCCCCAGGTATGGTATGCTGGAAAATAAAAATCTAGTTGGAAAATGGATTTTGACCACATTTTTTTTAAATGGGAGGATCAATTATATAATAATCTTTGGCACAACTCAGACTCCTTTTGCAATATCACTCTTCGTATGACTCAATCAATACAAATAATGCACTATGTCTTTTTTTCCACAGCCACCTCCCATACAGAATAAAATCCCGAAGGGCTTTGGACCAAAATGATCCAGCAGCCAGCTTTTTTGGAGAACTCCTGACTCCCCCAGATCTCCTAGCAGCTTTTCTTTCCCATTCCAGCACCGTGAGATGAATGGGTCAAAACAAAGCCCTTCATGTTGTTTTGTTTTTTTAACCTTTCTCTCTTTTTTTTTAAGTTTGTTTATGTTGAGAGAGAGAGAGAGAGAGAGAGAGAGAGAGAGCGAGCGAGCATGAGCTAGGGAGGGGCAGAGAGAGAAAGGGAGAGAAAGAATCTGATGGCACAGAGCCCAACGTGGGGCTCGAACTCATGAACCATGAGATCCTGACCTGAGCCAAGATCAAGAGTCAGACGCTTAACTCACTGAGCCACCCAGGTGCCCCAAAACACTTTGTGTTGTTATTGAAAGCTTCTATACTCTAACTGCACTTGCAATTCCATGAATTCTTCAAGTTTTCTTTGAATTTTCTAAAGGGGCCTTGGTTAGAACTTAACACTTTTTTCAGTAAGTTTTCTTTCCTACAAAAGGCTTCCATGTCTTTCTGTTTGTTTGGTTTCCTAGCCTCCATGATTCTTACGAAATTTGCTTTTACTTAGCAATGCTATGGATCTATACAGAGCCATGGAAGGATTCTTTCATTGTGAACCTTACACACAGCATATGTTTTGATTTTTCACTTTTGAAAATGATCAAAGACACTGGCTGCATTGGGAATCGTGTGCCGACCCCTATTCTCTTCTCCTTGAGCTAGCTCATCCTGCTACCGTAACCTCTGTGAGGGTGGGGGGATCTGGCTGCTGTCATGCCCCTAAGACCTAGTGCAGGACCCAGTATACGGTAGGGCTCCATATGCATTTGTTGAGATAATGAAGGGAATCTCTTCCCCTAAAGATGAGGTATAGAGTATGAGCCACTCACTTGTTTAATGGATCTCAAAATGCAGTTAAACTTTGCTGGGCTAGGACCTAGAGACATGGTTCTGGAATTTTTTGAGTACCCTAAATCCTTCTGGGTATGCACTGGAGGCCATGAACAGTCTGCTCAGGGAGAGTTTGACAGCTCCCATGAAAAGGGTCAACAGACAATTTAGACACCGACCGATTCCCAAACCCCTATCTGTGTGCTCTACCTAAGAGCATTCTCTCAGTGGTCCGTGAATGGTCATTTGTGAGGGTCCCAAAAGGGGGTGCTTCTTGTGTGCTGGGAATGTGGGGGCCTGAAAGAGAGACTTGGAGGTCACTGATGGCCAACAAAAGCCACAGGCCGACTGTGAAGGGCTCGAGTCAGAGAGAAGAAAGGTGGAGAAGGGCTACTGAGGAAGAACAAGTCAGGGGACTAGGCTTACCCAGCACAGGGAAATTCCTTCAACCTTCAAGTGTACACTTGTAAGCAAGATCCTTGGGGGCCTTCCAGTTGAGATCTGGGGGTTAAGAAAAGGAGATGGACGTCTGACACTGAGCCAGGACTGGAGGTCCAAAGCCAATGTGTCCTTTTCTTCCATGCCAAGAAAGGGAGTCAAAAGTCCTAGACTTTAAGTGCATCTTGGAAGGGGCAGCCGATCAGCAGGAAAAAAGAAAATATAATCTAACTCATCACACTTTGAACACCTGCTTTGCTTTGACAGGGCCAGGAGCTAGACATACAGCAGGCACCCTTTGCTCACGGAGCTTATGTGACTGCCTGACCCTACGCTTCAAAATGTGGAAAAGAGTAACTAGTGCCTCACACTGAGCCCAGCCAAAGGGAATAATCACACACAGCCCAGCTGCTGTGTACCGCCCCCCCAACAACTCCATAATGAGCAGTGGTGCTAAGTGGGGACATTGGGCAACATCTGAAGACAATCATGGCTGTCACATCTAAAGGAGAGGTGGTCCTGGCATCTGGCAGGCAGAGCCCTGGGGTGAGGCACATTGCCCAGCTCACAGGTCAACACCGAAGCAAAGACCGATCCAGCCAAGACACCAGTGGTCCTGAAGGACACGCGGCGCGCTAACCAGTTCCGTGTCCTTTCATCTGTTCGCCGGATTTGTCCACTGCTCCCTGTTTTGCTTGGCACGTTATGGGAATGAGGGGCGCTCGCACAAGAAAAGCAAACGGGGAAAATGTATGATTCCCTGGGCCTGGTCTTTAGACCCGAACCTCCTCTGGCTCCCCTGTGTTGTGGCTGCGGAAAGGTCCCCAAGCTGCAATGCGACAGCGCTGGGAGCGTGGCGTCTGGGGTGAGTTTCATCAGAAGGTGTACCCAGGGAATACCGAGGTGCTTACAAGAGTCCAGGCCAGACATCATCAAAAGAGCAGAAAGCTGCTGCAGCCGACAGCTCACGTAACTCAGCCCGACGTCACAGCGATGGCTTTTGCGTCCCACATGTCCCTGCTTACCCTACGCGGCCGGTGGCAAAGTGAGAAATAATGGGTCCCCCTCCATGTTACATCCAGTGGGGGCAGAAGAGTGAAGGGCAAGACTGTAGCACTTCAGGTCATAAAGGGTAGTCGCCCAGGAGTCAAGCCTGCTTGTCTGTGTTTGAGCCTCACTCTGCTTCTCTTTCGGTCAACCCACTTCCAAGCCCTAAGTCACTGGAAACAAGTACAGATGCGCCAGTTGCACGTGCCTCCTTTCTTTTCCCTTCAATTTTATGAATGGCAACGAAACACACATGGAATAGCCAGGTGCTGAGAACACTGCAGATTGGCTCACTTTGAGTCCTTCTTGTCCTTCCCTTTCTCCTCCAGGACACCGAGCTTTTATCGCAAGGCTACCCAGGGACGTCCCTGATCCATAGGGTGTGAGTGCTAGGGAGCACTACCCCCTAGCCAGGGAAGGGATGGATAGAGGTCAAGGCCTCAGAAGCACAGATGATGGAGATCTGAAAGCTCGTGGGGGGCCCTGCAGCTGGGCCACAGCTGCTGCCTTCGCCGGACCCCACCACTCTCTGCTGACAATGCCTTTGTGGCCCCCTGCCCCACCAAAGGTACAACAGAAGACCAGCAGATCATCCACAGAGGAGCTCAACTGCGTTCCTTTCCACCATCGGGTACTGGCGGGCCTAGCAAGGCTCTTTCGGGTCTTGGTTGGCATTTGACAGCCGGTGCCACTCCCTTCCTTATCCCACGCTGGAAGGAGCACAGAGCATTGGAGGTGGTCCTGAGCCCATGTTATTTTCATGGAGTTCAAGGGCTGTTCCAAAAGTGATTATGATTCAGATGCTTCTTACTGACCTGTTCCCCAGTCAACTCCTTTGGTAGAAATAAATTAATTTTACGGGCCACAAAGATATTCTGGTGAATAAACTTACTCCATATCTTCTATGTGTCAGCTGAGTGATCAGGTGAGGGTTTACAGAAGCCATTATAGAAGAATGCCAAGCCAAAAAGGCCATGTATCTTGTTTTAAGGAGGCACTGCCAAGGGAGGAACAAACAAATGGGGTGTTTGGAGAAAATTCATTTCAAGACTTCAGAGAAACTCCTGAGGCTGAGGCTGTTGAGATTAATGGGCAAGCGTGTGGTGATAGTGGGAGGCTGAGAGGTGATTGGGCCTATGGAAAATGAAATACGCAAAAGTAGGTTTAGAACATCTAACAAAAGGGGGTGCCTGGGTGGCTCAGTAGGTTGAGCATCGACTTTGGCTCAGGTCATTATCTCACAGTTCGAGGGTTTGAGCCCCGCGTCGGGCTCTGTGCTGACAGTTTAGAACCTGGAGCCTGCTTCAGATTCCCTGTCTCCCTCTCTCTCTGCCCCTCCCCAGCTGCGGTTGGTCTCTCTTTGTCTCTCAAAAATAAATAAAACGTTAAAAAAATTTAAGAATATCTAACCAAAAAAGTGAATTTGGGGGATTTTTGTGTCCACAAAAAGCACTCTCATACTGTTGAAGAGACGTGTTACAAAGATCAACTTGACACTGACAGTTTCATAGAATTCTTCCGTGAAAAAAATCCAACCACATGGTTGTAGTTACGATACATACAAGCCACAGGCCTCAAGAACCTGGCCACAGCCCATATCACTGTCATTACCACTTGAATAAAAGTACATAGTTTACGAAGTTTTAGTAAAATGAGTTGGTCAGAATATAGTCCTTTGCAGAAAATTACTACCTACATTTCCAAAGTCTTGCTATGAATATGGTCAGCCTTTGGAACGCAAATAAATAAATACAAGATGAGGGTCCACTAAAGGAACTTAAACAAATAGGAAAACTTAGCTACTTGAAGTTGACACAGGAAGTTGATGGTTTCACGTTCACAAACTAAACAGCCCTAGGAAATGAGAATGTATTAATTACATACCAAAAGCTAACATGAAGAAAACATTTGCGGAACACTTAGAACACTTCCTTTAAAGCCACTGTCATAAACACAGGAAATCTGGAAAAATATTCCACATCTGATTTTTAACATGGCAATATGCAAGAATGTTGCCTTTGGCTGAGTTCGAACGCCTCTAATGTAGAGATCAGCGAACTGTGGCCCACGAGCCAAATCCCGCCCGCCACCCGCTTTTGTGCAGCCTGAGAGCTGAGAGAGGTTTTTACAGTTTTAAACAGCAAAAGGAAAAATCAAGAGGAAAATAATGCATTGTCATACATGAAAATTAATTGAAATTCTAATTTCAGCATCCACGAATAAAGTCTGATAGAACACAGCTCCGCTCAGTTGTTTACGTGTTGTCTGTGGTTACAGGGCAAAGTTGAGGTCTTTCAAAAGAGATCCTAGGGCTCGTAAAGCCCAAAGTATTTACTATCTGGCCCTATACAGAAAAAGTCTGCCAATCTCCCCTGTAATATGCAAAGACCAGTTTAATTTGAAAGTAAAATTACGCGCACACACACGCACACACACACACACACACAAGAGAGAGAGAGAGACGTTGATTTTTATAAGCTGCACTTGACCCTCTGCTGCACATCTGTACCCACTTTTTATGACAGTCTGGCCACTGCAGATTAAAGAGGCCACCCTCCCTGCAAAACCTAGCCATTCTTTCAGCTGTGTGATCTGTGCAAAGCTCAGTTATGGTTTGAAATCAGATGTATGAGTTGGAATTAGTTCTTAGTTTAGCTGGTTTAGGCTACCTACGTTCAACAACAAAACAAAAATACTGGAATGTCTATATAAATGGAAAACAAATGAATACAGAGTGGGAGCTATCAGTTTTCAGGAGTAAGCAATGTTTTTTTAAATGTTTATTTATTTATTTTGAGAGAGAGAGAGAGAGAGAAAGAGCATGAGCATGAGTTGAGTTGGGAAGGGGTAGAGAGATATAAAGAGAGAGAGAATGCCAAGCAGGCTCCATGCTGTCAGTGCAGAGACCGGTGTGGGGCTCTATCTTCCCAACCACGAGATCATGACCTGAGCTGAAATCAAGAGTCGGATGCTTAACCGACTGAGCCCCCTAGACGCTCCAAAAATGTTCTTCTCAATGGAGCCCTCTGTGAGTGAGCTTGCTGGATCCAAGGGAAGCAGAGAGAGAGGGCGGACTTTCACGGGTTTCAGGAGGACTTGGAGTCAGCCAACAGCATAGAACCTTCGGTTGGTTGTGGGCCGTGGCAGCATTTAGGGTTGCCTGTTTGTACTGATACTGTAAAGGTCCGCGAGTATTTTGCTTGTAATCTCCCATGTAACTTCACGGTGGGGAAAAAATGATCACTTGGGAGCTTACCCCATGACATGTTTCGTGAAATGTTGGCCCGCTTCTTTTTCCTTGACATCTACTGAAAATACCATCAGAGACGCCAGTGGTTGAAGCCATCAGTTACAGACCTTCGTTATTCCAATGGCGGGAGGCGGGCCAGCAGCATGAGGATCTTCTGGGAGCTTTTCGGAAATGTGAATCGCAGCCTCCCCACTGCCAGATCTGCCGAATCAGAATCTGTATTTTCATGGAATTTTCAGATCATCTGAGTGCGCTTTCATTTTCGAGAAGCACGAATCAAAAAAGATGCATGAGCATCAGGGTGTTGGAGATCAGGTTCCAGGTCCATCTGGGGCTAATTCACTGGTGACTGAAGGCAAATTCCTCACCATGTTTTTGCCTCTGTCATCTCTCCAAAGTGGGGCTAAAATCACCTTCCCCCACTTTTTGAGCAATGCTCTTACTGTCATGTGGCCTCGTGAACACAAACCTAAAAGAGGATCAACCCCTCCGTGGTTATGAAACCTTAGGAACACGACTGGCTCACATCTACAGAACCCTACCCACATGTCCTCCTCTGGACTGACATCTGAACACGGGACTTCCATTTCGGTCTCCTCAAACCTGTCTGCTGAGAATAGTCATGTCACTTACCTTACGCATATAGAAACTGAGCCATAGAGAAATTATGTGCCTCACCCGCGGTTACCCACTTTTTTAGTCACAGAGGTGGAATTTGAGCCCCGGGGCTACGTTTTTACCCCTGAACCATGCTGAGTATACAGCCTGAAATAGCGGAGACGGACACAATTATTATCACGGATGACTGTCTGGAAACCACAGCATGGGGAGAACAAAGGCATGACATGCTTTCAACTTTTTTTCTTTAATAGTGAAAAAGGGAAGAAAATCTTAAAAAGACAAGTTCCGTGGAGATTCATGGCTCAGTGTCCCAGGGCACATGAAGCAATGTGAATGTGTTAATCAAAAATGGTGGCCTATTGGATTCCTCTGTGATTTTGCTTCCAGTAGGCGTGAACCCAGTGACTAGTATGCCCGAGACACGGTGAGACCTCCCAGGTTCTTATTGACCGAGGCTTATTGTATCTCTTATGTTCCAAAATAAGTACTTGGAATCACAGCTCAAGCAAGGTCAAGTCTTTTTTTTTATTTTATATGTATGTATTTTTTAAAAATTTTTTAATGTTTTTTTATTTTTGAGACAGAGAGAGGAAGAGTGCAAGTGGGGGAGGGGCAGAGAGAGAGGGAGACTCAGAATCCAAAACAGGTTCCATGCTCAGAGCCTGATGCGGGTCTTGATCCCATGAGCCATGAAATCATGAGCTGACCTGAAGTCGAATGCTTAACCAACTGAGTCACCCAGGGTCCCCACAAGGTCAAGTCCTAAGAGGGGAAACTTAGAGGGCCGCCTGGGTGGCTCAGTCGGTTAAGCGTCTGACTTCGGCTCAGGTCATGATCTCACCCGGTTGTGAGTTTGAGCCCTGCATCAGGCTCTGAGCCTGGAGCCTGCTTCAGATTCTGTGGCTCCCTCTCTCTCTGCCTCTCCCCTGCTCATGCTCTGTCTCTCTCTCTCTCCAAAATAAATAAACATTAAAAAAATGTAATGAGCAGAAACTTTGGAGACCTGACTCTAATTTCAGAATGCAGCTCCAAAATGTTGGAGGCATCAGGATGTTTGGTACATTTTGCAGCATCTAGTCTGCTGATCCCTCTGGTAACAGAAACTCAGTTCTAAAAAAAGAAAAATGTGCTGTACTTTGCAGGCCTCTTGAAAATCCTGCTACCCGTCTTGACTTTGAGCTAATGTTTCTATCTTGTTTACTCTATGTAGGGTATTCCTCTAAGAGCTTTTCAAATCTTAACTCAAATATTAACCTTCTCAACACCCCTTTTCAGCAGGTGGTATTATTATTCTAGATTATGATTTAGATTGACTGGACTGTTATGTAGCTGAGGAAGCAGTTAGCATAAGGGACGCCCTGAAGATCTCACAGAAAGTTTCTGGTAGAACTGTATTTCAAACGGAAGCGGTGGGTTCAACACTCTGCTCCTAACCCCTCACTACTCTAGAGAGCCTGCAGGTCAACCTAGCTCTGAGGGATTTTTTTTTTTTAGTTTATGTATTTGTTTTGAGAGGAAGAGAGAGAGCCTGCACACGTGAGCAAGCGTGAGCAGGGGAGGGGCAGAGAGGGAGGGAACGAGAGAATCCCAAGCAGGCTCCTGCACAAGGAATCTGGTCACAAGATCAAGATCTGAGCTGAAATCAAGAGTTGGACGCTTAACCAACAAGTCACTCGGGTACCTCTCAGCCTCTCAGGGATTTTTTTTTTTTTTTAACTTGAGTTTAATGTGACTTTAAAATATGTTACTAAAGTAGAATCTGAAGGCTGCATTGGTAAAATAGTGATACTTTCTTCTAAAAATCAGAGGGGGGAGTGCAGTTCTCACAGCTTTGGGGGTTCTGATCACTGTACTGGTATTTGTGAGTCTCATTCTATAGCAGAAGGATGTTTTCGCCCCAAGGGGATGGTTGGCAGACAAAATTTCTGGAGGCATTTTTTTAAATGTTTATTTTTGAGAGAGAGCACATGTGCATGCAAGCAGAGAGGCAGAGAGAGAGGGAGACAAGAGGGTCCAAAGTGGGCTCTGCTCTGACAGCACAGAGCCCCATGTGGGGCTGGAACTCACGAACTGCGAGATCAGGACCTGAGCCAAAGTCGGACGCTCAACTGACTGAGCCATCCAGGCGCCCCTGGAGGCATTTTCGATCACCACAACTTGGGGGGGAGGTTGAGAGAAAGTGGGTGCTTACCAGCATGTGGTGGGCAGAGGCTAGGGCTGCTGCTAATCATCCTTTAGCATATGGGACAGCCGTAGCAGAGAAGGATCTGGCCCCAGATGTCAACAGAGCTGAAGTTCAGAAATCTCGTTGCGGGAATTATGAGTCGATTGCATTTATTGGGCATGAGGTAAGAATACACACGATCACAGACCAGAGAGGGTGCTGCATGTTTGACGTGACAGACAAGTGGACACAGTTGCAAAACTATGAGGACTGTGCTGGAATGAAAACCATGCAAGGTGCTTAGATGCACATAGGAGGGACAAGAGTCCTTGACCTTCACCGTGAGGCCAGGGCGAGTCTTAGGGAATGAGGAGCACAGGTCCCATGTAGATAAGAGGAAAAGCAGCATGGGGCTCGGGGGTTGTTAATTGCTCTGCCAGCCCCTAGACATTTGTTTTCTTAGCTCTGGCGGGCCTCATCGCTGGCTTTCTGTCTCGGCCTGCAAGCATTCCCTTTCTCACCCTTAAGGAGAACAGTGGAAACTTTGGGAAAAGCCAATTGCAAACTGAAGCAGAATCGTGACCTTGTCTGTGCAGAAAAGCACAGTGGAGGGTGGAAAGACTCAACAGAATGTGATCAAAAGTAAATGCACTATGAGGGGCCCCTGAATGGCTCAGTCGGTTAAGCGTCCGACTCTTGGTTTTGGCTCAGGACACGATGTCACGGTTTGTGAGTTCGAGCCCCGCATCGGGCTCTGCACTGACACTGCAAAGCCTGCTTCAGATTCTCTCTGTCTCCCTCTCTCTCTCTCTGTCCCTCCCCTGCTCATGCTTTCTCTCTCAAAAATGAATTTAAAAAACTTAAAGTACGCTGTTAGACATGATCAATCCTAGATTAGGGGGCAGGTGCTGTGATTGCAGAAAGCCATGAGTGATGTAAAAGCTCTGATTTATCAGGGGCCATTAAAAGCTTTAAGGGAGCAGAACCAAGCATCAGACAAGGAGCTTGGTGGTAATAACAGGAGAAGCCCCTCCATTTACTAGCTAGTCTCCGGAAAACACATGCAGGAGAAGAAGATTAAATTCTCTGATGCTAAGCAATTTGCTTGTCACCCTCCGAAGGGGAGAGGTTAAGCCAAAGGGGTTTAGAGGCCAAGCGGCGGTGGACTGTGGATTGGCCCGTGGCCAACATGCCCGAGCATCACCGCAGGGACCTGTTTTGGTCATTGCTCTGAGTCCAGCATCCTCCTCAGCAGAAGTTTACCTTTGGGGGTGGATTTTTGTCCTGGAACCCCAGGAGAAATCCTAAAGTCCTTCTCTGAATCCTCACTGCTTGCAAAAAAGAGAGGAGAGGCCATCTGCCACACGGGTCTTTCTTGAACCGAGGCAGTCTTTGGAACCTTTCTTCCCTGAGTTTATTTTCAAAGCTAGCAGAGTCCGGGAGCGTTTACCTTTGGGAAAAGTGGGAGCTTGTTCTGTTCCAAGTGAATTTGTCATTTGGGGAACCCCTGGGTTCCCTGGAATTAGCTGCTCTTTTGAGGATTGGGCTAGAGGGGTCCAGGGAAGAGGCTGGGAGAGACAAAGCATCAGCACCCATTCTCACACTGAACCCCACAACTGGGAGTTTGGGTCAACAGCCACTTTGTGGGTAAGGAACGCGTCGAAAGCATGCGCTTGAAAGCCTTCCTGCTTTTTCCTGGGATTCTTTCTGGATCTCTCAGAGAAAACTGGTGGGCCACTAGGACCCGTGGGGCTGCCGCAAACAATGTGTCCCGTAAAAGTCTTCACGAGACAGCAGGGATTCGTTCAGAACCTTAAAGGGAATCTCAGATGTGTGTTTCCAAATATGAGTGAAAGGCTTTTACATGGGTTCCTTTTACTCTCAGAGATCAGTGAACGTTCTGGGGTTTGCTGTAAGGGAGGCAATATGAAGACCAAATAAACACGTTCAGGATCCTAGAAAGAGTTGCCAACAAACGGCTCTCACAGGCTAGAAACAAAGGTCATGACTACAGAAGGATCTGAAATCCATGTGCACCCCAGCCTTTCAGGCCCAGGCTTCCCTTGAACATCTCAGTGAACTAGCTCAGGGCCCAATCGCACGGCCTGCGGAAATCTTGCACCCACGCTAACGTTCCTGAGCATCCCCAGTGGTTGTCTCCTTCCTCCGGGGGGTTAGCCTCCGCCTGTTGCTCTCAACCCCAGCCCCAGGCACTTCCTCATTTAGGTCATGTTGAGTCCTCTTGCCTCTTTGACAGGGTGGCCCCATTCCCTTCGAATGGAGACCTTAACCCTAGCTTGTTTTCCAAATCACAGTTTCTGAATTCTTGACTTTGAAATGATGCGGGCAATGAGGGGGTGACTCAAAGCTGTTCTTGTGCCAGGAGGCCCTCTGCCTCAGTCTCCTCCTCTCCATGCCCTGCCCTTCCCCAACCGGAGGCAGGGCCACCGAGTTGCACCTTTAGCCACGCAAAGTTCTGGGCCCAAATTTTGAAATCAAATGCATTCTTTAGGGGCTTTGTGTCCTGATCCCATCACATCCTAGAGAATGGAAAGGCTACACACACACACACACACACACACACACACACACGCACGCACAATCTCTGCACCTTTCAGATGAACCCCCAGGGATCGGCAATTAGACACTTAAACAAGGAAATTAAGGGTTTTCACAGTAATGGATCAAACCCAATAGGATGTAAATTTCCAAAGGAGGGAGATTTCAGCCTAATCTGTTTAAGTTGTGTCCCCAGCCCTTTGAACATGACTGACACACAGTGCCAAAAATATATTGAGTGACTGACCTAATGGATGAATTGATGGCCAATGAATAGATTTAAAATTAGTTTGTCTGGTGATAATTAAGTGAGCTACTAGTCTGTGGCAGCAACTGAGAGGGACGATGAGGACTTTACCAAAATGAAATGCGACACTTGCCCCTGATGAGCTCCAGCTGAATGGGGAGAGAAGACACCTACACAAAGAGGGACCTTGGAGGTTACATAATAGAAGGCTAGCAGAGAAACAGTGGAGAAACAGTAGCAAATCAGGGTGGAGCAGCTGGGGGAGGAGGCTGTCAGGTCAGGCTGAGGAATCTATGGAGAAGCTGGAATCTCTCTCACTAGATGGGAATTTCCTTTAGTTTGCAATCCTCCTCCTCATGATGCCTTTAAAGCCGTATTTTCTGAAGTCACGGGCATTTGTACAAATGCTACATTCTTTGACAGGTTCAGTGGACGTTCAACAGGTATCAATATTTAAAAAACTTTTTTTAATGTTTATTTTTGAGAGACAGAGAGAATGAACAGGGGAGGGCAGAGAAAAAGGGAGACACAGAATCTGAAGCAGGCTCCAGGCTCTGAGCTAGCTGTCAGCACAGACCCCAAGTTGAGGCTCGAACCCACGAACTGTGAGATCATGACCTGAGCTGAAGTCCGACGACTGACCGAGCCACCCAGGTGCCCCGATGTGTTTGGATATTTTAACTATTATTGTCCACATGAGAACGTCTAAAATAAGCTATACTTCAGTCTACCAAATAAATATCCCTTCCCAAAGCCAAAGGCAAACAGACAAGTTCGGCACAAGTGCAGAGATCTATAACAAGGCTAATCTTCCACCCAAAGAGAAGTAGCTTTTATGAAATCGTGACCTTCTCCCTTTTTTCGAAGAGAAGGAATTGTTCTGATTCACCAGGTGAGGCAACGGATAGTCCCTCGTATTGAGTTCCTAAGCTCACATAAACCTGCAATGCACCATAGTTCACAACAGGACGGCGTGACCCTGCTGCCCCCAGACAGCGTGGCTCAGTGTAACTGTCGGAGGCCGGTGGGCCCCTGGGAATAACCAGTCAGACGGGGGGCTTTGAAGCACACACAACTTCCTTCCTGCTGCAGTTGTGGCCTAGTCTGCATCCCTTGAAGAGGCTGAGAGGAGAGGCTGGTGACGCATTCACAGGAAACTACCAGCAAGCAAAGGAGCAGAGCCTTTAAGAGTAGAATTTGCTGTAAGGATTTCCGGCAAGTCCTTGTTTGTTTAAAAAAAAATTTTTTTCTTAATGTTTATTTTTGAGGGAGAGAAAGAGAGCATAAGCGGGGGAGGGCAGAGAGGGCAGATCTGAAGCAGGCTCCAGGTTCTAAGCTGTCAGCACAGAACCCGACGGTGGGGTTTGAACTCATGAGCTGCAAGATCATGATCTGGGCCAAGAGCACACAACCTCAGGGCACACAAACGAACGGGTTTGTGGGTTTGCATCCACAAAGTTTTAGCTGAAAACACTGGCCAACTGGGCCCGAGGCTCTGCTCCACAAGCCTCCTCATCTGGGTTGCTGCTGTGGTAGAAGACAACCCCCCCCCTCCCAAGTCCTTCTCCCCTGAAGGTCAAGTATAATTCAGTTAGACCTTCCCAGCAGCATAAGACGCGTGTTCAGAACAACACAACGAGACACACTCGGCGTATTTATAATGTTGCATGCTTTCCCCAAGGACAGGAGCGGACGTTTTCTGAAGTAGTGGAGATGTCAGAAAGTTTGTGTTTTATGAGCTTTACCTCAGTATTCTGACCTTGCTCCCGTCTTCTAGGTTAGAATCAATGGAACATGTCAGGCATCCACCAAATCCACTCAAATACCGCCATGCAGAAGCAAATCCTTTTCATGTTGAGTAACTGAAAATGATCCATCAAAGTTTATTAAATGTTATAAATGTTAGGGTCATTAAGAGATTTTTTTATTTATTTGAGTAAATGAACATGAAAAACATTTGGAAAAAGAAACATATTTTAAAAAACTCCTTATCTTCTAAGGAACCATAAATATGTTGTATTTCTCACCACTGCCAAACACCTCTCTCTCTTCTTTCCCTACAAAAGTGAGTCCTTCTGTTTTTGGTATCCAACGTGGCTACTCCTGACAGAGGTTATACCCCAAATTGCTGCCTGATGCCAAATTGTCAATTGCCGTTTTTGATGCCCCCTTGAACCATGCCGTATTAATTACATGATCACATCACTGCGAAGGTGCTTTATTGGAAAGCCTCTGCATAGGACCGGTAGACTAATCATTCTCCTGGAAGATCTGTCTCTGAAGATACTTCTCACTTGTAATAACAACCAAAGTGGCCCCTCTTCTCCACTCAGTCTTTTGTAGACTGTTTTAACTAAGTAAAGTTTAGGGAAAGGGTGTGGTTGACCAGATTTCTTGAAAGACATCACAACTGAGCAATTGCTAAAATTTGTTGAGAACCAGCAGATAGAGCCGATAACAAGGCCCTGTCAGCTTTTTGGCCAGTTGCGACTCTATCATGAACTAAAAACCTGTTGACTCTTACGTTAGAAAAACTCCAGGCCCTCCATTCCTCACTTACACTGGAAAGGGCAGCACAGGGTTTAGGCTTATCAGTAACACATTTATTTTTCCTCAAATCCATGAACCCTATTGCAAACGTATCCTGTCTTCTCTAAAGTTCATCTCTTGAAACTGCATTCTGCTTCGGATTTACTGAAACCTCTCCACTTTTCCTTAGAGAGCAGAAGGAATGTGTTTAGTCTTTGTCCTTATTTGGGTTTGTTTTCCTCTGGTGGTTTTTTTGTGTTTGTTTCTCCAGCCAATGATAGTAGAGGCAGCAAATTCATTTGTGGAAAGTGTCTGGCTCTGGTCTGTTGTCTGCATTTTTAAATATTATTGAGTTATTCTATTACCATTCTGTTTAGTAGCCGCCCACATTTGGAATGCTTCCGCCTTGAGTGACAGATGTTATCTTTTTATATTTCCATTTTAGAATTTATTTTAAAATTTAGAATTTGTTGTTCAGGGTACCGGACGGGTAAAAGATAGAGAAACTCTCACTTTGTAGGGCCATCTATGAAATTGATGCAGCCCAAGTGCAAAATGAAAATGTGAGGCCATGTTCGAAAATGATTAAGATTTTCAAGGCAGCAGCAGCAGACCATCGACTCGAGCCTGGGGTCCTTCTATGTGAGGGGCTCAGTGTGACCAAACATATCACACACCCATGAAGCCAGCCCTAATCCAGGCTCTGTGTTTTCTCTCATCCACTTTCCTGCTTGCTGCCTTGAGACAAATCTCTGGCCCTTCAGAAACTGCTATGTTACGTTGTGGGCTGGGAAAATAAACAATATAAAATGAAATTTATTGATTTGGCTAAAGGAAGTTGGTGGAGGGGAGGTAAAGATACCAACTAGTGAGATAGTTTCCCATTGCCTGATTATTTCACTTGTCCTTATGGCAAAATAGTGCAAGAGCATGGGAGAGGAGTAGAACCACTCAAATGAAATTCAGACCCTCCAAAAGTTAAGCATAGAGTCACCATATGACCCCACAATTCCAAACCTAGGCATCTATCCAGAAGAGTTGAAAACAGGGGTGCAAGTAGGAACTTATCCAGTAATGTTCAGAGCAGCACTGTTCACAATAGCCAAGAGGTCAAAACAACTCAAACATCTATCCATGGATGGATAATGGTGGTAAATGCAGACAATGGAAGATTTTTCAGCCATAACTAGGGACGAAGCACTGATAGGCGCTACAACATGGATGAACCTCAACACCATTATGCCAAGTGAAAAAGGCAGTCATAAAGGATGGCATATTGCATGATTTATTTATATGAAATTTCTAGAAAGGGTCAATCCATAGAGATAGAAAGCAGATTGGTGGTTGCCAGGGGCTGGGTGAGGGGGCATGAGGAATAACACCAATGTGTTTCTCTTTGGGTTGATGAAATGTTTTGGAACTAGATAGAGGTGATTTGAAGTGGGGGAAAGGCCCTGAGCCTCAGAGCTATTGTCCCCAGCTACTCCATCAGGGTGTCTGGAACGATGACCATTAGAATCACTCCAGAAAGATCCTGATTCACCGTAAATATGTTACCAGGCAAGTGTGACACAGACGTACCCTGATGTCAACGGAACAACTCATTGTTGATGAATTTTTAGGCCATCTTGGCTTGAGAGAGCAAAGTTCAAGGGCTGAAAGGTGGGGGCCTTGGCTTCCCGGTCTCTGCTTGGTTACCTTGGGAGTGTCACCTCAATTCTCTAGATCATGGTGTGCTGCTGAAGCAGATGTTCCCTAAGGTTCTGTAAGACTCCTGTGTTCATCAGGTTGGTGTTCAGAGAGAACGAGGATGGAGATTGATCCCAAGAGTAAGACAAGAGTGGGAAGGCTTAGGAGGTTGATACCTTGGGCCCATAAGAAAAGAGGAGGTAAGAAAAGACATGAGAACCAGCATCCTGAAAGCAAACTGAGCCCAGTGTATGATTTGGGCTTCATAGGGGAGACTTACTATCCAAGATCTAGAAAACACAGTCTATTTATAATAAGAGGCATAAGTCTTGAGATAAGGAAATAGCTAATAAGATAGACTATATAGGGACACCTAGGCAGCTCAGTTGGATAAGGGTCCAACTTTGGCTCAGGTCGTGATCTCATGGTTCGTGAGTTCGAGCCCTCCATTGGGCTCTGTGCTGACAGCCTCAGATTCTGTGTGTGTGTCTCTCTCTCTGTCTCTCCCCTGCTTGTGCCCTATCTCTCTCTCTCTCAAAATAAACATTAAAAATAAGAAAAAAAAAGAATATACAAGCCACCCATTACAATTTGGGAATATTTTTTATTGGTATTACAGAAATTCCAAGATGAAAAGGCAACCAATTTAGTTGAAGGAACAGACATCGGTAGCCTAGACCCTTGCCCCTCCGAGTGTGGTCTGTGGACCAAGAGCAGCAGTATCACCTGGTAACTTGGGAGAAATGCAGAATCCCAGGCCCTCCTCAGACCTAGTGAATCAGAATCTGCATTTTAACAAGAACTCCAGGTAATAGAAATGGACATTAAAGTTTGAGCAGTGCTGTCTGGACCATATTTCCAGAGGCATAAGCTCACTCCTACCTGATTTACTCTCACGTGCTTAGCCTGCTGCACACCCTACTACACAATTTTTAGCAGTTGGAAAGGACTTGATCCCTTAGTGGGCAGAGAGGAATAAAAGGAGGTACTTGCATTGGATGAAGTGTGGACCACCATAGTGGGTCATTATAAATAAGGATCAGTTGCTCCAATTTTGAGCAAATGGGATCTCCTGGGCCATGTTAGCTGCTCTTGGCAAGCCTTCAGAATCTAATGAATCTTCTGGGACAGGGGTCAGCAAATGTTTTCTGTAAAGGTCCAATGAGTTAATATTTTCAGCTCTGTGGGCACAGAATCTCTGTCTCTGTCGCAACCATACAACCCTGCTACTGTAGGCCGAAAGCAGCCATGGAGAATATGTCACAATACAACTTTATTTGTGGACGCTGAATTTTGAATTTCAAATGAGTTTCATGTCATGAAATATTCATCTTCTTCTGATTGTTTTCCCAATCATTTGAAAGAGTAAACACCATTCTCAGCTCACAGGCTATAAAAACACAGACAGTGGGCTGGATTTGGGCCACAGGCTGGAGTTTGCTGACCCTGTCCTATGAACAATGCAGTCAGCCTGGAGAGAAATTATAGGCCGAAGATGTATACCATGTTTCCTACTCAAAATTTGGAGCGAAAGATAAGGGGCAGAGAAGCACAGACATGCAGTACTTAACTCGTCTTTTGGGCTTTAGATCAGGACGGCGGGGGAGCGGGGTGGGCTGCAAATTCCCCTTTTGCATGGGCTGTGTTTACCGAGACAGCAAAGAGAACTTATCACCCTGCATCACCCGCCATGGAATGCTTTGGAAAGTCCACACAGAGTCTCTAAAGAGTTTATGTCAACAAGCAAGAAGATTATAGAAGTGAGCAACCACATAAATACCTGGCATTCTTTTTCCTCTGAAGATGTCACGTAGCTTGAACTAATCTAAAGGAGACTTTCTTCTTTTCCATGATCTGTTGAAATTATGTGCCCAAAGAGCTCAGCCACCAGTCACTCAATGATTCGCTCGGGGTCAACCCACTTGCTACAAGAACTTCTAAGCCCTACTGATGTGAAATCGCAGCCGGACCTGTTGTGATATGATTTTTCCTCAATTAATTTCTTGATTTGTGCCTCATTACAAAACCTGGTGATAAGTTCATGAGGTTATACATAAGTTTCCATAAACTCTTTGTGTTTAAAAGATCTTTAGAACACTCTTTTTTTTCCACTGCGATGAAAAAAAAAAGACTAAAGTAGCTTATTATTAGGGCTATTAGTGGCACAGAAAATCCATAGAAATATGGCAGATACCATCTCTGAAATCCTTCATCAAGATGTCACATGCTTATATATTTTAAAAATCAGAAAAGACAAAGATCACAGAATTAAGCCCAAACATATATGTAAATGTGTAACAATAGGAGTGAATGAAGTAAAGATTATTTTATAAAAATCTCTCTCTCATTGCTTCTCGGTCTTTTGGCTAAGATCAAGTGTAAAAATCTCTCCGATTGGATTAAAAAAAAGAAACCTTCCTGGGGCACCTGGGGGGCTCAGTCGGTTAAGCGTCTGACTTCAGCTCAGGTCATGATCTCACAGTCTGTGGGTTCGAGCCCTGCGTCAGACTCTGTGCTGACAGCTCAGAACCGGAAGCCTGCTTTGGATTCTGTGTCTCTCTCTTTCTCTGCACCCCTGTGCTCTCTCTCTCTCTCAAAAATAAATAAACGTTAAAAAAAAAAAAAACCTTCAAACTCACGGTGGTACGTGGGAGAAGTGTTTAAACTTCAGAGCAGAAGACACGTGAAAAAATTAAACAAAGAGAAAGAAGGAAAGAGCGTAGACTCGTGTTCAAAATGTTCTACAACCATCATCACTATCCATTTCCAGAATGTTTTCATTTTCCTAAATAGAAACTCCGTCTGCATTCAATAATAACTTCCCATTCCTCTCTTTCCTTAGTTCCTGATAACCACGATTCTACTTTTGTCCCTACAAATTCGCAGATTCCAGGTACCTTGTATGAGTGGAACCAAAGAGTATTTGTCTTTTGCGCCTGGCTTATTTCACTCGGCATAGTTCATCAAGGTTCATCCATGTCGTCGTAAGTATTAGAATTCTATCCATTTTTAGGGCTGAATAGTATTCCATCGGATGATAGACCACACTTTCTTCATCTATTCATCTGTCGATAGACACTTGACTTGTTTCTATTTTGGGGCCACAGTGACTAATACAATGGACTCCTTGTGGTCAGTCCTCTGGGGTATATACCTAAATTTTTTTTTAATGTTTTATTAATTTTTGATACAGGAGAGACAGAACATGAGAGGGGGAGGGTCAGAGAGAGAAGGAGACACAGAACCGGAAGCAGGCTCCAGGCTCTGAGCTGTCAGCATGGAGCCTGATGTGGGGCTGGAACTCACGAACTGCGAGATCATGACTTGAGCCGAAGTCGGCCACTTAATCGACTGAGCCACCCAGGCGCCCCTGGGGTATATACCTAGGAGGGAAATTACTAGATCATAAAATAATTCTATAAAGTGAATATTTTTTAAATGTTGGTGGAAAATAGGGCCTTCTAGGCAAGATGTAAAATCCAGAAGCCATATAGGAAATTATTTATACGTTTAAGTATAAATCTATAAATAAAAAATATTTCAGAAAATGTTATTGCTAAAGCCAAAGACAGAAAAACATTGCAGCATGAATAAAAGTGAGCTCATACGAATCAATAAGAACAAGATGGATAAACCAGTAGAAATCGGGCAAGCAGGAAGTTTCTGGAGGGGAGAGGGATGGGGAAAAAACAAATAGTGGACTTTTGAAAAGATACTCTCACTTAGGGGTACCTGGGGGGCTCAGTCGGTTAAGCGTCTGACTCTCGATTTCAGGTCAGATCATGATCTCACGGTTCGTGTGATCGGGCCCTGTGTCGGGCTCTGCCCTGACAGTGTGAAACCTGCTTGGGTTTCTCTCTCTCCCTCTCTCTCTGCCCCTCCTCCACTTGCATGCATGCACTCTCTCTCAAAATAAATAAATGAACATTTTAAAATAAGATACTCCCACTTAAAATGGAAGAACCACAAATCCAAACAACGAGGTACTGTTTTTAGACTACAAGTAGTCCCCAAAGTTAAAATTTGTCAACATTCAGTGGGGGTAAGAATGTTAGTACACGTTCCCACACACGTTTTGGCAGACACGTATGTTTTCTCGGCATTTTTGGAGAACAATTTGGTGACATCTGTGGCAGTGTACGTGGCATGTCATTTTTGTCCCAGCAGAGATGTGGATGTGTAGACACAGAAAGTGTGGCGGCGTTGTTTGTGATGCTAAAAGGGTGAAACAACCCCAAAAGTTTACCGCTACAAGACGAATGAGGATACATCCACACAACGGAACATATTCGAAGATAATGGTAATAAAATTATGAAGAATCCAGACTTTCTGACCTTCTCTCTTCCCCATGGATTCTCTTCACCAGGTTTCAATGTATTTGAAATTCCCTAGAAAGGCGCTTGGGGGGGGGGGGGTGTGTGTATGTGTGTGCGCGCGCGCGTGTGTACCTGAATCTTCTATTGTAAACTGTTTTCTCACTGCTGTCCTCGTTATTTTGTTTCCTGTCTTGCTTCTTCCCGACGACACTGCCATCCCCGAGGCTGGGAAGGCCCATCTCTCCTCATCGGGGAGTGTTAGTCTCAGAATCTCTGACCTGCAGTTATTAGTCCCAATAACTCCTTCAGTTTCAACCAACAGGCCAGAAGGATTCTGGGTAACTTGTACAATCTGCCGATGACCCCACATCTGATGTGGGCTTTGGCTCACTGCACTGTGACCTTTGCTAGGTATACTTCCACTCGCTCCTGCGATTAAACTCGTCTGCATGTGATATAAATATAGTACAGAACATTAAAAAAAGAGTTTAAATTCTCCACTTGTGTCCTACAGCTGTTAATTCCTAGAAACCAAAGAATATAATTGGCTAAAAAGTCAAAAGCTTGCATTATTGTTTCCACGATAATGAGCTTCTTTTATTAGAGTATTTTGATGTCCTCATTTTCCTAGCATGCATAATAAATAAAAAAGAAATAACTGCGTGCTAATTTTAACTCTGAATTTTTAAGTTCGTGATTTCTATCTGGGTTTATTAGCTCGAACAGCAATCTATTTCTGCCCGAACAATTCAAGAAGAGAGAGCTATTTAAAATACAAGCTGGGTTATGTAACTGCTGAGTTTTGTAGCCACCAAGGATTTCCCATTGTCCTTTGAAAATAATCCCAAAGTGCCTGTAACTACTGATTTTATCTATTGGACCTCTCCCCTAAACTCTTGGAGATTCCCTCGACCTCAGTGGTAGGGTCGGTCACGTAGTCTTTTCTGTCCTGGGGCGCCTGTGACTTCCATGCCTCAGGCTCTCATTCCTAGTCTCTCAACTCACTTTTCCCCAGCTGTATGGAGATCTCATTTACGTGTAACACCGGTTAGTCGAAGGTACAAAGGATTACCACACGGTGAGCTAACACTTCCTTTAGCTCGCATAATTTTTTTTGTCTTTTTTTTGGCGGGGGGGGGGGGGGGGGGGATGAAAGCATGCCAGATCTACTCTGTTAGCCGACTCTGAAGTATACAATATAGTGTTATTAACTACAGTTGCCATGCTATATGGTACATCTCCAGGACGTATTCATCCCCTAACTGGAGGTTTGTACCCTCTGACCCACATCTCCCCATTTCCCCCATGCCCAGGCCCTGGCAACCAGCCCTCTACTCTCTGTGTCTAGGAGTTCAGCTGTTTTACATTTCACATAGAAGTGAAATCATACAGTAGTTCGGGTTCTCTGTCCAGCTGATTTCACATAGCATAATGCCCTTAATGAAGATGTAATTCATAAACCATATATAATTCCTCTTCTTAAAGTATACAATTCAGGCGCTGCCTGGCTGGCTCGGTCGGTGGAAGCGCCCAACTTCTTGATTTCGGTTCAGGTCATGGTCTCACGGTTTGTAGGATCCAGCCCCGCTTGGGGCCTGGGATTCTGTCTCTCCCTGTCTCTGCCTCTCTCCTGCTTGCTTTCTCTCAAAAGAAATAAACTTAAACAAAATTATGAAGTATACAATTCAGCAATTATTAGTAGATTCACAGTGATGTGCAACCATCCCAGTGAATTTTAGGACATTTTCAGCACCCCAAAAACAAATTCCATACCAACTAGTAGCCCATCCTCCTCTTCCCAGCTCCCAGCCCCTGGCAACCCCTAACCTACTCTCTGTCTCTATGGCTTTGCCTATTCTGGCAAATTCGTATCAACGGAATCATAGAACACGTGGCCTTTTGTGGCTGGCCCCTCTCTCTCTCTCTCTCTCTCTCTCTCTCTCTCTCTCTCTCTCTCTCTCTCTCGGCGTCATGTTCTCAAGGTCCCTCTGTGTTCAGCCATGAAGCACGCATCAATACTTCACACCTCTTTGTGGCTGAATAATCTTCCACTGTGTGGATCGGCCCCATTTTGTGTACCTACCGGTGGATGGGACGTCTGGGCTATTTCCGACTCTTGGCTCTTATCAAGAATATTGACATTTGTTTGTGTTTTTACGCAGACATATATTTTCATTTCTCTTGGGTGTATAGGAGAGGAGGAGTTGCTGGTCAGATGCAAGGAAAGGTCAAGCCACCTTCCAACGTGGCTGCACCATTTTGCGTTCCCACCAGCAGAGTACAAAGGTTCCATTTCTCCAACTCCTCTCAACATCTGTTATTGTCTTTTTGATTCTAGCTACCCTCCTGGGTATGAGGTCATATCTTAGTGTGGTTTCCATTTGCATTTCCCTAATGCCTAATTACATTGGGCACCTTTTCATGTGGCTATTAAGCATGTGAATAGCTTCTTTGAGGGAAGGTTTGTCCAGATTCTCATTGTTTTTTTATAATGTATTTACCTACCTATCCACCTGTTGACTAGCAACCACCCATCCCCACCTTCACCCCTAAGTCTGCTGTGTAAGTCAGCACGAAGGAAAAACCCTGTGTCCGGGCTGAGCCAGCAAAGCCTCCAGCCTGTGCAGAGGAGAGCTTCCTGGCTCTCAGGACTTTGGTCCCCTCCCTTCTCCCCGCCCCGCTCTGCTCTGAGTAATTCTCTGCTCAGTTTCCCACCACACCCAGTCCCAGATGAAGGCTCACTTCCTGGTCTTAAAGCTGACTCGCTGGTTGCTAAGAACTTCTCTTTCTCTTTGCAGCGGTCAGAGTTCAGCCTGCAGCACATCCGTGCTGCACCGGGGCTGCCTTTCTCTACTGCGGACTTGTCCTTATT
>NC_043717.1:8622133-8865354 GCF_006229205.1 Suricata suricatta | reverse complement strand
CGCCCCCCCCCCCCCCCCCCCCCCCCGTACCCTCCTACTGCAAAGTCATCCGGTATCAGGGCTCTTGTTTCTACCTCCACCCTTCACCACCGGTCTTGTAAGGCATCAACAGCTCTAAATGGCACTGTTTAAAAGGACAAAATATAGGGTCGCCTGGGTGGCTCAGTCAATTGAGCGTCTGACTCTTGATTTAGGTTTAGGATCTCACAGTCCCGGGATTGAGCCCCATGTTGGGCTGTGCGCTGAGCATGGAGCCTGCTTGGGATTTTCTCTCTCTCTCTCTGCCCCTCCCCAGATTGTGTATGCACACGCATACTCTGTCTCAAAATAAACTGGGGTGCCTAGGTGGTTCAGGCGGTTAAGCATCCTACTTCGGCTCAGGTCACAATCTCACAGCTTGTGGGTTTGAGCCCCGCATCGGGCTCTGTGAGGACAGCTCAGAGCCTGGAGCCTGCTTCCAGTTCTGGGCCTCACTGCTCCTCTCCCATTTGTTCTCTCTCTCTCTCTCAAAAATAAAAATATTTTTAAAAGTTTAAAAATAAAAATAAATAAACTTAAAAAAAAAAAAAGGACAAACTATAAATTACTTAAATAACCAAGGGGATGCCGTGAGAAGCAATATGACCAGGTGTCGAGAACTTGGACCCGGGAACCAGACCACCTGGGGTTGAATCTCAGGTAACAAGTTCATCAGTCTTTCCTTAACTCCGTTCCCCTACCTTCAAAACAGGAGTCATCCCACTACCTACCTCACAGGGATGGCATTTACGAGCCCGCCGTGGAGTACCATAAGGCCGTTTATGTGGATGGAAAGGACGCATATTCCTTGGCAAGCGTCACAATATAGAAATACATCAAGGAAGCAGACATCAGGATAACGGCCATTTGCCATCTACATATGTCACGGACACGCATAGATCCATGGAACGTAGACACTGATAGGCTAACAGCGCCTTTTGCTAAGTTGTAGAACTTTAATCAATTTTATAGATTGACTAGTCTTCTCCTTATTTTCTATGTTTTCAGTATTAATTATATACAACTCGAATCATGTTTGAGAACAAAGAAAATAATTCTCCGCTTACCTCGTTGGACCCTGCCACTTCCTGGTGTTAGGTCCCCTTTGCATGGGAGGTACATGAACACTCACATTGTTGGGCTGGTTTTGTCTGTCTGCTTGCTTGCTTTGGGGGCATGGGTTATATTGAGAGAGAGTGGTTAATCACCTTGGTGTTAGTCTTCCTACAAATTTATGTTTCCTTAAGTATCTACTCTCATGAAAGCTGAAGGTGGGTGTAGTTGGGCTCAAGCAAGCAATGGAACTCCTGTCGCTTGCCCCCTGTTCGAGTTTTCATCCTACTGCCCATCTCTGATTGACAATCATCGGTCACTCATGTTTGTTAGAGCCCGAGCTGCCCTAGTTACCCTAGATTTGTTAACTAGTTGTACATTTTTTTTTAGTGTTTATTTATTTCTTTTGAGGGGGAGCGAGAGAGAGTAGGGAAAGGATCGAGGGAGGGAGAGAGAGAATCCCAAGCAGACTCCACGCTGCCAGTACAGAGCCCAATACGGGGCTTGATCCCACCAACAGTGAGATCGTGACCAGGGCCAAAATCAAGAGTCGAATGCTTAACTAACTGAGCCACCCAGGCGCTCCCAGGCTCCCCTAACTCAGTTGTAACAATTAAGCATCCAACTTTGGCTCAGGTCATGATCTCACAGTTTGTGAGTTCAAGCCCCGCGTCGGGCTCTGTGCTGACAGCTGGGAGCCTGCAGCCTGCTTTGGAGTCTGTGTCTCCCGCTCTCTCTGCACCATTCCTGTTTGCGCTTTGTCTCTCTCTCTCTCTCAAAAATAAATAAACATTAAAAATTTTTAAAAAATAGAGAAAGAAACCTTCCACCACAGGATTAAAACACAACAGGCCTTTTCAATTATTTTAACTGAGAGGTATCAATAAGTTTTAACAATAACAGTTGATTAATTAACACAGAAAACCAGGTCAGTCCCAATTGGTTTCTGTCTGTAGATAAAACTTAAATCATGCTGGTTGTAATTACGCCGTGTCAGAATAGTCTGTCCAAGTCAGGAAAAACCTCAGGCCTTCTGGTTGTCTGGTGTTCTACGGTCCAAACATCTGGATGCCTGGATTTCATGGAGTTGGGTGTTTTGTTGCTACTGTGTTTTCTTTTGTGCAAAAAATAGTAATGACTCAAACTCCAAAGTCCTTTGTGGATTTGTTTGGAAATATGCAGAATAAGTTCTCCCTTTGCCCCTCTGATTTTTATTGAAAGACACAAGATGCTGATGAGCAGTTCAGGATGACTTCTAAAAGACAATGGGTCAGAATCTATTGTGGTGCCGCACCTGGCAGCCTTGTGCTTGACATGAGGAGAAAATGTTATTATTCATGATCAGGGTTAAGAATTTACTGACATGTATTAATGAGCCACGAAGCACTTATTAGCCACCTTTCTCCTCCAGGACCGATCCAAATAAAGTATCACATTTGAAAGGCATTTTTCAAAGATATCTGCCCAAGGGTGCCTAGGTAGCTCAGTTGTTAAGCATCCAACTTCAGCTCCGGTCATGATGTTGCAGTTCGTGAGTTCGAGCCCTGCGTCACTGTTGGCACAGAGCCTGCTTTGGATCCTCTGTCTTCCTCCCTCTCTCTGCCCCATCCCCCACCCATGCGTGCTCATTTTCTCTCTCTCTCTCTCTCTCAAAAATAAAGATTTAAAAAAAAATAAAAAGAAAATAAAGGCTATCTGCCGAAATTAAGACACGCCTGTAATAGCAGAGACAGACAGAGGAAGGGATGAACAAATGTCTAGTAAAAATGTCCTCAAATTTCTGCATCCTCGGTATTTCTTCTTTTTGGTAACGTTTTCCTCCTCTGACTTAGGCCACACCATTTTGTATAGGCCTGGACACAGACTTTGCATCCTGACCGTAGCAGACGTGACACATTCTCAGCGGCATTAGAGAGCTTCAGGGTTTCTCAAAGTATCGTCCCAAAGCCACCTGTATCTGGATAACCTGGGTGATCGCTGACTATTGTGACAACTGTACCTCACCGCGCACCTACTGAAGAAACATGTAGGAGCGGAACTTGGCAACCTGCACTTTAATCAAACTTCCCAAATGATTCTAGGCACACACTACAGTTAGAGAGTGAAATATCCGTTGTTCCGTTCAACATTCCTTTTTTCAGGAGACTCACCTTACCCCACAGCCAGACCATTATGGATGGGGTCAAAGCCAGGGGCATCTCCTTACTCCTTGCTCCAGCTGTTCAAGGTGGTGGAGGGGTCAGGAGTGGGGCTCGGAACAATTTTAGCACCGTGACAATGAGAGTGTATGACAGGACCCCGGCAAGAAAACGAACGGGCCTGGGGGAGATGCAAACTAGACCCACGATGAGGTGTCCCCACCAACATAAGAATGCCTACATGTTTTGGACTTTTTAATTTTAAAGAATTTTTATGTTTATTTTTGAGAGAGAGACACAGTGTGAACAGGAGAGGGGCAGAGAGAGAGGGAGACACAGAATCCAAAGCAGGCTCCAGGCTCCGAGTTAGCTGTTGGCACAGAGCCTGACATGGGTCTCAAACCCACAAACTGTGAGATCATGACCTGAGCTGAAGTCAGACACTCAACCGACTGAGCCAGCCAGGCGCCCCAAGTTTTGTTTTTTAAACTGCGGCCGTTGCTCTCTTTCTCTCAAAATAAAAACTGAATAAAAGCTTTAAAAAGAATGTCCAGGCGGTTCCCAATACAACCCCCCGCCCCCAGCGCTATGTTCTCTTCCATAAACGGTTCCAGGACAAGGTCAGTCAGCACTCTCTCTCAAAAATGGTAAAGAAGATCAAGCAACAGGTGATTTATTTTTGTCCAGAAAACAACTGTCTACACAGCGGGAGAGCAGTGGAAAGATAAATGTTTAATAACAACAACCAAGAAAAATAAGGGGGAAAAAGATATTGAATCACGTCTTTGTTTTAATTCCCTGCTGCCAGATAGCCAGGCTGGGTGATTGACGTTTCTTATTTGCTGACTCAATCTGTTTGGTGCCGCTTAGTCATGGCCAATTTGTTTCCCACGGAGGGGAAGAAACGGGCAAAGAACAGTATGATGATTTTAGGGAGACTGAGTAAATGATGAGACCCAGATGGGGCAGATTGGATCCCGGAATCAGGACCTCAGATTCTCTAAGAGAACCAAGCTGCCATTCGGTGAAGCATGAGATGTACTTCATGGATAAAGATCAGTTTTAACAGCAAAAAGGGTGGATGGGGGCGCCTGGGTGGTCATGATCTCACGGTTCGTGAGTTTGAGCCCCGCATTGCGCTCTGTGCTGACAGTGAAGAGCCTGCTTGGGATTCTCTCTCTCCCTCTCTCTACACCTCCCCTGCTTGCAGGAGCTCTCTCTCTCTGTCTGTGTCTCTTTTGAAATAAATTAATAAATGTGTTTTTAAAAGGGTGGGGTATTTGTTAATCTGAGAGCAAGCAGACACTGTGCACCGTTTAGAAAAATGGTATGCAAGACCCATTTCAGTGAAAAGAATTTGCCTTGTAATGAGCAATGGCCGCTGGAAAACGTGCCTATAAAAAGACAAACCTGCTCCCAGTCTGAGCTCTACGATCTCATGACAACACTACAGGGTCCGAAAATAGTTTCCCCTCCTCCAATCACTTCTGCAAAGCCCTTTAGGATCTGTAGGATTCAGGGCCACTCAAGTGGGGAGCAGCTGGTCCTCAGGAATTCCCTTCCGAAGGAAGCTGACAGCTGGAGCCTGGGCAGGTGTCTGTGGCCAGGCCCCAGGAGAGCGGCGGACTTGGTGGGGGAAGAACGCTTTTTCAGATACTCAGAATGGACACCACGGAAAGATCCGATTGCCCTTGTCCTGCCCATCCCACATTCTTCTCGCTGCCTGCAGCTGGCATTTCAATCCGGGCTTCGTTACAGAGCAAACTGTCCTTTTGAAATAGTTTCTTTCTTACGGAAACCTGTCCGTGTGGGCACTACGTTCAATGCCGATGCCAGGCAAGACCAGCTTTAAAGATACAGGCTGGTGCGAATGGAAAATGACATGAGAATGTGTTTAGGTGCGTCTGTTTGTTCAATTGTTTATGCTTCATGAGCCGCCAGCTTTCTCCATGGCTGACTCAATCAGCCACGCATACGGCACTCTATTTCTTTAAGAAATTTACTTTAAAGGACAGAGTCGGGAAAATGAGTATGGAAAGAGTGTTGCTGCTTCATTCTTGGCCAGGAACCTGTTTTCTTGTATCCAAACCATGAATAGTGACAGTAATTTTGATAAAGTTAAGCAGACATCTTTCCTACGGCCCGGCCATTTTATTCCGAGGTATGTAACCCAGGAAAATGAAAGCGCGGGGCTGCAGAAAACAACAGTGCTCATAGCTGCTTTATTCACTAGAGGTCCACCCTGGAAATGAACCAAGCGCTCATCAATGGAAGAACAGAGAAACACATCGTGGCCTGTCTTAACAGTGGAGTAATACACAGCAGTTTTTTTAAAAAAGGAAAAAACTACCGATATACGCAACCACATGGATAAATCTTCAGAACATTATGTGGAGAGCAAGAAGCCAGATGATTCTATTTATGAAATTCACAAAGAAGCCAACCTAGTTTATGGGGTAGAAGACAGAACAGTGGATCGCTGAGGTGTGAGGAGCAAGGGGGTTAGTAAATGGGGAAAGGGAACAGGGGAACTTTCCGGGGAGTCGGTCAGATTCTGTACCTTGATCCAGGCAGTTACAAGGAAGCACAGAGAGGTAAAAAGTCAACAAGCCTTACTGGTAAAGATATGTGCATTTTCCCGCATGTAAATTACATGCCGATTTAAAAACAAAGAATCCTAATGAAGTCTGTGGTTGCGGATCTGACACAATGCATGAGGAGTCCTGTTTACAAGCGTCACACTTGGCTTTGAGCTTCTTGACTGCCAGGCAATGAGGAGAACGAAGCAACGTTTCTCATAGTAAGGATACAGGAAGTACATATTAACCACTGATTGAGCACCTACTGTGCTTGCTGATGTGCTAGGGTCCTTGGGAGACTTAATGATAGATCAGACAGGACTCCTGCATCCCACGAGCTCAGCATCTAGTATAGGACATAGCGCACGTTTGGAGACAAGAAATTGAGATAGGAAGTGAGAGGCAGCCCCAGGCAGGTTGGAAACCAGCCCCAGGATGGTCTGATGGCTTGCCCAGCATTCACTGGAAACTGTTGGCCGAGAGAAGCAGATGGAAGGGAGGTGCCACATTTTCACAGGGGAGGGTGCTTCACAGGAAGGGTGTGACACGTGAGCATATAGAGGAAGGTGCAAAGGAAATTTCCATTTTCCCCTCAAACCCTGCCCCAGAAGGGCTTCGGCCTTGTCTGTACTAGAAGGACCTGCCTTTCAGCCTCAACTGATAGATGTGGGGGCTCCAGGAATGTCAGGCTGCTTCAGTTTTCCAGGGCCGCTGTAACAAATTACCGCAAACTTAGCGGCTTGAAACATGGAAGACTTATTCTCACGGTTCTGGAGGCCAGACATTTGAAATCAGTATCACGGGGCCAAAAGCAAGGTGGTGACGGGGCCACACTCCCTGCGCAAACTCTACGGAAGAATCTGCCCCTTGCTTCATCCTGCTTCTGGAGACTGCCCACACTCCTTGGCTTGTGGTCCTATGGCTCCGATTTCTGCCTCTCTTACCGGGTTGCCTTCTCCACTGTGCAGGGGTCCTGCCTCTCTCAGCCTCCTGCTCATAAGGAGATTTGCAGTTGCAATCGGGGCCCGCCCAGATCGTGCAGGAAAACGTCTCCTTCTCACGAAGCTTAACTTACTCAGGCCTGCAAAGGCCATTCTGTTTTCCACGGAAAGTAACGTCCACCATCCACCAGCTCTAGGGTTTAAGACCTGACTGACGCCTTTGGGGGCCATCAGTCCGCTTACTGCCTGGGGCCAGCCCCTGCCTTGGCCCCGATGCCTGCAAATGGAGGCAAACACTGACCTCTCTCTGTCAGGAAGGAAGATGCAGTAAATTTAAACCTGTGTGCAGGGTCCCGCCCTCTCTCTGTCCGCCCTCGGCCTGGTGGGGCAGGCTGCCGGCTTCCTGGTTGCAGAAGGACTTCCTGAAGGAGCCCCAGCCCGAGCCTCTTCTGAGCTGTGGGGGGAATGCACTGAACCACGACTCTCGGGCAGGGCTCCTCACCGCAGCCCTAGGGGTATTTGGGGCCCCATGATTCTTTGTTAAGGGTGGGGGAGACGTCCTATGCACCGGAGGATGTTTAACCGCATCCCCGACCTCCACCCACTAGATGCCAGCACCCTCTCCCCTCAGCTGTGACAACTCAAAATGTCTCCAAACATTGCCCAATCGCCCCTGGCCCCGTGAGTGCCACGGTTGTGCACGGAGGAGATGGGGCCTCTTTGGAGTCCCGGGGGGAGCCTGGGCGCCCCCTCCTTCCCCTTTCTCTAAGTCTCCCCAGTTTTGAGAACACAGAAGACCATGTCTCCAGGTCTCTGCTCAAGCCCACGTGTGTCTGGCCCCATGGAGAAGGGCTCTTCTACAGCTGGGGTTCCTGAGAGAAGCATAACTGGGGCCCCGAGGGAGGGGCTCAGCTGGCGGATCGTGCACGCCTCCCTGACCAGACGGTCCCGGACATGATCTCTAGGGGGTCCGTGGGACCCTTCCCGAGCCCAGGCCTCAGACAAGCTGAGAAACCTCTCAACGTTCTCTAGGATCCCGAGAGCCGGTCCCTGGTCCCCAGGGCCATTCCGTATGACCCCAGGCCTCTGTGTGTTCCCATAAACCGAGAGAACAGCTCCGTGGAGGAGAGCGAGTGAAGCTGAGCGCCCGGGTGTCTGACCGCGGGGGCGGGTTCCCAGCTCCAGCCTTTGTGAGCCCAGGCACCTTGGGCAAGTTTAAGTAAACTCTCTGATTTAGGTTCTTCGTCTGCAAAACGTGGATAGAAATCGGGGCTCCTTTGTGGGGCCTGGTGAGAATGAAACGGACGGTGCATATAAAGTGGTCACTGAATATTCACTAAAAAAAGGTAGAATGAGGTTTGTCGTATTTGTGTTGGCTCTTTCCACAAGGCTTGCTCGTCCTTCCCAAAGAACCCTTAAGAAGAAACTCTGAAGGGTGCATTTATCTCCTGGAATCTCTGGGAAACAGACCTCCTCCACCTCCATAAAGCACGCAGCATTCCTTCTGCGATATCCCATAATCTCATAAGCCCCTTCTGGGTCTTTTTGCACAAGACAAAACTAGTTTCTGTTTTCTACTGCATTTTCAGGTAAAGGATCTAAAGCCAGAAGCTCTGCTTGAAGTTTTTTTGTTTGTCTTTCTTTGTTTTAATAAGAGTAAAAAATAAGTTTCCTCCACCGGTCCCTTTCATGGCCTCGTGGCTACCCGGGAAGTTCACAGGCAGGCCCAATGTGGGGAGGTAAGACTTGTTTTAGCGCGGGGAGAGAGACACCCACTTCTCAAAGCCTTGCTTTTCAAGTACATATAGTAGAAAGGTAGTTGAATGAAGAAAGATTATGGCCAAATATGGGCAGAACACATGAAGCAGCCTCAGTCGTGATTGGCTCTGGACTCTGCCCCAAAAAGAGAACATTGTGGTTTCAAGGTCGCCCCCAGGAAGTGTCGAAATCAACTGAATGGTTCTTCAAACTCCTTCTTCATCGTTTAAACCGGGGCTCAGGCCCACTGCAATTGGCTGCTCGAGGAGCCAGGCCGTAAGTCTGGGCGGACACTTTGGCCCTTGTTTGACAGCACACAGTTAGCTGAGAAGCTGCACCCCGTGTCGTTGACATTTAAGTCTCAAGAGCTTTCAGTCCGAGCGTTGGGTCGAATTTCGGGTGTCTCTCTGGCCACGCTGCCAGCTTGTACTGCTGTAAAGTGAACAGCTTATAAACACCCCGAGAAGCAAGCTACAGTTCAGCTGATTGAAAAGCCCCATTGACAGTCAGACCCAGGGTGGCCTCCACTGGTCCCTCTCGGTGATGGGGTGAGGTGATAGATGTTTTAAGGCACCGGCGTTCGCTCCAGCCCCGTGTAATTCTTTGCTATCACAACACAGGCGTTCGATTTGCTCTTGTGACCAGATCATGCATCTCTTGCTCAATCACCCCAGGAACCGGGGGAGGGTGAAGGCTAGTAAGGCCTCATTTTCTGAGCAACCCGAGGTGTCTCTGGAAAGTCATTCGAGAGCCCAAGCCAGGGCTGGCCTTCCCCGCCCATCATTTGTAGCCACTGTCAGATCCTCGCCTCCAAACCCTCATGACCAGGCGAGTCAACCACACACACCCCTTGGGAAGCCTATGAGTAGTACTATCCCCAGTGGAAAAACAGACCATGATGCCATCAATTCTGGCCAGAAGCTGAAGAGGACCAGCCCTGGGTCACCTGGAGGAGCCCACTGCAGGGGGTGGCTATGCACCAAATGACCTCAAAAGTCAACTTGTGCGTTCACTTTCCTTTTTTGCAAGAGCTAATCACAGGCGCATTCACCCTCCCCTTACGGAAGCCTCAAATCCCAATTGGCTACCCTCGAATGAACCCTGACTTGAATGGAGAAGTGGGGGTTTGGGGGACATAAGGGAAATTTGGGATGAAGGAGATGTCCTTTTTCATGTTCATGTTGAGGGCATTTTCTGCTAGTCTCTTGGAGAAAGGTCAGTACTTCTGACAAAATGGTCCTGGGCGGGTCATTTCCTTCCGCAGGGAATGCGTTCTCGGCACCACATCTGATCAGTTTTCTTCTTGGATCTTGAAGTCCCAGCTATGGAGCTGCTCGGTGCTTCTCACTCTCCCTTCAGACACTGCACGATCACTATCAGTCTTCGGCACCAAGGATCTCTTGACAACAAAGCAAAGCTAATGTGACTGTAAGTCGGTAGAGCCATTTGGAAGGCAGCCTAATCATGTCCACCAACACCTTCTGATGGCCATTAACAACCACGTTGTAGGAAAATGGAGGTAATGTGGCTAAAATACCACAGAAATACAAATAAAGAAGAGAGGGACCCAAAGTGAATATCCAGAATAACCTAGGTTTATAAGAAAAGAAACATGTTCATGAAAGTATGTAGAGGTGGAGAAAAAAAAAAACAGGAGAAAATACATCAAAATATTAACAGCAACCTTGGCTCGCAAAGGATGAAGTTCATAAGGGCTTTCCCCCACCTTTTCTTTACGCTTTTCTGTATTATTGACATTCTGTACAGTTTTTAAGTATTATTTTTATAATTAAAAACTCACTTAGGAAACTAACTGATAGCATGAAGTTGGGAGAAAGGCATCGTGCGCATAGTCCAGTTGACTCAACGGAGGCTAGGATGTTGGTCACGAGGCCAACCTGTGCTCTCTCTGCTGCGTGTAAAAGGGCCTTCGTGATAACATACAACATGTGCCATGTGAAGAGTCCCTGCTTTCATGCTCAGGAATGGTGACTAAAAGCTCGCCCGGCCATGGGGGAAGGAGGTGGCTGGTCTCGCGTGCTAATTCAGGGACAGTACACTGTGATCCTTCTCGCCGATGACAGAACATGGGACTTCTGAGCTGACCAGCAGAGAGGGGAAGACACAGGCGCTGGTGTCTGGCTGAGATGTTCTTCCGTTTTCTTGAGTTAACGGGAAGAGAAAGCCTTTGTGGGCCATAGCCTTCAGAGCACATTGAAGCAATCCCTGGGTAGAGTTCAAGGATAGTCCTGAAGGTCCCAGGAGCCCCTCTTTGGGGACCTGTGGCCATGGTCACAGTGTTCTCTTATCTTCAGGAAACGACCCACATTGCAATGAGAACCTACCAGATCCTTGTCCTTAACAGCACTGAATAACGTGTCCATTGTAGCTTTCAAGGAAAGAGGCCTCGGCCATTCTTTAGGGAATGTGTGGAGCTGACGTGTGAGGTCAGATGTGATCCTTACGTGAGACCACGCTCTCCATCACCGTCTCTGATTGATCTTCACCGGACACTGGACTCTGGGGGAGGCTGCAAGCCTTCTGGCCTCACAAACCAACCTGCCCACGCCCATCCCATCTGTTGCACTGACAAGAACCCTCTTACCATCCATCAATCATGTTTTCCTGTCTCAGCCCCATGCCTCCTTGGAAGTCCCTGTGCCAAACTACACTGCTTTCAACTCTGGAGATGTTCCAACCCCTCCCTAAGACACAGAGAGAATGGCTAAATTGGCTCCATGGTCTCCTCTCTGTCATCTTGTAGTAACTGTGGACTAGTGGACAGATTTAGAGATGGGAAATATTGAGGAATACCTTAAAATATAAAGTACACGTTCTTCTTTCTCCCATCTTGAAAATGGCTCAAAGACGATGAAACCCATACCGTACTGTGCAATCTTTGTCATGAGCTACATGAAACAGGAAGTTGCGGCAGGGGAGTTCTTGCAAGGGTGTGTTAGATAGTGGTGGTTTCCGTGCAACAGGTAGATTTTGCAGCGGGAAACACTCCCCTAAGATGCGCTTTATGGCTTCTGGCAGAACCGGTTAGATGATTCCCTTTCACGCTCCGCAAAAGCCACTTGATTTCTCACAGTGTATCTGTTTTTACTTACTGCAACGTCTGAGGGTACCACGCACCGGACCCCAGGCTGGATCCGGCTGACGAGAGGCCTGGGTACAGGGCCTTGGTCTCACCTGCTCTTCAAGAATCCCTTGAATTGAACAGTTGGCCCTTGAGCAACAATCCCTCCCACTTCTAGAGAGACCACTTGCAGAAGGACGAGCCTGCTCTGCTACCGCAGTGGAGTGAGCCCTTTTGGGAAATGAGGCTAGAAGAGAATCCTGGTGGCTGCCTTGTTCTGAATCTGGTCTCGGGGCCATCCGATGGCCTGTGTCACGACCGAACGAGCCCTCGTGGGGAGTCGGCGAGGGCCCTAAAGCCACATCCAAGATGCTCAGGCTGTTGGCAACCACCCTTTCTGGTCCCAGGAGCACCGGGCTGAGCTTTTGCCTTCCAAGGAAGATGAAAAAAGTCCACAAATTAGGATGCATGCTCACAAGCTCTACAAGCAGGTTATGCTTCATTATGAAGGATACCAGATAAACAGAAACACCTCTTGTACCGTTTATTTCAAATACAACCGGACTGCAAGATGGCGCGTCTTGCACAAGGGTGCTGCAGATAGAAGGGAAGCCTTGGTAAATATTCACAGATTGCCTCATGCAAGTTTTTTGTTTTTTTGGTTTTTGGTTTTTGTTTTTTTTTTTTTAACTTTAGACGGCGTTAGCAGAGGAAACAGAGCTGGTTTGCGAGATCTCAAATTCTCTTACTCTCCGTCTGTTCTCTCCATTCCTCACTCTAAAAGTCACCTTGATAAACAACCCAAGAGGCATTGCTAAGTAGACAACGCTCGGTTTCTCCAAACGGCTCGTACAGCCCCTGTTGCATTGTCTGGCTAAGGGCCGCCATGGTGGCCCGCCCTTCTAAAAACTCACGAAATGAGTTTGCAACCCCGCATTTCTGTCATCCGATTCACCTCCTTTCCTGCCAAACCGCTGGGAGGAAAGTAAACAAACCAAAGCAGGAGTCCATAAACCAGGTTTGGGATTCACCGCCCTCTGCTCCTCACATCTCAATCCAAGCCCAAGAAGGGAGGGAAAGGCGAGACAGAGAGCAGGACGAAATGGAGACTGTAAAACCATTCCTGAAATCCTTGAAAGCAGCTATGGAAGGATGAACCTACTAGATAAGAAACTGCTCCGGGTGGTCGGGTGTAGGCAGGGGACTAAAATGAGCTGACACACATCAAAGCCTGCCTTCCCTAGGGCTCTTTCTGGGGGCCTCCTTGTCTGCAAGCTGCCTGTATGTTCTGTAGCTCGGCTTCCGGCGAGAGACTTCCTGTAAAGGAAAAAACACCGATTCTGCACTCTGCCCGCCCCCCCCCCCTCCCTTTTTCAGCTTTCCAGAGCCGGTCACAGAGGAGACAATAGATGCTGAATTCCATGCTGCCGGCTCATCTCTGGTGCATACAGATTTGCCCAGAAAAATTCTAAATTAATGAACAGTAATGTGCCGGCTAACGTGAAGACGCAGGTACCATTCCGTGAGGCGGTTATGAGGCCACCTCAGACAGAGAACTAGGCTGCAATTAGACAAAAGCCCAACACTGACCATTTCAGAATGACTTCTCTGTCATTTCTCTAATGAAGGAGAGGAGGCCTTCATCACTTAAAATCCTTCTCTAGAAGATACTAATTCCTTCCTCCACTGAATGAAGCAGCGAATCCACAGGTTTCTGAGCTATCAGGGACTTCTAAGTTGGTAAAAAGGACCAGAGACACTTGGTGGGATGGTGGAAATCTCAAGGTCGGCCTGTACTTAGCTATTTTTGTACAGTTGTTTTCTAAGTTTAAAATGACCTTACAGGTCCTAACCCAGAGCCTTTGTTTTACAGATGAGAAAACGAAGACCAAGGTCATTCAGTTAAGTGGTGGGACCAATGGTCTTAAAGGCCCAAATCCCCCAATTACCCCAATCTAGGCTCTTTGCACAAAACTCTCAAAGCCATGGGCAGGACTTTCGGTATTAGCATTTTCGAAGTCTCTTGGGCTTCATATTTCAATAAGGATCATCGAGGTTCCTAACTAGGAACAACAGAAACTCAGTCTCCTCTTCTGGTCAATAGATGAGAAGAATGACATGTGCGGCACCTGGGTGGCTCAGTCGGTTAAGCGTCCGGCTTCAGCTCAGGTCATGATCTTGCAGTTTGTGAGTTCAAGCCTCACGTCAGATGGAGCGCGCTTTAGATTCTGTCTGTCTCCCTCTCTCTCTCTGCTCCTTCCCTGCTCATTCTCTGTCTCTCTCGAAAATAAATAAACATTAAAAAAACAGGCACAGCTTTATGGGCTTGAATTTTGATATATGTCACTTATTGCCCTGTGTCTAAAGGCAGTTTTAGCATAAATTCCGGTCTTCCTTCTTACACTGTGGACTAATAATCAAACAAGCTATTTACGAGAAGGCTCTTTGTTTCCCCCACACCTGCCATTTCAACAAGCTTAGCCAAGAGATACTAATGCAGTTATAAATTATTACTATGGTGGTTTCAATAAGTTATTTTTCTGAAGGAGGAAATGTCACTGAGTTGCTTGGTTTATGTTTTGTCCACTTGTTGTTCTGGTTAATTCCAGCAGTCAGGGGATGTTTCGAATGGGTTCGTGTTTAGAACGTGCGTTAAGGTGAGGGTTTCTCAGTCTCAGCCTTGGTGACATTTTCGATCCTTCTTTGTTGTGAGGGGTTTTCCTGTGCATGGCGGGGTATTTAGCAGTACCTCTGCCCTCTATCTGCTCAAGGACGGTAGCAACACCCACCCCCCTGAATCGTGACATTGGAATATATTTCCAGATACTGCAAAATGTGCCCCTGCCAATTTGCTCCGGTTGACAACCCCTGAGTTGGGCACACTCTGGAATCTTCTAGACCCGTTTCACTGTATGTCATAAGAGCTGTAAGAGGAACCAGCTTCTGTGGATGATTTTGGCTTGGTTTGTGTTCCAAGGACATGTGAAAAACCCTAGATGAGGACTCCTGCCTCACACCAGCACCGATCCACCATCCGACTTGCCCTTGCTCAGCAGCACGAGGGTCGCTAATATCGGGTCACGTTACTTGCGTATTTCCTAAAATGACAGCATTCAAAAAAAACCCCACTGCCCCCCTGCTTCTTGGGCTTTTCTTTCCTCAAATGGGATGCACATGAGTGGTGTGTCCAAGTCAATGCCAGGACAGTGGAATGTGGAAGCGCGAAGTGTGCTCTAAGCCAAATGGAAGACTAGTAACTGACACAGAGAGATCGTTTCTGTCCAAAGCTGAAACTTGGTACCCAAGAGCTGTCCTGTTAGAATTCCTCACTAAATCTTAGATGCCTGATGAATTCTGATGCCGTGAGACTCCACGAGCATAAGCTCGAGGTAGACACACCTAAGATTCAGCTCGATGGCCAACACTGAGGAAGGGAGGTAGCATTTCTTATTTGCTTTGGCATCAGATTAGCTGGATCTCTAGCCATCATATAGATCCAATTAATAGAGATGCCCCGTCTGCAAAATTTCAGAGCTTGGAGCACATGATATGATTTTCTAATCATAGAATCCCTTGTGCAAGGTCTGTGTGCAAGAGTCTGCGGCCTGGCCTTCCGAAAGCAACTTCCTGCTCATGTACAAAAATATTTCAGGCAGAGATCTATTTCTAAATTCTTGTCCCTTTTTTTCCTCTCTGTTCCTTTTTTTCTTTTTTTTTCTTTCTTTCTTTCTTTCTCAGACTTTCACTCCCCTTGTGGTCAATCCAGTTTTCTTACTTTGAATACTAATATAGATGTCCTTTGGACCTCCCACTATCACCGTCAAGGCCCTGCACAAATTTAGTAAATAAATGCAACATGCAGAAAGAGGTTTTTATATGCCTCTCTGCTACCACCCCCAATAAAAGCTATCACAACCCAAATCTGCACGGATGAAAGAAGATGGGAATATTTGTTAGAAAAACAAGTCACCTTCTCCCACTAGAAAATATTTTCCAGCTCCAGTGCTTTCTTTTTTTTATTATTAATTTTTTTTAATGTTTTATTTATTTTTTATACAGAGAGAGAGAGACAGAGCATGAGAGGAGGAGGGGCAGAGAGAGAAGGAGACACAGAACCAGAAGCAGGCTCCAGGCTCTGAGCTGGCTGTCAGCACAGAGCCTGATGCGGGGCTCGAACCCACAAATGTGAGATCTGACCTGAGCCCAAGTTGGAGGCCTACCCGACTGAGCCACCCAGGTGCCCTCCAGTGCTTTCTATAATTAATAACCCCAACCCTCTTTCAGGTTCAAAACTCAAATGACTTGTAAGCAAGTTTTAACTTCAGCCCAAAGGCTTTGTTTTTGAGGGGAAATGGGGGGCACGTGCAACTAAGTGGATTCTAGAAAAAATATCCATAGAAAATGAAGTATCAAATCTAATATATATTTCCTCTAGAATCCACTTAGTTGAATTACTTAGGTTCAAGTTCTAGCTGTGTGACCTTTGGCAAATCGCTTAGCTTCTCTGTGCTTATGTCTCACTTATAAAATGAGTGTCATAGTTCCTACCTCAGAGGGTTGTTCTAAAGATTATATTACTTACTAAATGTAAGGTGACTCATACTAAATGTCAACAAATATCAACTTAGATGATCTTGGTTTAGAAAACAGCTCATGACGTATATACGAGGTCACTGGTAGTCTACCTGAGTTGAGGAGAGTTGTGACCAAAAAACGGTCACGAGGAGGCCTTCCTGGTGCTGATAATGTTATCTTTCCTTATCTGGTAACTGGCTTCATGGTCATGTGAAGTTTGCAAAATCAATTAAGTTGATCCATATAATTATCAAGGAATGTGAAAGGTCTCGGATTTGACCCTACTTGCAAACTGACAAGCTAGCCTGCCATAGTTCTATGGATGCCACCGGAAGACACGTGACTCCTGGATCAGAAACAAACGACCTTATTGCTCATAGCACAGCAGGCAGCACGAGCCTCTTGTTTGCGTCGGTCACCTTGGGCCCCCTAGTCCCTGGGGACTCCTGGACAACATGCAGGGGCCCAACGTATCCTGAGCACGCAGTAGGTTTATGTCATGGTTGAAGAACCCAGACTTTAGGGAACCCAAATCTTTCAAAATAGTCAGTAAGCCTGCCTGACCTTTGCCCTGGAGAGAAACATTGCCCTTATTTTATTGGACTGGCTTTATTATACTGGACCTTTGCTCTGGAGGGAGACCCTAGCTCAGTCTTCCAAGGCTGTTTGCTTTACAAACATCCTTGAGAAGAGAATTCAGAATGAGTGTAGTTGAGCTCCAAGGCTGGCAGAAAGGCAAGAGACCTATGAAGAACGATCATGCGACAATAATATGTACACTATTCTGATGTATGTCCTACTTCAACAAAAAGTTTTTAAAAACAGCTACCTGAGGAGTGCCTGGGAAGCTCAGTCGGTTAAGCGTCCAACTCTTGATTTCTGCTCAGGTCATGATCTCATGGTTCCTGAGATAGAGCCCTGCACTGAGCTCTGTGCTGTCCCGCTTGGATTTCTCTCTCTCCCAATCTCTCTCGGTACCACCGCCCCACCTTCTGCCCTGTGCCTGTGCTCTCTCTTAAAAATAAATTTAAAAACATTTACCAAAAAAGTACTAGCAGCACTATCAACAATAGCCAAATTACGGAAAGAACCCAAATGTCCGTCAACTGACAAATGGATAAAGAAGAACAGAGAATACAGAGAACAAACTGAAGGTTGCTAGAGAGGACGTAGGTGGGGGGATGGGCTAAATGGGTGATGGGCATTAAGGAGGGCGCTTTTTGGGCTAAGCACTGGGTGGTGTATGTAAATTCTACTCCTAAAGCCATTATTATACTATATGTTAACTAACTTGGGTTTAAATTCAAAAAAGAAAAATAAAATGAAAAATAAAGGGCCACTTGAAAAAAAAATGTTCTATGGCCAAATACATTTGGGGAAATCTGGAGTAAATGCGTCTTTGTTAACATTGGACTTAGCAGAATCCTTCCTATGCTAATGTGTATCATCAAACGGGAGACACAAGTTACACTTGTTTCTCAACAATCAGTGCTTCTCAAACTCTTCCTACACATTTATACAAAGCACTTGGGCATCAAGTTAGATATGGATTTTGATTCTGCATTTAGATCTGGGGCTCCCAGGAGGTATGGATACTGCAGCTGGTGGACGACCACACTTTGAGTAGCAGGGGGCTGGGAACCTCTCCTTTCAAGGACCTTCTCACAAGACTGGATTCCAGCAAACGTGCTGGGAGAATACAGTCTCAGATCTAGCTCTGCCATTGCGTCCAATCTAATATGGGGGGTGGGGAACCAACACAAAATTCTTCAAAGCAAAATCTCAATGATTTTAATTCTGGTCACTCAAAGCTGGGCACATGTAAAATGCAGAAATACTAAAAGGCTTAGGAAAGTTCTAAGAGGATGGAAGTAGAGTAACCCTTGGATTGTGAGTGCCTTGTTCTGCGAATGTACTGCAAGGCAAGCAAACATTTCTAATACATTTTCACTTGATAAACGAGCGATGTCTTGCAGTATGAGTCCTATGTGATGCCGAATGTCACATGATCGCAACTGAGCCAACGGTTCTTGAAATTTGCTTTGATATATGAGTGCTTTGGATTACAAGCATGGTTCCAGAATGAATTAAGCCATGAGGGCTGAATAGCAATGAAATTCTACTTTTGCCATTAAATGACAACCTCAAACACTAAAATCAATTGAATGTGATTTTGCAAAACACCTAAGCTGATGAAGGCATGGAGGGATAGAGGCTGGAGAATGTTAAAGTTGTTGGTGGAAGTTTTCCTGAACTTCGATTAACATGTGGTACCTGAGATACCCTAACCCTACTTGGGTGTCCCTGTAGATGAGTGCTGGGGACAGAAATCTGTTCCCGTGTGCCTGGGCAACAGGGCATCAAGACTGGAGCAGAACTAACTCTGTTGCTCCTAGTCCCATGCTGGTCTTGTTTATAAATCTGGTCCTCAACTCTGGCTGCACATTAGAATCCTCAGGGAAGCTTTGGAAATCCTCCCCATTTCCTGGCTCTTCTGGATCAGTAGACTAAGAATCCCTTAGGACAGGACCCATGCATCAGTAGTTCTAAAAATCCCCCCTGATGGGAACTGTAACCCTTGAGCCCCTGACAGACTTCAATGAAGGAAGTGAAAGCCATAGCCGAGCGTAAGCAGGGCATAAATCCCCAAGGTACACCTGCCTTCCTCTCTTCCGCATCTCCGATTCCGCTACTAAGAACCACCACGTTTTGAGAAGAGCCATCAACAAGAGCACGGTTCATTTCCTTCTAGAAGTTACCACATCTCATCTCGCTATAGCTCATGTTTGGCACAAATGATTGGTCTCATGTTTAGGGAATAGAGCACAGAAAACTCCCTTTGTAGGACTTTGCAGGATATTTGACCAGGATGAAATTAACTATGGGTCTTATTTCTGACAACTAGGGTATTATACTTTGTCACCTATTAGGAATGATAAAGGAGTTCTGCAGTATCATTCTGTGAAGGGGTCTGAGTTGGTTCAGAGTTTTCTATACTTCCCAGGTGTGTGACCAAGTTGGGCAAGTGACTTCATCCCATCAATCCTGGCTTATTCATGCATCAAATGAGGGAATTTGTAAAGTTCACTGAGTCGTGAGGAGCTTGGATAGAAGGTAATTCATGAAAAGGACTATACACAGTGTCCAGGACATAGGAAGCTCTCCATAAATAATACCAGCTACTTTTATAAGTTGGTTTGGCTTCATTCAAATGCATGATTGCATAGGCTGGTGCTGTCTGTAGACTATTTACTACCCCTGCTCAATGAGATATATAAATTGAGAATAAATGTTGAGAAAATTGTAGACTAATTTGACAGAGAAATTATCTTCATTGAATCGAATAATAAAGCTCTTAGGCTTGCATTTTGTTGCCTTATTATGTAATTTTTCTAACTCATTTTGATTTCACTTTGTGAAAGTATTGGTCCATGGGCTTGTAATATGAATGCCTTTTTAGTATTTTCTAATAACTCATCTTTATTTCATTTTCTGAAGGCTTTTTCTCCCATACAAGGATTGGAGATGAAAACACTGATTTTTTCACAGAAAGAGTTGGAAAATAACCAGTTCAAAGATAAATTTATGAGTGCTGTGTGGTAGAAAGTAGTGGGAAACCCACTGCATTTGTTTCCTACGTGATATGACCCACTACCCCAAAGTTAGTGGCTCAAAGTAACACCCATTTTTCTGGATCAGAAGTCCAGGTGCAGCATGACTTGCCCCTCCCCTCAGGGTCTCACTAGCCCACAGTCAAGACGACATCCGGGCTTACGTGGTTGTTGGCAGAGTTCAGCTCCTTGAAGCAATAGGACCGGGGTCCCTGTTTCCTTACTAGCTGTCCTCGGCCTCCTAGAGGCCCCCCAGAGTTCCATGCCATGTGGCCTTCTCACAAACCCTCCCCTGACATGGCAACTCACTTCTTCAAGACCAGCAAGACCGTCTTATGTAATGTAATCAGGGGAGGGACAGCCCATCACCGTTACCATATTCTACTGGCTGGAAGCAGGTCACAGGTTCCTGGCACTCATGGAGAAAAGATTATATAAGGATGTGACTCATTGGGGGGTCACCTTACAATGTGTTCACCACACCCATCCACAGATAATCTTATTTTAACGGGCTGAGTCTTTCTATACTAAGCCATCAATCACCATATAAACCCAACTTGGCCACAAGAAACGTGTGTCTATTTAGGAGGAACAGAGTAAAAGAATCATGGAGAATTGGGATAATTTGACACTCATATAACATTGGATATGAATCAGCCAATCTATCATTCCTGCAAAATTGCCATGCTACTATTTTCAAATCACCCCCAAAAATGAAATATTACTTTTGATTTCTACCTTTTGGATCACTGCAGTGTCTGAAAAATTGGTGTGTATGGTGCATTTTTTCTGTAATCATTTTCTGATGAATTTGGAGTCTAACATAATTGCCCTTGAAATGAGATATTTAATGATATGAAAGCAAATGACCGTGGTAATGGTTATTCCCAATAAAGACCTACTTATCCCCATAAACTTCCTGAAACAATGGCTAATTTTTATAGACTATGGGTTAATTTAGAGGGACTTAAAAAAAACACACCGCTTTCAAAAAAAAAAAAAAAAAGGAAAAGAAAAGGAAAGAGAAGAAAGCCCCAACTACTTGAAAAATTCCCCAACGGCCTGGCCTTATGTCATTTGCAGCAGTATCTGTGCACGTGTGGAATTGTTTTCCTTCAGTAGAAGCCTCAGATTGATAGAGCGACAGTGGAAGAGTATGTATGCCTATGAAAGGTGCACTTCGAGAACTTTCGGAGTGTGCATGGTATAAAGATCACATGAGTCAATGAGAAAAATGTTGCTCCAAAGAACAGAAAGTGATGGATAATGGGGCACGGGTAGAAACATCTGATAGACAGCTTTGTAACAGAAGTGATGCGGTCAATGGCACCTGTGGAATTTTAAAGACTTGTAATGGGGAAGTAGATATGGGAATGGGACAGGGGGCTTATACAGAAACACGTAGAGATTACCTATCGGGAAGTCAGTTTGAGATCACACAATATTGACTAATACTGATCGCAGCAGCGTGCTAACTATGCCTTCAGCAGACAGAAAGTTAACATGTTTACCGAAAGACTGTGCTTTTACAATGCTTGTGTTAAATACATTACCCCAGAAGTTACTGGATTGAGAGCCTTGTGATCTCACTTCTAACAGGGTAATAGAGAATCTGTCTTCTACATTCTTCAGGGAAAATTGTTTTTTAAGCAACTGAGCCACTCAGGCACCCAGGGAAAATTGTTTTTTAAATGTTTATTTTATTTTTGAGAGAGAGAGAGAGAGAGAGCATGAGGAAGGGAGGGGCAGAGAAAGACAGAGACAGAATCTGAAGCAGGCTCCAGGCTCTGAGCTGTGAGCACAGAGCCTGATGCGGGACTTGAACTCACGAGCCGTGATCATGACCTGAGCTGAAGTTGGACGCTCAACCAACTGAGCCATTCAGGTGCCCCTGAGGAAAAGTTTTTAAAGCCCACATCCCATGTAACAACTGTAGGAGATTCCCTGGGTTCAGGGGTTGTTAGTTTTGGGGAGATGAAACAGAAAAAGAATAATGAGGAACTGCAAAGCTCAGGGAGACATCTTGGGAAGCGCACACCTGGGCGGTTCTCTTGCCGGAGCGGAGCGCAGAGTCACTGTGAGTAGTGTCCAGCCATCGAGGAAGGCACGAAGAATGGAGGCGTCAAAGGTGAGCACACCCCCATTCTTCTATTCTCATGCTGGTTCTTGTGGTCCCGAAGAAGAAATATTTTGGGGCTTTAAGGTTACCAGTCTTTATTGGTTGAACTCATAAAAGGCTGAGTTGTACTCTCTAGAGTAGTGCTCGCCATTGGAAATAAAACATGAGCCACAAAAATGAACCACATGTGTAACTGAAAAGTTTCCAGTCACATTTTAAAAAAGATAAAGAAATGAGTGAAATCAATAGAATACATTGTATTTAACTCAATATATCTACAATATTACCATTTCAGTAGGTCATCAGCAGAGAACTTACTAGATATCGTATATTTTATGTTTGTACTGAGTCTTCAACTTTCCGTGTGCATATTACAGTTGCAGGACATCTGAACTTGGATCTGACACATTTCAGTAGCCACATGTGTATACCAAAAAGGGCATATCTAGAGAACAGCATTCTCACAGACCCCTGGCTAGATGCAGAGCAAGAGCACAGGTTGGCAAAGATGTTGGACATCTAAAACACTGGGGAGTAAATCTGGAAAATTCCTTCGGATCTTTCATGGATAAATACCATCATCAGTAATTTATTAAAGAAGAAAACTGCCTATGAAGAAGTTAAATATCATCAACATATAAAGGTACATTTGTACATGCTTATATGAAATAGTTTCTGGGCTCTTTGCCTAGAAGTACATTATTAATTATGCATAACTATGTATACATACACACAATATTCAGATGACCTTAATTTCTCGAGCCATGATTGATTTGGTGAAACTGAAGTGATAATCTGTCATAGCCTCAGTGTAGTAAGGTGACAATTATTAATGTCCCCATTTTCAAGTCCAAAATTTGACACTGTTTTCTCAGGGACACATATGGGTTTTGGTCTCTGCTGTGGACTAAAGTGTGTCCCTCCAAAACTCACATCTGGAAGCCTTAAGTGCACTCTCTCATGCATGCACGCTCTCTTTCTCTCTCTCATACAAACACACATGAGCACTCACACACACACATGGCAAGAAGGTGGCCTTCTGCAAGCCAGGAAGAGAATTCTCACCAAGAATCTAATCTACTGGCACCTTGAACTTGGACTTCCCAGCCTTCAGAACCGTGAGAAATCCATGTGCCCCCCCCACCCCCGCCCAGCCTACGAGATGTGTTACAGCAGCCTGAGCACACTAACACAGTCTCCCTTCCTTCCTGAATCAGAATTCGGTGTCCAAAGTGGATCTACTGGTGGACATCTACAGACAGACTGTCCATCTATCACTAGAGTGACTTTGCACAAGTTGCCTATTAATTGCTTGATTCCAGGTTGTAGAGATGATAAATCACCCCAAAATGGAAGTCTGTAAATGTAACTTTAGTCTGTAGAAAAGAAAGTCTCCGTGCCTCTCCAAGTTGAGATTCCTTCTTGTTCTTCTTCTGAAGTCATTGGCCTTATTTAAGAGTCATTTGGTTACGGAGAATCAAAGTCTATCAAAGTAGTTTAAGAGTAAATGAAGAATTGTTGGAAACAAATATAGAAGGATTTCATAGGACATGGGGTTGTATAGAAAGGCTAGAACGAGAATCAAGAATACCAGCACATTCCAGGGTGACTCCCTATGGGCTGCCTCATCTCCATTTCCCCTCTTCTCTTGGTGTCTGCTCCTTTCTTCTTTCTCTCTGTCACTGATTTTCTCTTTCTGTTTGCATAGTGTCCAAGTGGGGCCACCCGACTCACAAACGTTGACCAGAATCACGTTGTCTCAGTTTTACCTTCCAGGGGAGAGGGGGATCTAGTTAACTGGCCCAGGCGAGGTACACCTGGGGGGCTCAGTCAGTTAAGCATCTGACTTCAGCTCAGGTCATGATCTCACGGTTCGTGGGTTCGAGCCCCGTGCCGGGCTCTGTACTAACAGCTCAGAGCCTGGAGCCTGCTTCAGATTCTGTGTCTCCTCCCTCTCTCTCTCTCCACCCTTCCTCTGCTCGTACTCTGTCTCTCACTTTCTCAAAAATAAACATAAAAAAATTTTTTTTAAATCATTGGCCCAGGTGCTAACACCTCCCTACAACTGAATAGCGTGTATTCATTAAACATAGTCCTTGCACTTTTGGTAAAATGAAGGCATGTGCCACCATGCGAAAGGGAAGCACTAAAAACCAACTGTTGTTATTATATGAGTGTGACTCTGCTAAAAATGCTTTGAAATAGATACTATGGAAATATTCTAAAATATAATTAATAGTGTTTCTGTTATTGCTGGCTGCCTAACAACAAATTCTACAAAATCTAGTGTCATAAATCAGTAACTATTTATGATTGGTCATCATTCTGTGCGTAACTGGTCTTATCTGGGTGGCTCTCTGCTCCACGTGATATGAGCTAAGGTCACTCATCGCACTGCACGGAACTGGTGGCCAGCCTAGGCTGGAAAGTCCTAGAAAGCCTTTCTCACAGGTCACATATCTTGGATCTCTTTTACATGGCCTCTACGCATCATTAGCTTGGGCTTTCTCACAGCACAGAGTCTCAGCATAGTCAGACTTTTTACGTGGTAGTTGGTTTCTAGAGGGAAAGTGAAATTTGCCTCTTAGAGTTGAGACCTAGACCTGGGTCAGCATCACGTCTGCAGACTTCTAATGGTCAAAGCAATTCGGGACATCAGTCCAGATACAAGGGGGCAGTGGGAATCCCATCTCTTGATAGGTAGGAGAGCATGTGCACCCAGGGACAGAAGGAAATGACAGCAGACCTCATAAGGACTACCATGTGGGGAGAAGAATCTGGGTGTTGGGGATTCTAAGACAGGGGATGTGTTGCCTGCTTCTTTCATTTTCTCTGTACCTTCAAATTCCCCCCAATAGCACCATTGTCATGATAATGATTTTTAAAGGGAGCTAAGTTTGAATAAAATCATTTATTAAGTGGTGTGAACTTGAATGTCTGGAATAAACAGATCAAGGAGAAGAGGTTTCTTTGCTTTTTGAAACATGATACCTGCTGGGAAAGAATGTCTGCAAGCAGTTCCTGGGTCTGTCTCTCTGCAGAGTAATAAAAACTAGCCACGGAGGCAGCTGAGGCACAAAGAGGAAGAGCGATTTCTTGCTGTGGACTAAAAATAAAGCCTTGCCCCCTTAAGGACTTCTTAGTCCTGTAGCCTCTCTTGTATTTTTTTAAAAATATTTTAACGGTTTTATTCATTTTTGAAAGACAGAGAGACAGAACACCAGTGGGGTAAGGGCAGAGAGAAAGGGAGACACAGAATTTGAGGCAGGCTCCAGGCTCTGAGCTGTTAGCACAGAGCCCGACACAGGGCTCGAACCTACAAACTGGGAGAGCATGACCAGAGCTGAAGTCTGACGCTTAACCAACTGAGCCACCCAGGCGCCCCAACCTCTCTTGTGTTTGTATCACAGCCATGGGCCTGCGTCCTCGCCAACGGATTCACTGACCCTGCCGGTGACCGTAAGCTTTCTTTCATAGGAGACCTTCCTCTCCCAAACCCAGTTTCCTGGCTCATCTGGGACCAGGAGGCTCCTGAACGTGACCTCTGTTGGCCGCCGCTCAGGGGAGCATTTGGTCTTGCCCGAAAGGCCTGAGTGACTTGCTGTACTGATCCAGGCATCAGTGTCCCTAGTGGTTCCATGACTCCCCCCCCAAAACCCAATGAGCTCCCCACATCCAAGCGCCTTCTGTATGCGGCAGACATTGGGCCTGTTTAGTCTTACCCGCTCTCAGCAGCCTCTGCCACCAACCCTCTGCCCACTTCCGTCCCCTCCCACTCCTTCCTCCAGGACGTGCCCTAGCCTGGGCTCCAACGGTGCCAAACTTGACAGGTTCGCCCTTCTCTCCCCTCTTCCTTCAGACCAGGTCCAACCCCTCTCCTTCAGGGGGCTTCCCTCCATCCTCAGGCCCAGGTTTTCTACTCCACGCCCGGGGTCCCCAGAACTTTGCTCCATGGTTCTGCCATCGAGGCTGCCGGCGGGAAGAGGATGATGCTGGAAATCCCTGTCCCGGGTGAGGCCCACTGGGGACAGAGAGGAGCGAGGAGGGCAGTGAGGGCCACAGTGGGGCCCTCCCACAGGGACTCCAAGGGGCCAGACCAGGCGGCTGAGCCATCCAACCTGGCCTGCAGGAAGCCGCCCACAGGTTGATGACAGGCCATGGAGTGGGCACAAGAGGGGCACAGGGGACAGAGGCAGGAAGGCACAGGGGGAGGGAGGGGGCTTTATGAGACCACAGTACCTCGGGAGGCCATACCTGGGTGGAGTGGGCCACGACAGTCACCTCCGTGCCATGCAGACCCCCTGGAAGGCAGATCTTCATCTCTGTGACCCCCCAATCCAAAAGGGAGCGATATAGAGGTCCAAAGTACACCAGGGTGGGCCCCGCGGGCGCCCCGATAAAAGCAAGGCATCCCAAGCTTGCTCTCGTTCATTCTCTTGCACGACTTGTAGAAAGTCAGCCAGTAAAGAGATTTATAACAATGCAAAATGTTGTCACTCTCCTGGTTACATTTTTGTGTGTGTGTTTAGGAAAATATAGGTGTTTTTAATAAAAAATATAACACGTTAACACACGATGGGTTTATTATTACTATACCTAGAGTAATAAACAAATATTTTTAAATTTCTCAGGTTGAATTGCTAAACTAGTAAACTTGGAGAGATTTGGCCCCCACAGAGGAAGGCTCTGTGAGGTCCTTGATAAATTAGGAGACGCAGGCAGGGCCTGAGACCCGGGCTTTGGGAGTTGCTTTGATCAGCCAAGGAGCCAGAGTCCCTTGGTTCGGACCTTGGCTTCTCTTAATTCTCTTCATTACTTCCTGCGTGACCTTGGATTAGGTCGCACACTTCTCTGTCCTGTTTCTCCATCAGTAAAACTGGAAACACAGTCAGGATGCCACTGTGCAGATTGAAGGAGGTCATCAGGAAAAGCCCTCTGGGAGGGTGCCTAGTGCATGGTTCGTGTTCAACACGTGTTCCATAGCGTTAACATACACCTGCCCAAGTGCTGGTAGGCACACGGGCACTTTGCTGGCTTCTGGTGACATAGGCACAGTCCTCAGGGGACCCGTGGCAGGGGAAGGAGCCCCAAAGAAACACATTGTGGGTGCGTGGAGTCGGCCGAGGCATATGGGACGAGGCAGCCAGGACGTTCAGCGAAGAAATTTAAACATCTCGCTCCAGGGAGATGCTGCTGAGACAAAGCCCTCAGTGAGTCCAGAATGTTCTGAACTGACATATTTGTCAAGAGCGTTTACAGAGCTGAGACTTCATGAAACAAGGGCTGGCTGGGAGTCTTAGGGACACTCCTTTTCTGACTTGCTTTAGCAACTTATTTAATAAACAGCAAACATCTATTATGTTCCCGGCACTCTGCTAGGGCAGAGGGACATCGAGATGAGTTAAGATACACCCACTGCCTTGAAGGAATTCCCAGAACTGAGAGGAACACGGCCCAGCCATTATTACGCATCACAGAAAATACGTGGCAAGGGTGGGGAAGCCACCTAAGCCATGCTGACCCGTTTCTCTACCTATCATAGGAGCACAGCCCTGCCTAATCAACATTTCTCCCTGATCTAAGACGCCGGTACTCCTTTCGAATGTGATCAGTCCTTCCAGAAACCACGTCTGGAGTTTGAGGGTCATTTGTCAGTATCATGAACCTTGGTGGTGGGGGGAGGGCTGTGCTCTGGTGAGCAATATGGTCACACCGTATCAACGGAGAGAGACTGGGACCCTGGGGCAGGTTCGAATCTTGCCCATCGCGAGTCCTGGCTCAGGACACCAATGAACCCAAAGGCAGAGACATTTCCAGGCCTCTTCAGAGTTCGTGGAAAAGATGTTTCTCAACACAAGATGAGTTTTTCAAATTCCAATTTGAGATTTAAAATATGAGCCCAGCTGGCTGGTGATTGCTAACAATCTCCCCGACCCTCATCACCACAGTTTGTTCCTTGTACATGCCGCCTCTTGAGACGACACTCACAGACGTAGTACACCATCTAACACAACAGCACTGCCTGCATTATTTAGCTAATTTCCTCAGCTAACTACAAACATGACGTTTATTCCCTTAACATAACCTCAAATCCAAGGGTTGCCCAAGTAGACATAACAGTATTCCACTGTATTCGAGAATTTGCACATTTTCGTCCTGTGTCTTGTAATGGCATTGTCGGAGATGCCGGCCATTAGCTAATATTTATAGAGCTAGGCCAGAACTTGATTTACCTCTTCCCTACATGCAGAGAAATTTCTGAGCTGTCACTTTTATTTGTATAGGAAACATTGATTCTGATTACTTGAGTATTGCATTTCCAGCTTCCATGTCCATACACTAGCAGGAAGCATTTTGCTAATGCAATGCTTTGGTAATCAGCCAAAGCTAAAAGAAATGTAGGTCAAGCAAATGGAAGAGAGAAGCTCAACATAGGTTTTTCGGCTGTCCTTTTCCTTTTATAAAACAAAAATCTATGAATTCAAGAACTGTTTCAGATCTAGTCCCAGACCCTGGATCATTCCTTGACCTGTATATGGCCTTTCTACCTTCCATTAACCCTCCCCCATCCTTAAGTAGTTAACATTATACTTGATCAGCAAGGACTCACTTTTTTTTTTTGTAAGTATTAGATTCTTAAGGCGGTCTTTAAGTTGGCAGTACTCAACTTAAAAAATATTTTTTAAGGTTTATTTATTTTTGAGAGAGAGAGACAGAGTGCAAGCAGGAGAGAGACAGAGAGAGGGGGAGACACAGAATCAGAAGCAGGCTCCAGGCTCCGAGCTGTCAGCCCAGAGCCTGACACGGGCTCGAACTCACAAACTGTAAGATCATGACCTGAGCCGGAAGTAGGAAACCTAACTGCCTGAGCCACTCAGGCACCTCAAGACTACTTAACTTTTAAAGATATCATTACATTCCCACCTAACTTGTATGTCCCAATCATGCAATGATGACTTCCATCTAACCAAGTTTTCCAGAATTCTAAGTGCTGTCAATTTTGGGGTCTGTCACAGAGCCCGTGTCTACATGTTCCCTTTGTTCCTACAAATTGTTTCTAATCAGCTGCTTCCCCTTTTCAGGGGAGTGAGCACTTCAATAACCAATCTTCTCGGAATTATGGATAAAGCAAGAGCAATCAGCTCTGAGTAAGGGCCACACCCGGGTCGCCTTGGAGGAGACACAAGCTAAGAATAACTCTCAGAGTTAGACACTGTACAGAGACAGATCATCCAAGTGCCCAGTCTCCCCATGTCCGTATCAGTAAATCATTGCTTTCATTCCGCAACTATTTATTGAACCAAGGGCATGGTTTCACATTGTCAGACTCAAGGTTGTCTCTATCTGCTCAGGGTGGACCCTTTCATCTTTTCCTTATCTGATTCATCCTGTCTGTTTTCTGTCTAAGGCTCAAGATATAACCTCTCAACTTTAGATAAAAACCGGCTTTCTCCTCCCCTCACCATGAAGCTCACATCAAAAGTTTATCTTCCTAGGAAAGCAACTTGCTGATGCCACGCAGGCCGCATATCTGGGAAGGGAGCTTCCTGGGTAGCTAACACAGAAGAGGAGGGTGCTAAAGAACTCGCTACGGGGGCGGGGGACAGGCCCTGGGTTGAAGGTGGCAGGTCCACAGTCCCCAACCTTCAGGAGCACCAGAAAGAATCCAGTTTCCTGGACCCCACTCTCAAAAATTCAGATTCAGAAGATATGGGATTCAGCCAGGAAACTGTAGTTTTTTAATGTTTATTTATTTTTGAGAGAGAGAGAGAGAGAGACAGAGCGTGAGCAGGGGAGAGGCAGAGAGAGAGAGAGAGAGAGACAGAATCTGAAGCAGATTCCAGGCTCTGAGCTGTCAGCACAGAGCCTAACATGGGACTCGAACTCACGAACTGTGAGATCGTGACCTCAGCTAAAGTTGGATGCTTAACCGACTGAGCCACTGAGGCGCCCTAGGAAACTGGAGTTTTAATTCATACCATGGGTGATTGTGATCCGAGATGTAATACCATTTACAGAGTGCACAGCACAGGCAAACAAAAGCAGGTACTGGTTGAGCCACCCTTGGGAGAGAGTGGGAACCCTTTGTCCTGATTCGGAGCAGTATTTGTTTGTATAAAAGCTGGAATAATTTGGTTGCTGAAAAGAAAAGCATCAAAGAAAAAAGAACATAGAAATATGGAGTATTTGAGGGGCACCTGGGTGGCTTAATCGGTTAAGCAACCAATTCTTGCTTTCAGCTTAGAGCATGATCTCACAGTTCATGAGTTCAAGCCCTGCATCAGGCTCTGTGCTGACAGTGTGGAGCCTGCATGGGATTCTCTCTCCCTCTCTCTGACCCTCCCTTGTTCTCTCTCTCTCTCTCTCTTCTCTCAATAAATAAGTAAACATTAAAAAACATAGAGAATTTAAATTTCTTATAACATCATCTAAGAAAAAAACTCTGGCAACAAAGATAGTTATCAGATTCACTTCCAGATTTGAAATGACACCACAAAGGATCTGCAGGCTGCCTGGGAGATGGGGTTAGAAACAAAAGTATCAAGTATCTCAAAAGGGACAGTGTTTTTGTTAGTCTTTAACACATTAATAGCACAAAAGATGAACCTGAATGGATGGCTTGATCTCTTTGGTAGAGTACGTTCAACTGAACACCCTACTTTAAGTCAGGTGGTTCTTAGCTCAGGAATAAACATCCTCTGATGGACAGGATAGCACCGCCCACCCTAACAAAGAATGATCCCCAAATGCCAATAGTGTTGATCTAAGAAACCTGCTCTAAAAGATAAAGCCTTTGTAAAAACATATACATAATGCCGTTATCACACCTGAAAATAATAATTACTATTATATTTTAATAAGGCATGAGTTCCCTAAAACAAAAATTGTGTATTAAGGTCATAAAGTAGCCAACAACATTGAACTTAATGGGCATCCGTGAGCTCATCTATCCTCAAGCTACTCCAAGAAGATCAGTTATGATTTTCATTTTTGGATAAAGTCAGTGAAAGAAAGAGTTCCACTCTATAATGTTGCCTTGAGCCCCCTTCTCTGTCAGCCCTTGCTTTTGGTCACGGAATTTTTAAGATATATAGATGATCATAGTTGAAGAAGAGATCAGAAGTCATCCAGTCCAAGATTTAGCATGTCAGATGAGGACCAGAGAGAGCTCTGCTTTTCCAATAAAACACACAGCTGAACGAGTCTAAGTTTTCACAGAGTTCACCGAAGTATTTTTTATCCCATTTCAGCTTTTTGTCATGGAAGAAAAAATTTACTGAAGAGATGTGCAAAATACAATATTCTGGAAAGTAATATGCTATTTGCACATTTCTGGAATATGGAGTAATACAAATCAGACAAACATGGGTGGGGGCGGCGGTTGTGGTTTCACTCAAAATCTGGGACCTCACATCCATTGAGGGCAATGGGTAACGCGTGCATAAACACTTAGGCTAGAGCAGGGGGAGCCCTCTGGCCGGCTGGCTGGCTGATAGGTGGTAGTGAGCAGCAATATGATAAGCAGGAAAAGGTGGGACCCAGGAGGGTCCTGAAATCCAGAGGAAAAAAGCAAAGTCTTCATTCTGGTGACTCATAGGGAGCTGTTGAACGCTGCTGAGAAAGGCAGTAGGAATGGAAAACTTGGTGTTTGGATAGGGAGAGGGTTTTAGAAACAAGGTATGTCCAAAGAAGTAAACATGATAGGTAATTAATTTAATGCCATCCTACACAGAAAAGCAGTCCCAAAAACCACAAGCTCTAGTTGACTGTGAAGGATTATGATTATTATTATTGCCGAGAATCATTCAAAAACAATTACAACACACACCAAATGATGGAGGTTAGATGAGGTTACGAGGACTGATATGGAGCTTTTAAGGAGGCACTGATAGAGAATCATGAATAAATTATGCCATTCAAGAAACAGAAGTCAAGACCGCATGGCAGTGATCAGTTCTCCTTTCTCATTTTTTGGGCTGTGAGGCGTTGGGCTGCTTAGTTAGGAAGAATTCCCCAGTGTGTGGCTCTTGGTGGGAGATTTTCCTAGGGAAAGGCCTAAGCCTGTCAGACCAAGACTGGGACTTGAACACATGACCTACGCTCAGCCTATCAGAAAGTACAAGTTATGACTGGGTGTCTTGAAGGAGGCTGGCATGAGATTATTCTTGGTGGTGGTGGTGGTGGTGGTGGAGTTGGGCCCTTAAAGATATGTGTGTGTGTGTGTGTGTGTGTGTGTGTGTGTGCGTGCGCACGCACGCGCGCGCACATGTGTGTATGTTGGGCGTGGGGGGTATCCAGGAGTAATGGTCCTGGCAGTGAGGCCCTGACCAAAGCAGAATGTGACCTTTGCCTTGTGCTTGGCCATGAGGCCCACTGAGCCCGATCTCTCCTTTTCCTGGTGATTATATAAAGCACCCATGTCTTCATCAATTCCTTTTTGCTATATTTTATAAATTTTTTGTTTTCATTTTATTTTTGAGAGACAGAGAGAGACAGCACAAGCAGGGGAGGGTCAGAGAGAGAGGGAGACACAGAATCCAAAACAGGCTCCAGGCTCTGAGCTGTCAGCACAGAGCCCAACACGGGGCTTGAACCCACAAACCGTGAGATCATGACTTGAGCTGAAGCCGGATGCTTAACTGACTGAGCCACCCAGGTGCCCCAGATTCTATATTTTATAAACAACAATCCTGATGGCCTGTGGCATTTCGAAAGACCATCCAAGGGATACTTTGACTAGCCTGAGTTCTAAGGGATGATAAATAATTGAGGACAAAGACTTGCATGAGTATTTGTTATACTAATAACAAGGCTCATTAGTCCACAGTTATATGCCAAATAAGCAAATTCACAGTTTTCTAAATGGCAATCTTAAGCATTTATCTTGTCTTTTCCATGTTCCTGACACCATCGAGCTCCATCCTCACAATCAAAGTTCAGTGACTGTGTGAAGAGCCTCTCATAATCAAGGCTGGGCATAACACACAGTGTAATCAGCGTTCAGTTGGCCACTGAGCGCTAGAAACACAAAATGGCTACTAATCAGCTCACACTCTATCCCAGAGGGGGTTGGCAAAGGCTCGATCCTAAACCATCCCACTGATACCTCTGCTAACACACATGCCTCACCTTCCTAAATATCAGCACCTTGTTTTTAGGCCAACACAAAACATGCGACAGATCACAAGATTTTAAAATATACTCCGGTTGATCCAGGTGTTTCTCTTTTGCAATGAATTTGCACAACTGAACAATGATGTAAAAACATCACGTTTATACCAGCCAACAACAAAAAACATGCCAGAATCAACATAAATAGCCATCAGAAGGGAACTGGTTAAGATAAGCTACCTCTGCACAATGGACTACCGTGTAACCATGAAATAAGGCAAATGGACACGAGATACTATGCAAGGATGCCCAAGGTTTACCATGACGCTAAATAAAAGGCCGGGGCAGATGTGTGTGACCCTATGTTATCAGTTGGTATGTGTCTACCTACAAGGTTGCTGAGGAGGAAATCAACATATTTAAAAGTGGCATAAAAACTCATCTGCAAGCTCACATAAGGTAGCATTATTATCCTAGGGACCGAGAAACAGTAAACTATGGTCTACCCACCCCCAGTCCATCTTATCTTTAGAATTCTTTTTCAAAACGTCAAAAATGCTGTGATCGTACTAGGTAGAAAACACTGATTTGGATCTGTGGACTCATCAGGAAACTCATCCGTATTAGTAAGTGTTACTTGTAATTATTGTGATGAACGGATTGCGCTGATTTAGACCAATACTGATTTGAAGTGCTTCGTAACTCTGATAGCATGGGACTAAGCAATAATCTCTGGGTTTTTATGGTGTTTTAAGATTATCTCAGTAATTGCCATGGTAAATACTAACAGCCAAAGATGACCCCTGTGTCTCTATTCCTTCTGTGTTGATGTACTCATCCAGGTTCATGAATCCTGACCCATCTGAACAGAATAAACTGATGATTCAGAGGTGGTTCAATACTAGACACTGATGATGTCTGAATGACAAGTCATCAATTATTTTAAATCAAAAAGAAGACAGAAAACCTCTCTGAAGAAGGTACTTGCCAAAAAACCATGTGTCATTATCCATATTCTGGCTGATGGACATGTAGCAAGATATGAGGGGCGTGATCACCAGAACTATGGCAGCTGGCCATTTGGATTCCAGGACTTTCAGATACATCAGGCTGCAGAGTAAGTTGGGCCCCAGCATCCTCTTTCGGAGGTGGACAGATCTGGAGAGTCAGCTTGGACAGAGATGTCCGGGCCCAAGAAAATGCTTCTCTCATAGGAGACTCAACAGTGACAAATTATAGAAATGCCATGTAGCCTAAAAAAGTCATCTAAGCTCGGAGGCAGTAGCCCTTCAAGTACGCTATGGATATTCGACCATGTCTATGGACATGTGCTCATGCCTTTCAAATTTAAATTCAGACAATGTGGTTGTCATATCCAAAATGTCTCCTTTAGGAAACTTTTGAGACACTCCAGGCCTATAGTCGCCACATCCTGAGAAGACCCCAGAAACTCTTCACTTCTCCAGGAGTCTAATCATGGACTGTGGTGGCTAGAGTTCAAACCATTTGAGTCTATGATGGCCACATGATCTGGACCCAAAGCTCAGGACAGTGGGACAATGGAGTTGCTTTAGCAGTTTGAATTCACATAAAGGACAGTGCTCTCTGGAGCCCTCGAGTCAGCAGATCTGATGCTTCCGTGGCTGCCTACATTCTACGCTAGAAGATGTACTCAAAATCAACTTTCCTTGGAAGACTTTTCAACCAGTCCAGAGCTGAAGCTGTATGACAATGACATGTAGGTAGTCTGGGAGTGTAGCTTTGGCCTTGGAGCTGGATGACAGGGGCTACGCAAGCCCGGTGCCATAATTTTTAAATGGCATGGGGGAGGGGCACCCAAGTAGCTCAGTCAGTTAAGCATCTGTTTCTTGATTTCGGCTCAGGTCAGGATCTCATGGTTCATGAGTTCCACCCTGCATCTGGCTCCACACTGATGGTAAAGAGCCTCCTTGGGATTCTCTCTCTCTCTCTCTCTCTCTCTCTCTCTCTCTTTCTCTCTCAAAAATAAATATATAAACTTAAAAAAGACAGGTATGGGGACCACATGAGAATGAGCAGGGAGGAACCAGGTGCCCATAAGGGCACATTTTCACGTTCCCATGGAGGGAATGGGAGGAATTTTGATGCCAAGATATATAAATATTAATTGAAAAAATCAGCACGAATCTCTTTCCCTTTTTAAAACTATAATTCCGCCATCTTTGTGGCCAAATGCAACCTCAAAACATACCGTAATGTTGCAAATCCTTTCTAATTTATCTATAATGAGCTGCTTGGCTCAACAAAGAGGAATTGGGGAAATTTAATTTAATTTTCAGCAGGAATCTTAACAGCCTAACAAAAAGTTAGCAGGGGTGGGAAGCAGAGAGAACACAATGGGGGCGGTGCTCTGACCCCTCAGCCTCAAACACCGGGCACACAAAGACACTTGGAGCACACAAGCGTACAAAGACACTGCTGGCTCTGGCAAACAGCCATTTTTGTCTTTGGAGCCCTCAGTGACATTGTTGAAATACATCTTCAAAAACAGGAAACCGTGCAATTTTGCTTTTCTGGCAACCTCGCCCTTTCTTGTCAACTGCGAACCTGACCCGGAGCTTTGATCCACACTGAAGGATGGAGGTAGAAACAGAAGCATTTCCTTTTCACCTAAATGTCCGTGTTTTCAGAAGCAGCTATGAGGCTAAGCCATAAGGTGCCCAATAGACATTCCTGAAATGCGGCCCAGACAGAGGATGGAGGTGCATCTAGCTTTAGCTTGGGTTTGTAGCTAACATTGGGGAGGAGAATGCACCTTGATGAGAGGAGAAATGTGGTCCATGATCAGGGATGTGCTAAATAATTAGTCATTCCAGGAGGCAATTACTGATTTGTCAGAACCTGACACCAAATGGTTGTTGAAAGATAATGGAGTATGTTCCTTCATCTTTACATCGAGTAAGTTGGCCTAGAACAGGGATTGACACACTTTCTGTAAAGGGCCTGATAGTAAATCTTTTCCTTTTTCTCTGGCCAGTCTCTGTCGCAACTGCTCCACTCTAGACCATACAAAAATGAATGGGCATGGCTGTGTGCCAATAAAACTTTATTTACAAACAGGTGGCAGAGGGCTGCATTTAGCTTGTCAGCCACAGTTTGGTGACCCCTGATCTAGATGATTATCCTTCATTCTCTCTGACCAGTGAAGTGTATCTTTGAGAGACATAAGAGCAGTGAAAACACCAGCATGTTCTCTGTCTCCCTTGCACTGACTTCTTTACATCAACTCACATTCTAAAATGTGGTGGTCCTCAAGGGAAGTGAGCTCTCTTTCCCTCTGTGCCTCCATATCTTTATCTTCCGGACTCTGGCTGGCCCACACAATGCTTCAGAAACTACCAAGCAAAGACCCTGGTGCCCTTCAGGTGATCAAGGCTGGAGGTGGTCAGTTGAGCCTCAACCTCCTTGACTCCTATGAGGTCTTTGAATTCACTGACTTCTTTCTCCATAACTCTTAAAATCCTGGACCCAGTTCTCCAGCCTGTCCCCTGGCCTCTGCCTGCCACATCCAGGTCTGTATCACTGCCAAGGTTAGCCCGAGCCCCTTCCAGTCCCGTTCTCCATGAGACCCATCAAGCATCCCCTCTCTCCTGATTATTTCCCTGAGGTATGTTGGATAATTGTACCTTCATTGGCCCAAATCCCAATGCTGACTATCTTGGAGTCATCTATGACGCCTCACCTTTGACCTGCAAGCCAGTCACATCACATAGTGCCTCTCCCTTCCCCCACTCCCTGAATCGGTCCCATGTCATCCCCTGGATGTAAAAAGTGTCCTCAGCTGCCAATCTCCCTCCACTGAAGAACCCAGATAGTCATTTAGATGGTTGAATGAAGATCTCTGCAAAATGGAAATTAGAAGCTAAGGAGAAAAACCACTTTTTCTTTGAAAAGGGTAGAGTAGTGGAATGTAGACAGGTGATAGGACCATCAGACACAACTTTCATGGGCTGTACATACCTTTCCCGTCATGGAGCCCTTCCTCCACCAAAATATATACACATATACTCAAAGTTAGATTTCAGGGCTGTGTTGGTTTGATGGTGAATACAGTCCAGGCTGGATCATACTAGTTTTTTTCCTTCTGGTTTTTCGAAGAAATCGAAATAATTTCATGGGTCCATTGTTCTGTGCCTAACGGAAAGTCACTGCTGGGCATGTTTGTTATCAGATGTTCATAAAAGCACAGAAGTTCTTTTTAAAAAAAAAACACACACCTCATTGTGGAAAACATTTCCTGTTTTTAACTGTTTATCCTTCTCTTAAGGAAAAACGTAACTAATGTCTGCCCACAACAAATGTGGATGTTGGCGTTGGAATTATATTTATCCATAAAATATAATATTTGGTGATATTCTTAGATTCTGACAAAAGGATGAGAAATAACCTTTTTATATTTCTAAATATGTTATTAATCTTAGAGGGACATCAGCATTCTGATTTGGCTGGTTTTTTCTAGCTTTATAATTGATAAAAATTATATATATTTAAGGTGTGCAACATCTTGGTTTTGATATCTATTCCCTTTGGGAAATGATTACTACAGTCAAGCAAATTAACATTTCCATCACTTCGCATAATGCACATTGTTCTTGCTTTGTTTCGCAATGAGAACGAGTAGAATCCACACAGCAAATTAGATGTATACAATATAGTATCATTAACTCCCGTCACCATGCCATACGTCACATCCCCAGAACGTATTCCTTCTATTGACCTGAAACCTTGTACCTTTTGTCCAACATCTTCCCCATTTTTCCCCCAGCCCCAGGAGATCACCATTCTATTTTCTGCCTCAATGAGATCCACTCTTAGATTCCACACAGAAGTGATTTCGTGTAGCATTCATCTTTCTGTGGCTGGTTTATCACATGTAACAGTAACTTCCAGGTTTATCCATGTTGTCCCAGATGGCAGCAAGGTTTGCCCGTTTTGTTGAAGACTGAATAATATTCCTGTGTGTTTGTGTGTGTGTTAGTGGTATAATGAACGTGAGAAAACACATGAGTCTTTGAGATCCTGATTTCATTTCCTTTGGATATACAGCTCCAGAAGTGGGATTGCCGATCACATGGTAGCTCTATTTTTTAATTTTTTGAGCAACCTCCATATTGTCATCCATGATGGCTGTACCGATCTCCATTCCCACCAGTAGTACACGAGTCCCTGAGAAAATAAAGTGGGGGTGCCTGGGGAGTTCAGTCCATTAAGCATCTGACTTCGGCGCAGGTCATGGTCTCACAGTTTGTGAGATGGAGCCCCGTGTCGGGCTCTGTGCTGACAGCTCAGAACCGGGAGCCTACTTCGCATTCTGTGTCTCGCTCTCTCTCTGCCCTTCCCCTGTTTATGCTCGCTCTCTCAAAAATAAACAAACATTAAAAAAAAAAAAACCCATTTTTATAAAGGAAAGAAGTAGTGATGTGTCTATTCGTGCCCTGACAATGAAATGAAAGCCAGCCATCACCTCTTTGGCTACTACTGGAGAAGGCATTAATCGCAAGCAAATCCTCTCTAGATTTTCCATTCTACAAATCAAGTGGATTTGTTGCTTCATATCCTGATTTATTTGGATGAGCCTTGTGGTTTATTCAGCCCACATTTGTGAGCATAAGCCTTATGCCGGGACCCGTGCTGGGTCTGGCTGTATGGCAGTAAGTACATGCCATCTATTTTCGTGGTGGCATTTGACACTGTGGAAATGGACCTGTCACACACTATTCAGAGGCTGCCATTCACACGGGCACCACAATCATCCATGACAATACAGATAAGCCGTGGCTCTGATAAGGCAAAAGTGATTTCCACTTTATGTTCCAAGGCATTTTACGGCTCCTGGTGGGGTAGACGAGGTGAGATTTTTGAGGAAAGTTCATCAGCGTGCCTTGCTAATGATTAGACTTACATGGCCCCTCAGTTTCTCTCCTTAAGAGCCAGGGGGATGAAGTTTCTAGGCCCAAGTTTCTCAAAGGGGTGTTTTGAAAGGCGGGAGAGTATTAATTTTATATTAAAACAACACAGGTCCATTCAGGATCTGAGGCAGCCTGTCATCTTTAATATAAAACTTGGAGCTCACGCCCTTTATTGGATGCGTGACCTTGGGAGATGAGCTTGGTTCTTGCATTTAGAATCACTCTCAGGGTTGGCGCCAGAAGCAGACAACCCTGAATGTCAAGGGCCTGGCACACAGGGGACGCTCGTCAGACGTCAGTCTCCTCACTCACTGCAGACAACCTGACCCTGGCATCATCAACACGTGTCTCAAATGCACTTTGGACTCAACTCCCCCGCAGGTGTCTGACTCACCTGGGGTGGGGGCACCACCTGTGGGAGTGGGGGGGGGGGTAGTGACAAAGAAATCACTTGGACTAAGCGAACAGTTGCCATAGATGGTGGGGGGGGGGCTCAGTCTCAGCACCGTTGACATTTAGGGTCAGATAATCCTGTGAGATGGCAGTCGCCGTGTCGCTGTGGGGTGTTTGGCAGTCTCCCCAACCTCTGCCCACTGGAGGCCACCACCCCCAAATGTGACAATGGAAGCAGCCTCCAGACCCTGCCAGTTGTCCCCTGGAGGCCAAGATGGGCCCTGGTTGAGAACCACCGGCTTGGATGCTCAGCACCTGTCCTGGAGACCTGCTAGATGGTCCTGAGAACCACACGAAAGGGCGAGTGAGCGAGCGAACGGGAAAGTGAAACCTCCTGGGAACCCCGGCGGCCCCTGGGGCTCTGCCTGCCCAGGCCCATCCCTGGGGAGAGGCCCACATCCTGAGGCCCAGGCCGCATCCGGGGAGGCCCCCCAGGAGCCCAGCAGGTAGGATGAAGGCAGCAGGGTGCCGTGGGACTCCCCGAGGGGCTCTGGGCCACAGCAGCGTGGGGAACTCTGTTCTGAGCAGACGTGTCATCTCAGGGCTGGGTGGCAGGCTGGCCGAGGCCTGGTCTGTCCACATGTCCGCAGCATTGACTCACGTGCCTTTGCACACGGCCACCACAGGCCGGCTTTGGTGGTCGGTGCTGGATGCGGGAAACCTACTGAGACCCTCTTCTTGCCCTCCAGGGGGTTCCCATCTAGTTGGAAAGACTCCTGGACAGGTCACTGAGAGGGGCGCATGGTGGGGGTGGGGGATGCTTCCTGAAGGAGATGAACGCTTTGGTGGAGTCTGATGCTACCAGAGAGTAACATTCGCTGCTACATTCGGACAAAAAGCGTTGCCAAGAGTCTAAAAATTGGAGAAAACGCTGACATGCAAGTGAACACAAAACAGTCAAACAGCTAGAGGGCTACTGGTAGGAAAACCCCCATCTCTGCGCCACCTGCCCCATCTGATCAGTTAGTGGCTCGTTCGGGCTACACAGTTTGGATGCTCCCAGTCTTTAGACCAGAAGTCACATCTTAGACTTCTAGATGTTTTCACAATGAGCGCTAGATTTGTTTTTCGAACATTTTATTAAAAATTGCAAATACAGTGCAAAGTGGAAAGTATTTTATGAGGGAACACTCGGGTTCGATCACCTAGATTCCACCACTGCCGTTTTGCTATTCTTGCTTATCTGTCAGTCTGTCCCTCTGTCTGTCCACTAATCCAAGTGGTCCATTTCTTTGCGTTCATTCTCAGTGAGTGCACTCAGAGAGTGAACATTTTTTAAAAAAGCCATCCCTGAGACACCTGGGTGGCTCAGTTGGTTAGGCATCTGACTTGGGCTCAGGTCATGATCTCGCGGTTGGTGGGTTCAAGCCTCGTGTTGGGCTAACAGCTCGGAGTCTGGAACCTGCTTCGGATTCTGTGCCTCTCACTTTCTCTGCCCCTCCCTTGCTCACGCTCTCTGTTTCTCAAAAAATAAAATTAAAAATGTCAAAGAAAAGTTAAAGAAGTCATTCCTACCTTTATTGACAAGTGTTATGATTATTTGTTACCCAGGTCACATAACTGAGTGGAGTACAGGGTTGGGGGTAGGAGGAGTCAGGCCTCCAGTTGCTAGAAACCAAGGCTCTAAATTACTATACTTATCCTAATAACTCCTGAGAAATAGCCTTTGAATTTGCTTAAACATTTCCTGTGGTCTTTGCAGATAACCTCTAGTGGAAAAAAAATTTAAGTGTCCATATTGGCCCTAAACACTTTGGTTAGTTGACCAAACCCATGTGAAAAATGTCTGGGTGCTTCCTCAGCCCAAAGGCATCTCAAATAGACTTCCCCCCGTTGCAGAGGCTCAAAGATTTGCATATTGAGTTGTTTCTTTCTGAGAGACATCTCACAAATACTCCCGCTGGGTCTTATCCCCTTCTGAGAGGGGACAAGAATTTCTTCAGGGTTTTATAACTTGGACCCTTGGTGTTCTTAAAAGAATGCTTTGAGCCTGCTGAACCCCGGAGAAAGAACTCTTTTTGGTTTCTTTTGAGATGGTCGTGCCTGACAAGTAGCAGTTCTGTGACCTTCATTGGTCCACATCGGCCATCTCATCCTGCTGTGTGAGGGAGACCATTCCTTGAGTTGACATTCTCTTAAGGAACATTGAGATAGCATTGAATTCTTAGCCGAACATCAGTAGAGTGTGCGCGCTCACGAGCGTGCACATCTTAGTACAGGGAGAGCCTGGAATAGTGCTGTCAGCTGAGGTCTTTGCTGAGTTAACTTTGTAAGTTGTCACATCCATGTCACATAGATCCAGAGGGGAGAGAAAGCGGTAAGACTGGTTGCACAGAGCACCCCACAAGATTAGTCTTCTTTCTTTTTCTTTTCTTTTTATATATATTTTTAATGTTTTTTATTTATTTTTGAGAGACAGAGAGAGAGACAGTGCAAGCAGGAGAGGGTCAGAGAGAGAGGGAGACACAGAATCTGAAGCAGGCTCCAGGCTCTGAGCTAGCTGTCAGCACAGAGCCCAACGTGGGGCTCGAACCCATGAACTGTGAGATCATGACCTGAGCCAAAACTGGATGCTTAACCGACTGAGCCACCTAGGCGCCCCTAGTCTGCTTTCTTGATCCTTACACATCTTCAGCTTGAAATAGAGGGAATCCAGAGGCAATTCTGGTTCAAAATTACCCAAGATGTCTCATTGGCTAATTAGGGTGGACAGTGGGGAAATGGGGACAGCTGGTGGTGTTTAGGGTCAGGACTCGGGGATGCCCTGCAGACTACTGAGAGCACTTGGGTACAGAGGTGTGTTGACTTGGAGGGCAAAGGTGGCTTCCAAGCCAGCAGTGGGAAGGGTCCTATCCAGACACATCTCTACACGAAGGTGTGGCTGGCACTTAAGCTTGAGGCTGGAGCTGTGCCCTCTGGGTGGGGCCGCTGCTGTGCCTGAGGCAGGAACCCATGGTGGGGTGGAGAGAGTTGTCCGAGGCGAGAAGAGCGGTAGGGTCCCAGAGCGGACAATGAGAAAACAGGCCCAAGTGCCTGTTTTCCCACACAGAGGTGGAGAAAGAGCTGTAGACACCATTGTCCCTGATCTCAGAGGCTGGGGACCCTCACATTTCCCAGCCCACCATTTTGGGCAAACAGACACGGCCCAAAGGAGTATGAAAGACCAGGATATATAGATCAAATCCATCCTCAGCATTTCTGGTCTAGAAGGTGGAAGTCTGTAGCTAAGGGACCTCGGGTTGCTTGTTCCTTTCTGTATGATTTAAGAAACGGGGCACCACTGGTGGCCAGAGACATGTGGCTCTGGGGTCCACTTGGAAAGCAGGAGAGGAAAGCCATGGGCGAGGGGTCAGCACCTGTGGGGGGCTTCTGCAGTGAGAGAGCAGGTGAAGACAAGGTATAAAGGAGACAGACAATAACAGAGTATGCTCTGGATGGCCTTGACCGTGATTGCCTGTTCTTTGTTTCTTCCTGAAGTCATGCAGTTCACATGAGGGTGAGGTCAGCATCAGGGGGAAGCATGCCTGAGTTGCAGGAGGACAGAGAGCACGTCTCTCAGAACATTCTACCCTGCTCCGATGCCCTGCAAGCCATCTGCTGGGCAAGTCTTTAACTTTGTAGATTCCCTAGAGGATCATGTAATGCTCCACGGCAGCGAACAAAGTAGGACAGGACCTCGTTAAATGCCCCGAGCCTCTGGCAGGTCCTCTTCCCTGGTCCTTGTGAATCATTTCTTTTTTTTTTTTTTTAAATGTTTATTCATTTTTTTGAGAGAGGGAGAGAGAGTGTATGTGTGCACGTGAGCAAGTGGAGGAGGGGCAGGAAGAGAGGGTAAGAGAGAGAATCCCACGCAGGAGCCACAGCACAGAGCCTAATATGGGGCTTGAACCCACAAACTGCGAGATCATGACCTGAGCTGAAATCAAGAGCCAGATGCTTAACCAACTGAGCCCCCCAGGCGCCCCGGTGAATCATTTCTAAAAGTGGACAATTTCTAAAAGCAGAGAATGAAGACATCCTTAAAGACATCTGAAAGCAACCAGTCACCAGACCAGGTGTTCTTTTCACTCACCCTATCATCATGGTGAATATTCTTTGCCTTCCTAACACCTTGACCCCTGTTTTAATGAACTTGAACATCCAGAAATTGTGGCCTAGGACATCCCTGGAACCCATCTTAATCCTGTGTAAAGAAAGCCATCTACCAAAGCACCCTACAGAGAAAATGGGCGGTGAGAAAGCGTGAAGAAGCAGAAATGAGAGAAATCAAATGAGCAACAGTCAGAGGGGACTGGGTATCTACTGAATAGACATAATAAAACACACAGGTAATTTCAAGAAGAGAAGTTCAGAAGCTGCGGAATTCATTCATTCAGCAGTGTCAGTACAGGCTGAGTGGAACACAGTTCAAAGCACTGGGGAATAAAAAGATTCAGCCCTTAGAATGCCAAGACTGCTATTTGATATAAACCAGAACTTAGAAATTAATTGGTCCTGACCAGCAATCAGACGCTCCCAAAGGAGAAATTGGAAATCTTGAGTTTTAACCACAGGAGCGAAATTCTCTAAGGGTATACCTCATGGGCAAAACAAAATATTATGTTGATCTTTTTCTTAAGGAGTAGTATAAAAGAACATGTTTTGTTGCCGTTCAATGTTCTTGTCTTGTTTCCTAATTCCTCCTGCACACGTTATTTGTATTTCCTGTGTATGTGCTTACTATGGACCTTAAGAAAGAGATCACGATTCCTTCTATTGGTTGATTGTTTACAAAATGGCTCTCAATAACAAATCCTTGAGACGAGAAAAACAGCTGTGACTGATTTCAGAGCTCTTGGTCCCGCCTGATATCAGCCCACGCTGCTTTTCCAAATTACCAGGGTATCGATTTCCTTTGTAAATGAAGATGCTTTTCCCGCAGGTTCAGTTTATTGGGGCTGATTGGGGGTGCTCTGCATTTCACTGGGGGACCCTGTCTTTTCTTTGGCTCACCTACTTTTGCCCTTCCTTATTTGCAGATCACTGAGGGAGGCAAGTTTCCTTTGAATGTCATGAAGGCCTCCTCGTAATTAGCCAGGAAGCCAAAGAGACTACCAAAAGTCCCTTTCCCGTCACGGGTTGACCCTGTTTTGTTTTTCTGTCCTGAACCTCAAGCCGGCACTGGCGCAGTCATAAAGGCCCCTCTACCCGGAGTGTGATTAATTTCAATGGGAAGTGAAATTTGCAAGCCCTGTTAGAAGCTCTGGACAAGTCTGCTCAGGACGCAGCGAACTTTTCCTTCCAATTGCCATGGTTAATGCCTTCGAACCGCACAGCATCTGCGGTCCTGGGCTTCCTCCTCAAACGCAAACCACACAAGGACTGTGGATTCGCAGTAGAGACCACGCTACTGAAAGAGTGCAAGAGCGCCCCGGCTCTGGAGTCCCGCAGACTCGGCTTCAAGGGGAAGCTTGGATGAGACACACTTTTTTTTCCTAAGTCAGCTTGCGAGGTATAACTTACATCTAGTAAAACTTGCCAAGGCCTGGTATTTGGAACTGCATTTTTCTATCACCCGTGGGGGAAACTGCACCCTGTCCGAAGTCAGGAAGCGCACGGATCCTGTTCCCACCCCCCATGCCCCCAACCCCCACTGTCACTTAATGACCCTGAACTATGTGCCGGACTCTCAGGCCCGCTGAGTTTTGAGTCAGTAGTTTTGTTCTAAATGACTCTAAAACAAAACAGAACCCGAAACTTTGTCTTCCCCAAAGATTCTTAAGGCTCTTGTGAGTGAAGTTCACCACCGAAAGGACTAAGGGTCTGCAGCTCAGAGTTTTATTTTTACAGTCGCCTCTGTGAGAATTGCCAAGTAGATGTCAGAGCAAACAGTCCCTCCTACCCCCCACTTTTACTCTAACTCACACTCCACTCCCCTGCCTCGGTCACCCCAGCCCTCCAGGCAGCACAGGCAGTGGGAACAGGAAATGAAGTTTCTCAGAAAGTTCAGGCTGCCTTGGCCGGGCGCCAGGCATCACTGAAGTAAAAGCGCCGAAGTCAGGCGGAGAGGGCTCTCTTCCTCCGGTTACACAGAAAACCTCTCACGCTCCTCCCTTAAACCTACCTAAGCTTAAATGCAAAACCATTTGTGCAGCTGGGGAAGCGTCCAACATTCTTCGGTTACGGACTTGGGGCCCTGTTTCCTCAGTGTTTGAGCAAGACGTTTTGGCCTGGCTCAACTTTCAGTCTGCTCTGCCTTGTTCTCTCTCCTCCCCACCCCACATCGCTACATGCTTGCAGTTGGCCAGGCACACACATTCTCTGGCTTGTCTCCTCCAGGTGGACCCAGAGGTCTCATACGTGGGGGGCAGTTCCAGTGGGGAACATCGCCTCACTTCTAACTCCAGCCATCATGGCAGCCCGGCTTTAAGTCCTGCTGGGAGCTGATTTCCACAGAGTCCTGTGAGTCGGACGCCATGGAAAAGCACGCCAGAGCCTACATTCATTTGGATTCTTGGGAGCTGGTCCGAATCGAGCTGCAGCCTTAGCATGGCAGCTGATGGCCCTATACCCTGCTCAATTATTTCTAAATTGCACGTCTCAGCTTCTAACATGCTATAAAATCTTTGTTTTTACTCTGTGTATTGTCCATCCCCTCTCCTTAGAATGTAAGGGCGTGAGGGCTGGGATTTACACCTGTTTTCTTTCTTACTCAATACAGAGGTCATCGGGCTGAGGAGGCTCTAATGCTGTGGAAGCCTGGGTGAGCAGACCCAAGTTCAAGGCCATAAATGCCTCAAGGTCACCAAGTTGAAATCCAAAACCAACCCATCACAGACAGCCAACTAGGCTCGAAGTGATAGCCAATCACTCAGTACCTTCCTCCGCCTCTGCCTTGTCTCTATATAATCTCTCCCTGAGCTCCTAACCACTGCCAGTTCAGTGCCAGCCGAATCAATTTTTGCTCAGATAAACTCCTTATGTTTTTCATATACCTCAGTTTATCTTTTAACACTGGTAAAGGCTGCATCTTTGCTGCATTGTTAAATAAATGAATGAATAAGCTCGCATGGAATCCTCTTGAGATCTTTAAAAGCAAATCCATAAATGAACCAATCTGGGTATTTATGGTGAGTTAAACAACAAAAAAGGAGAATAAAGAAAGTAAGAATGTGTGAGTGGAATAATCTATCCAAGGAAGTAATCACTAAGCTTCAAAAGATAAACCATATGGCATAGGCTCCTGCTCAGGAATAAAGAGAAATGAAATATTGACGGGTGAAACGTGATGGTCTCAAAATGTTTAAGCTGAGTGAAAGAGGCCAGGCTCAAAAAGGGTATCTGTTGTATGATTTCCCTTTTATAAAAGAAGTCTATAAAATACAATCGGTAGTAACACAGAGGGTAAGGAGTTAGACAGACTCGGGCACAAGTAAACTTCGAGGGATGATGGATACATTCATGATCTTAACTGTGGAACTGGCTTAACAGGTGCACATTTTTAATACAAGCATTTCACTACATGTCAATTACTCCTCAATAAAGCTGAAAAATGCAAAAGAAGTACATTGTAACACATCAATCAGGAGCTACCCTCTGAGTGCCCTATAGGCAGGTAACCATTTTGATTCTCATTTTCCTTGTCTCCACCTCATCAGAATTTTAGCATTAACCAGAGAGGCACTCGATGAACTGGTGTTACCGAGTACTTCTCTGCTTGTTATGCTGTAGCTTGGGTTTCTATTTCAGAAGCAAAGGAACCATACTATGATCCATGGACCGTTTGCTTTATGACCTACTTCTCTATCTCCACTTTCCCCAGAACTGCCTTGCATTTTTATTGCTCACTCAACAAGTATTTGTTGCACTCCTTTGCTTATGAATCCTTTTTTTAAAAGTTTATTTTGATTTATTTTGAGAGAGAGAGAGAGAGAGAGAGAGAGAGAGAATGAATCCCAAGCAGGCTCTGCACTATCAGCACAGAGCCCGACATGGAGCCCTATCCCATAAACCGTGAAATGATGACGTGAGCCTAAATCAAGTCAGAAAGCTTAACCAACTGAGCCACCCAGGCACCCCTGTCTATGAATCCTTTTTCAATTTCCCCTGATCTCTTTAGGATTCTGATCCTGTCTTCCAAGCTGCTAGGTATCCACCTCCCAACTCCCCGTTCTCTTCTCCATAAGCCTCTTAAAATCTATGAGCAGGGTTGTCTCGTCCAGCCTACAATTCATTGCTAAAATGAAGGAATATGTTGTACATAGGAGTCACTACTTAAAGTGAAAAGGAGCACAAGAATATTCATCTTAGTAGGCTTCCGCGTTTCTCCAGATGATGCCATCAATGGTGTCCGGGCCATTCCCACGTGCACTGTAGCTGACTAGTTCACATTCATGCCCTAGTCATTTCATAATCTGCTGCCCACATCTTCGCTTTTTAAAAATTATACGTGAAATCGTCTCTCCCCAGTAAGGCTAGTTAAGGTACAACAGGTAAGGAGACAACAGAGTCCCAGGTCCTGGGTTTGGGTCCTGGACATACAGTCTTCTAAGCTTCAAGACTGCCGCTGACTCTCAGAACCTCAGTTTATTTATCTGTAAAATGAGGCCGATGATACTTCCCTGCATTTTATTAAAACACAAGGACTTTATTGCTACCTACCAACGTTGTATTAAAACATTAAGAATGAACTATGGCCATGCAGAATAAAGGCAGAGTAATGGGTCCCTGACCATCTCCCTGGTACTGTGAATTCCCCGTTTGTCTTTGGGGAAATCCTAGGCTCTTCATTGCATCAGTGGTTTTGTTTGTTTTTGTTTGTTTTCTTGGTTTTGATTTCCTCTTCTTTCCACTTGGATGTGTTCCTAAGCCTAAGAGGTCTTGGCTGGAGAGCGCTATAAATCTCATATGCTGATCACTTTTACTGCTATTGATCAAATTACACCGAGACCTGTGGGGCCTCTCAGGCATTTTGTTAATTGTGTTAAGTCTAAGAGCGTGGGGAAGTTGGGTAGTTTCCTTGGAAATACCCAGCTTCAGAGATTTAGGTCATGGATTTTTGCATCTTTCTTTCAGAGAATCAAACATGTGTCCAAGTGATTGAAGTGCTCGAGTTCCAGTCAGCTTTCGCCACTAACCACTTACTAGGAGCCTGACTAGTCCTTGCTGGCTGGGGGCCAGACGGACTTGCTTTGTAGATACAATGGTTTTTTTGTATTTATTCTTAAATCAAAATAAATCGCACTCTCTCTTTCTGTCTCATGAAACAGCCTACATCTATGATCTGCAGAGCGTGGCAAAGGTGACTCCTGCGATCTGCTGTACTATGATCTGTGCACTTTTTTGTTGTTCAAAAAGAACATTCTTGAAGAAGACAAAGTGAGGGGTACCACTATCTTTCCTGCCAACCCGGGCTTTTCTAAATGTGACACTTAAGGGACAGAAGAGATTACCCTTTATCCTGCTTAGCAGACCCATTCCCAGCATCCATGTCTTCATGTCAATAAAGTTCTCTTGGGGCGCCGGGGTGACTCAGTTGGTGAAGTGTCCGACTTCGGCTCAAGTCATGATCTCGCCGTTTGTGAGTTCGAGCCCCGCATCGGGCTCTGTGCTGACAGCTCAGAGCCTGGAGCCTGTTTTGGATTCTGTGTCTCCTCTCTCTCTGCCCCTTCCCTGCTCACACTCTGTCTCTATCTCTATCCCTCAAAACTAAATAAACATTAAAAAAAATTTAAAAATAAAGTTTTCTCTTCTTAGACACACACATACACATACACACATCTCTAAATTATTTTTAAAATTCAATCAAATCTTCATAAAAGACCACCCAAAGGCCACCCATCTGCCATGGGTTCTAAATGTCATCTTTTGCGATGGAAGGAAGTATACCTGACTGCTTTATATTTGCCCAAGCCACTGGTGAACACAGCATCAGAACTTGGGGAGGCCCAAAGGGATGGGAAACTCATTAGCCGCCTATTGAATTCAACAGAAAACAGGAATTTCCCCCAGATGTGCAGGCCTACGAGCTGCGTTCCTTCTCACCAGCAGCACGAAACAGTCATGCCCATTGGGAGACGGGAAGGAGCCACAGGGTACCCTCCTGTTCTCCCCTGGGTGGGGACAGAACAATCAGGGAGGAATGGGAAAGGACCCTTACAGCGCACTGAGGGGACCCGATGCGCCCCTTGAAGACAGTGCCCCACGCTGAGAATGGTGAAGGCAAAGCAGGAAAGAGCTGGCTGATCCCTGAGAATTGGGTAGATTTGATATTTGAGTCTGTTTTGTTGCCCAACACCGTTCGGGGAGCCCTAGGGACCCACTGGGACTTGCACATCCCTCCCCGTCCTGGTCTTGGTGCCGAGTGAGCTCCTTCTCTTCCTACGGGACCCATGGGCCCATTTTCCCTGGGAGTGCAGCGAGGAGGCTGTTTGACACGTGCACTCCAGACTCCCCTTTCCTATGATTTTTCTGAAATTCTGAAATGTCAGATAGGGGCAGCGGGTCTCCAGAGAAAACAGCGTGAACGAGCCCACGGAGGCCCGGGAAGGAGAGTCGGGCTTGTTGGGGAAAGAGCAGAACGGCGCTCCCTGGGCAGTTGGGGGCCCCCTGCACACAACAAAGCAACTGGCTAAAGAGGAAAGATGGGTTCCTCCGTTCAAAGCTTGCGCATTTACTCGTTTTACTGTGTTTACTTGACGCCAAGCCCCTGCTCTGACCCGCCTCCCTTCGCAATGACCCAACGGGTCCACCATGGCTTCGTTGGAGAAACAGCTTCGGAGCAGATGTGGGGTTGGGAGTCAGGGCGTGGAACATGGTGTCCGACCTCTGGGCCATCCGGGCTGCTGGGGCTTACAGAAGGGCTAATGCAGAAGGGGACAGAAGGGACACTGCTGGGGCTGCCGCCCATGTGCACCTGGTTAATCCTGATCTGACCCGGAAACTGACCTCACAGGTGGCTGGCAAGTCCCATTCCAAGGAACTTCCCATTTCAAATAAACAAGCTGTTGGGGAGAGGGAGGCTTCCGTTCAAGCTACTCTTATCTTTTATCTTGGCCAAAGGGAGGGGCCGTGGTGTCCCCAGAGCAGAGCAAATGCAGAGGGTGGACTCAGACTTTGTCCCCCACCACCTCCCATAGCCCAGCACCCCCCCCCAGAAGGCACACAGTCAGTACCCAGGGCTCCTCATTCCTGCCCTCCCTTGCTGTATCATCCTCTCTGCCATCTGCATCCAGCCCAAGGCAGACTCGTTAGAAGGAGGACATCTCCAAACTGATCATACTAGAAGGACTATTATGTTTTTATTATGAATCACAAGATCGCTTCACTTTCCTGCGTCCGTCCTTCCATCGGCTGTCCACTGGGTGAAAATCAGACAGCTTGCACCCTGTGACACTCCAGCAGATGGCACAGATCTTCTCTCTCCCCCTGCAACACGGAGGGCTGCCTCTCGCCCTCCTCCTGGCACCCCCCCTCCCCCCGCCCTCAGGGCCTTTGCACTTGCTACCTCCCAGCCTAGGACATCTTGTCTTTCTGGTTTTCTTGTGGCTGGCTCACTCTGGCTATTCTTGTCCAGCATGGGCTCTCCTTCTCTGGAAAGAGGCTTTCCCAGACACTCGAGAAATCCACCGTCCTCCGATCCCCTCCGGGCTGTGAAGCACATCACCTTGTGGTTTTCACTCTTCATAGTGTTTCTCCCACTCACAAGTTATTGTCTTCGTTCCTTGATCGATTCGGCGACGGCCAGTCTTAGAATTTATATTTTCCTAAGGGCAGATATCCTGCCTGACTTTTTCAAGCTTTATTTATCGAATGAGTAAATGTCAACATACGCAGGCAGGCTGTCCTCCACTGTCTCCCTGCCCAGAATTCAACCGAGAAGCCTCCGCCACATGTGCCACACCGTCCCTCCCCACCCCCTCACCTGCTCCCCACCCCTCCCCTACACATTCTCACACCACCTCACCCTACCCCAGCCCCCCACTTTCTAGGAGTCCTGGAAATATGTGGATCCACACTCAACACAGAATTGCAGAGTCTCTCCCAAATTCCTTGAGTTTCCTTTAAGCATCTTATTCCTATATGTGCAACTTTAACAGATGCTCGCCCCACACGCTCAATAAATACCTATCAAAGGTCTCAATCAACTAATAGATTGATGCAAGGGGCTTATTAGCATAGCTGATGGCCTAATTTTTTTTTATAGAGTTTTACTAGGAATCAGCGAACATTTCTGTGAAGGACTAGATGGTGAAAATTTTAAGGTTGGCAGGCGGCAGGGTCTCCGTTACGACCACTCAACTCTGCTGCAGGAGAGCAGCCACAGGCAATACGTAAGTGAACGAGCAGGCTGCATGCCAAAAAATTTCATCTACAAAAATAGGTGGTGAGTTGGATTCCTTTCTACAGAGGGAAACACTGAGACTCAGAGGGGCTACGTAACTTGCTTCACGTGGTAAAGCTGACCTTTCCACTATAGAGCCTACACGAAAAGACCCAAGGAATCATCTAGGAAGAAGGAGGTGCTCGTCAACTGGAAAAGGTTGAGGCATCATAGGTGACTAGCCAAGTGCTTTCTTAAGAACACTCGGGATCAGCCAGAAAGGTTTAAAATGAAAGATGAAGTGGTTTTTTTCTTTGTTATTTGGAAATGCAAAACATTCAAGGGATAGGAGAGAAAAAAATATGTCCAATGAGACGGAGATTTGGAGAAAATCCCTGGGCTCTTGCCTGGAACAAAACGCTAAATTGTCCTGAGCTGTCTGTGCCTGGATGTCTGGAAGGGTGCTAGGTGTTTGGGGGAAGGGCAGTGGCCAGCGGGTACCAAGCGCCTGCTCTACAAACTTGGTGTCACCTCATTCTCGATATTCCCCGGTATCGCGTCAGGGATGACCCTTCATTAACAAGAAAAGGGAACCAGGTCTGGTCCCTGCGTGGGTCCCAGCAACCTGTCCCATGAGAGCATATTAACCTTGATCTACCAGAGAAAGTGGCTCGATTTGCTCTTGAAGAGGTTTCCCACCTCCCAACTCTTTTCTGTCTTTGTTTTAGTATCCTGTAAAAATGATAAAACATAAAAATAAAAGACACCGGAGTGCTTGGGTGGCTCAGTGAGTTGAGCGTCCAACTTTGGCTCCAGTCATGATCTCGCAATCCGTGAGTTCGAGCCCTGCATCCGGCTCTGGGCTGACAGCTTGGAGGCTGGCGCCTGCTTCAGCTTCTCTGTCTCCCCCTCTCTCTCTCTCTCTCTGCCCCTCCCCCGCTTGCACTCTGCCTCTCTCTCTCTCTCAAAATAAAAAAAAACATTAAAAAATATTTTAAAGGATTTAAGAAGTATAAAAATTTTAAAAAACAGAAAAAGGCTCTTAATCTTAAGGCACAAGGCAGTAAGAAGCTAAGCTTGGACATGTATATTCAGTCGGGGAGAACTTGAGCGTCTTCACCCCTAGAACACGGAAATACACATTGTCCATCTGAGCGAAGACGTGCCGTGTGAAACTCCGTACGGTCCACTCTGACGTCTGCTTCTAGCCGTTGACTGTGGGGAAAGAAGGGAGAGGAAGGGAAAGAGGCTGGCTCTTCCGCCCATAGCCCCGTGGCCTCGGACAAGCTACTTGACCTTTCTGTGCACAGTTTCCTCTCTGTGAAATGGACACGGTGCTACTTAAACCTCACAGGGCTTTTATGAGGCCTAAACACAATCCATAATACAATACAAGATGTCATTCTTACGAGAGAGGAAGTTCCGGTCATTAGGATCGGCTGAAAGGAGGAACTGCAAACATTGTCAGAGCTTCAGGGGACCTTTGAGTCCGACCCCTCGCTTTAAAGATAAGGAAACTGGGGCCAGAAGAGCGGTGGGAGGTGACGCGCGGCATTGAGATGCGAGGATGGATTGCCTTTACTGACCAAAGCTTTGAAGATGTTTATTTATTTTTATTTTTTTTTAATAGTTTATTGTCAAGTTGGTTTCCATATACCACCCAGTGCTTGTCCCCACAAGAATCCTCCTCCATAACATTTATATATTTCTGAGAGAGAGAGAGACAGAGCATGAATGGGGAAGGGCAGAGAAAAAAGGAGACACAGAATATAAAGCAGGCTCCAGGCTCTGAGCTGTCAGCACAGAGCCTGACGTGGGGCTCGAACACGCAAGCCATAAGATGATGACCTGAGCCGAAGTCGGACGCTTAACTAGCTGAGCTACCCAGATGCCCCTAAAAAACATGTTTTAAACTATCTATTTTTTTAATGCTTATTTAGTTATCTTGAGAGGGAGAGAAGGAGAGAGAGAGAGTAAGTGGGGGATGGGGCAGAGAGGGGAATAGAAAGATTCCAAGTAGGCTCCGTGCTGTGAGCATGAAGCCTGATGCAGGGCTCGATCCCAAGAATTGTGAGATCATGACCTGAGTCAAAATCAAGAGTCAGATGCTTAACCAACTGAGCCACCCAGGTGCCCCTTAACTACATATATTTATAATGCATGGCCTTACTGCTGATTAGTAACATAAAAGATATGCTTCATATATATATATTTATATAAATATAAATTATAATAAATATATTTATATATAAAGTTATATATGTATATATAACTTTTTTTAGTCTACTTATTTATTTTGAGAGAGAGAGAGAGAAAGAGAGAATATGAGCAGGGCAGGGGCAAAGAGAGAGAAGCCCAAGCAGGCTCCACACCAGCAGTGTGGAGCCCTATATGGGGCTCGAACTCACAAACCATGTGATCATGACCTGAGCCGAAACAAAGAGTCAGATGCTTAACCGACTGAACCACCCAGGATTCCCTATGCAACTTTTTATAAACACCTTGTCTACACATCTTTCCAGTCAAATGACACATACTTCTGAGTGAAAAGGGGCTTGTGTTTCAGAGTTTTAGAGTTTCTCGCACGGCATTCCAGTTTCTCCTAGACCCAGATGGATGGATTAAAAATGGTCCCTTGGAAATCGATGACTGTCTTGTTCCATCCAACTGACGATTACTTTGTGATCATAAGTTTGGACAGGTTTTTTCCTGAAGTTTTCCCCACCTCAGCATATTAAGTGAACACTGATCAAACTTTTGAAATTAGTGACTCCACTCCTGAAAATGTATCTTGAAGACTTTCTTGCATAGGTTCTCATCATCTCCCTGTAGCATTGGACACTGCCATAATATTCAGATATCCTCTGGACACCTCATTAAAAATTTTTTAACATTATTTATTTTTGAGACAGAGAGAGACAGTGCGAGCAGGGAAGGGGCAGAGAGAGAGAGGGAGACACAGAACCTGAAGCAGCTCTGGGCTCCGAACTGTCAGCACACAGCTTGACGCAGGGCTTGAACTCGTGAATTGTGAGGTCGTGACCTGAGCCGAAGTCAGGCACCCAAACGGCTGAGCCACCTAGACGCCTCATTTAAACAGATGCTTAATATCCCAGTTTGTTATACCATCACTTATCTGGCTAATGTCCTTTATTTGGATGTTCAGGGTATTTCAAACTTACTACAGTCAGATACCACATAAATTCTTATGGGGAATCTTTGCACAGAATCGCCTCTCTGAAGAGAGAAAAATCGTGTGGAGTTGTATATCTTATGCTAGAACACACACAACATCACACAGAGAATTAATTATTTCACACTTAGTGAATTAATTAAAACCCACTGCACACTGCGTGGTGTCTTCAGAGAAGACGGAGGGAGGGAGGGAGGGAGGGAGGCCCCCCCCCACCCCCGGGGCCTGGAAGGGCTCTGCTCCTGAAGAAAGGAATCATCCCAGGATTGGCTGGGAGTCATTCTAGCTACTGACCAGTCACAGGCTCATTCGGTGGTGATTGACCAAGAGAAAAATACATCCCCAGCTCTGATTTTTAAACGACCCAAGGTTAAGCCTATGTGGAAAGTTTCCTGCGCAGGAAACCTCATCTCGACTATGTCCGGGTCACAGAGAAAGAAAACATCATGGGGGTGGAGGCGATGAGTTCACCTCGTTTGTCACCCACCATCCCAGCTTATAGGTTCTAAGGAGACAAATGGAAGTCAGGATGACACAAAAATCGAACCTCTCTTAGTTAGCCACAGAGTTGTGAATGTGAACTAAATCCGTAAATAGACCTGCCCAATGGCGTGGCTGGAAAGTAAACCTCATAGAGCCGAATACGTGTAAAATTCCTTTCAGAACAGAATCTTCCGTTGTCATCAGGGATAGTCAGTTACGAGTTATTGTGGGGGAAAGCCAGAAACGGATGGATTCTTTTTGGCCACAGAGAGGTACAGCAGTCTAGACAGTCTGGGGGAGGCGGAAGAGTACGGGTTACTAGGAGTGTATGGAAATCGTCAAAATGATTATTGACCCGGTAGGCGAGGTGGTTGGGTGGGATTGATCAAATCAATGCATCCAGTCACTCACTGGAGCAGAGCAATAGCTATCCATGATCAATCCGACCCAACTGCCTCGCCTACGGGTGTCATCCCATCAGCCGTAAAAATAAACAGTTAAATAGAATCTATGTTGGACCACAGTTTTTAGCAGAAAGGAATTACAGCTGGCGGCTTTAAGATAGTAAGTTTCTCCTTCCTTTTCACTTTTTGTTTGGTTGTCATGGGAGTCTGTGTTTGTGGGGAAATTCCAAGTGTATTTGCTACAAGGAGCAGTCTCTGATTTCTTACACCGACGTTCTTCCAAGGAGCAGTAGCAGGAGATGGGGAGGGTTACTGACTGCGAGTTGAGCAAAAGTAGGTGGCTTAAGATCAGGTTCCATCAGAAAGATACTCCTTGGAGATGGGTTCAAGGCCCCACGGAAGACATCGGGCCGAATGGTTAATTTTGTTCAAATGAGCCTCATCATTTGAAGGCAGCCTCAAGCCTATCATTCTGGAAAGCGTGCAGCAAATGATTTCCTGCCACACCCAGAGGCAGGTGCGAGATGAAAACATGTGTGACAATGGTCATCCAGTTGCCTCAGATGCCTCAGAGAGCAGTGAGGAATTCGGAAAACGAAGCGTGCTTTCTGAGTCTGGGCCAGGGAGGAGGGCCGTCCAGATCTCCCAGAGGTCCGGGCAGTGTGGCCAAAAAGCACATGGCTGTCGAGTAAGAGGGCCTGGCTCCATTCTGACAAAGTTACCCAATCTTTCTGGGTCTCGATTTCTTCATGAAAATGGAAGACACAGCTTCTTGCCTTGAGGATGGCTGGGAGGATTATGGGAAATGGCTGCTACCGGGTGCTCAGCACCCCCCAAACCAGAGCACTCTGGTTCTTGGTCACGATGGTGGATATTGTCCTCATGATCACTTGGCACAGTAGACTGGTTGGCGAAATAAAAAAGAATCAGCTCAATCTGTTACATGTTTCATGATGCGCTGCCATCCACGTGGCCTTATGTCAGGTTCTGTGGAACACAGAACATGGAATAGGGTGGGAAGGGGGACCAAAACCAAATTCTGCAATAAAAATAGGTATAATTTGGGCTTCAAAATGGAAAGGGAAAGACTAGCAGACTGATGGCAAAGAGTGAACAGCCTTTACTATCCGCTTGTGTTTTAACGTGGCATTGTAAGGATTCACCTGCCCAGTTCTATTTTGCATTATTATTTTTAAATGTTTATTTAATTATTTTGAGGGGGAGAGAGAGACTGTGTGAGGCGGGAGGGACCGAGAAAGAGAGGGAGACAGAATCCCAAGCAGGCTCTGTGCTATAGCCACAGAGCTCAACAAGGGGCTCGAACTCCCAAACCAACCATGAGATCGTGACCTGAGTTGAAATCAAGAGTCGGACACTTAACTGACTGAGCTATCCAGATACCCCCTTTTTATTTTTTAATCCCATGAAAGATACTGTCACTAAAATGGCAAGTGGCCTTATCATTTTCAGTTTAGAGATGGGGAAACTGAGCCTTGGAGATGTGCACTCACAGTGTTATACCCAAGTTTCCAATATCGTCCCCCAAAACCAGAGACTACCAGGGTGACCGAGTCATGCATGCAAAAGCAAAGGGTTTTATTACGGGCTTAGGCTGGCCGATCCTAAGCTCGGGCTCATAGACTTTACCAGAGCAGTGGATCCATGCTGAGAGCCCTGAACAAAGGCGGGGCAGGGCCTTTATGGGTCGGGGAAGGGGGAGTTACAGGAAATTGTGACACAGGTACAGGGGTCCAATCATTATAGCATCACATCATTGACAGTAATTTTCACCAATTAGAGGGGACCCAGGACCCTCACATGGGGCATAGCTTCTATCTTTAGGCCCGCCCTTAGAAATGTTAAAGGTGTTAGCTGGCCTTTCCTGATTGGGTGTTACAAGGGTGGTCCCTCCTGCCTTGGGCAATGTGTGCCCTTCTATTGTTTAATGATTCTGAGAAACTGATACCTAGGCCTCCAAGGTCAGAGTCAGTTTGATTCAGACCTGTGTCCTTACAACAGAACTCCACGCAGCCAAAAAGCTGGATCCCTGCTGTTGGACCCCAAATCAAGTTTCTTTTCCAACGACCACACCAGCCAAGAAAAAAGGAGCTGTTTAGGAAGTGGGAACTGACAGGTGCTTGTCATGTAATCCAACCATGTCTCTCTCTCTCTCTCTAAGGTTATGGGAGGAAATAATATTTCTGAGCAGAGGTAGGAAGTAGGGCTTGACTTAGTGGGAGAGAGGCATTCCCAGAGGCCTGGCAATACTGGCAGTATTTCCATAGTACCTGGAACATGTGATCAGTCTGGCAAGAGTGGTATTTCATTTTACTGCGAGCTTGTGTCAAAAGGCCCAAAAGTTTGAATCCCGGGCTGCAAAAGGCCACGATAAGATGCAATGGACCTCTTATGTCTTCAGCATGAACGTGTCTGGAAGAAATGAGGATTCGGGAAGAGAGCCAAGGGCACTGCTTTCCTCACAATCCCCAGGCAAGATGCTCAAAGCTGAAAATTTGAAACTGTCCGACATTCCTTTGCAAAAGGAATTCGGTAGCCGTGTACCCTGGAGAATACAGAAAAGGCAATATGGTGTAATTTGCTAGCCTCCGAAGCCCGCCCCCAATTCTGCAACCCACCAGACCTGACATTAAAGGGAACAAAGCAGGCCTGTTCTCCTTTTGCCTTTTTTGTTTTGTTTTGTTTTCTTTTTTTTTTTTTTTTTTTAACTTCCTTATATACTGTGTCCCTGCATGAAAAATGAGCCTCTGGTATCACTTCCAATATGGTCAATGTGCGGAATGCTAAGGATAGGGCTTTGAGATCGCCCCAAAGTCTCTGGGGGAAGTCCAGAATGTCACGTACTGTGATGAAAACAGCCAGAGGTCACAATGGGGGAGGGCGGGTGGTCCGGAGAGCTGTACCCCATCCACAGACCCTGAAGTGGAGGGAAACAGCCTGCCTTTCATAGACGTTTGCTCTGAAAGAGAAAACGCCACCTGATCATTGAATCAATACAAATGTCAATAGATACGGAAACCAGAGATTCTCCACGGCATCAGGGATCCGTGATTTGGACTTGAGACATCTCTTTGGGAATACAGAACTTACAGCGGATCCCTGCCTTGGGGTATGGAGAATTGAATGGAGCGATCAGAAACCAAACAGTAAAAGTTAAGCCATGACAAGGGGAAAGCATACAGTCGCACAGTGAGTCAAAAACCTGGACTTTAGTCCATATGTTCCAAGTGCAGATTTGAAGAAGATGGTCAAACCATGCAACTCTTCTGGTCCAGATTTTTAAATTTATAACAGAGGTATGACATCGAAAGTCCCTTCAAATAATTAAAAAAAAAAAACTCAAACCCCCCCCCCCCAAACTCCCAGAAAACCAAAAAAACCCCAAAACCCAAAAAAACAAAAACCTGTGGCTTTTAGTTGGGCAGCTCACAGGAGGAAGGTCTCACAGAAAAACAGAAGAACTCCAGGTAGAATGGATGGGCAGAAGTGCGGATAGGAGGGGGGGAACACCGGCATCCAGGGAAGGAGATGGACAAGTTCTCGAGACCAGTGTGGCCGGTGCAGAAGCTTCCTGAAGGCTTCTCATAGGGAAGCAGGCTGGAAAAGAAGCTGGCTGCAGAGGACAGAAAGGTCCGAATGCTTGGTACAAATGACACCACGTACTGGGGGGGCGGTTCCTGGGCCTGGGGGCTTCCCTTCTCTACAGTAAGTCTCCTGGTTCTGCACTTTTTAGTCCTCTGTCATGAACAGAAGTCCATTCTGTCTAATCAAAATTGCTAACAGCGATCAAATATTTTATAGCCCCAGGCACCCCTCTGTGGGCTTCTTACATTGCCTTAGCTCATTCTCACAGCAACCATAAGGCGTTAAGTTTTAGCACTCCTCCCATTAAAGCTGAGGCACAGAGACATTAATTAACTTCCTCAGGGCCACACAGTCAGTAAATGGTCCAATTCAAATTTGTCCCGTGCAGTGCAGATGATTGAGCTCCACCTCTGTCCTCCAACCTGCAAGACCCCTTTGCTGAAAAATCTAGACTTTTGAGTGTTCAGCCAAAAAGCTATCCAGGAGGGCTCTACAGTTTCTCACTGTAGGTTCCCAGTGTAACGCTAGCCCCGGGGCCCTCATAAGGACACATCCTATCACGCTTCAGATGTTCTCAATCCCTTGGCTGAACTTCCAGGCCAATCAGCTGCAGAAACAGCCTTCATGGCATTTATGGCAAAGTTGTATAGAGAACACGTAACTGATTCCTTTGTTCACAGGCCGAGCTGGTTTTTGGAGCTCGGGGCTGTGCAGCAACAACGAATGTGTGCTACTTGCCCCATCCCCGGCCCCAAGGTGGGGGGGGTGCTTATCTCTTTCAGCTCTTTTCACCTCCATTCAGTGAAGTGCAAGCCCAAGAAAAAAGGATGATACCCCGCGCCTTCCATAGCGTTACACACAAAAAGGTACTTCTGCAATTGAAAACCAGCTCCATTGTGTCTGCCAGGGCCCGTGCAAGGGCCCGCTGTTCCTCCTGCCTCCGTTTCACTGTGCAGCGGAGGTCATTCACTTGTGTAACATAGAGGGACCCAGACCGCCGCTTCCTCCTTGTAGCCCAGGGCCCCCCTTGGTCCCCAGCCTTATGAAACAGCGCTCTCGGCTTCACAACAGGAAGTACAATTCACGGCCAGTAAATCGAGCCCTTCCTTCCCTTTTAGAGGGGCCTCAGAACTTCCCTCTCCTTCCTTCCAAATCCTTTTTACAGATGTTCACTTGGGAATGGGGATTCGTGTTCCCTCTCCGCACTCCTCCTGGGGGTGGGGGGATCAGGTGGTATGAACTGGCTTTCTAATCACCTACCCCTCCCTCGTTTTAGGTTAACAGCCCAGCAGAGGAGAAAGCCATGCTCTCTCCGTTGGTCCCCAAGAACACCTGAAATCACAGGGGAAAGGCCCCGCTCCGCACCAGGCTTGCTTCTGTAAATATTTTGTGTTGGAATTTATCAACATCACTTTGCCCCGGAGTCGGACTTTCCCTTGTCTTTGACCCCGGGGAACGCCCTGTTCAAAACCAAGCTAGGGAGCTCCAGCCAGGCAAGAGTATTTTGTGTATAAATTTTTGCAAACATAATAGAAAGTGTCAAAGGAGTTCTCTAAGTAGCTGCTCTCGCTGAGCAACCAGGAGTGGGGGAAAAATACAAATGTGTCTGTCACATCAGCATTCCTGCTGACAGGCATGTCACTTCCTATGGCTGTAACAAATGACCACAAACTCCTTGGCTTAAAACAACGTAAATCTGGTCTCTTACAGATCCCTGTGTCAGAAGTCTGATGCGGATCTCACTGGGCAAAGGTCAAGGTATTGGCGAGATGGGCATTGCTTTCCCAAGGGTGAGAGGCGGCCCCCCTTGTCTCTTCCAGCTTCTAGAGGCGGCCTGCGTTCCTTGGCTCAGGGCCCTTCCTCTGTCCTCACGGCCAACAACGCCAGGCCTGACCCTTTCTCTGCTACCAGGTCTTTGGTTCTGTCTTCCGCAGTCACTCCTTCCGCTTCTGCTTTTAAGGACCCTCGTGATGACATTGGGCCCACGCAAATACTCCGGGGTAGTTGCTCTCTTTCAAGTTCATCTGATTAGCAGCCTTGATCCCATCGGCAACCTCAAGTCTCCTTTGGAGCACCAGGCTGGCTCAGTTCGCGAAAGCGTGCGGTTCCTGATCTCGGGGTTGTGAGTTTGAGCCCCGTGTTGGGTGTAGTAATTACTTAAAACCTTTACAAAAGTAGATAAATAAAGTCCCCTTCAGGCCAGGGTTTAGGACATGGGCATCTTTGCACAGCCCTTATCCTCTTAGCCACAAGAGGTATTGTATTTATTTTTCTTAGCGTCAGGATTGCTCTCTTTTTCCTGCAGTAAGACCCTCATGGTTGCTCAGAATTCAAAGGCAGGAAAGTGCTCTTTTCTGATACGTGAAGTGATAGGAACAATAGCCACCTGTTAGCAAGTACGAGTTAGCAGGCAACATACTCTACATTCATTGGTTTTCACAAAATACACAATGCGGCTGACACTATTCTCATTTACCGATGAAAACAAATCTGAAGGTCAGAAAGGTTAAGCCCCACTCAGCTATTGAGATCACTCTGGCTTTCATTCGGCCAGAAAGTCAGACCTTTTCCTGCCTTTTCAACCTCTAGGCCCCCATCCAAGGAGGACCCCCCCCCCCAGACTCTGGCCCTCTTTTCTTGCCTAAACTTAAGCTCCAGATGAGCCTTTGAGCTAAACAGCGAGCCTCCGGGGTCCCGGGGTCCCATTTGGACTGGTCTGAGACAGCAGCCCTGCCCCCACTCCTAAATCCATTCCCCTGCGCTGAGTGTGCAGGCCAGGCCAGCAGTGTTATGGAAGACAGACTAGGAGAGCAGGGATGCTACCTTGAGGCCTTCTTTGCATTAAGAAAGCAAATTCTCGTGGGAGAACAGAAGTTACTTGTGCTTTAACTACAGAAAGCAAAACTTGGGAACACTCTGACCCCTCCCTGAAATCCTACAGGCCGACATTGCAATTTTTCCCCCCGACATCAGTGGGTGCCATGCTTTTGGAGAGCACAGCTTTTTTTTTTTTTTTTTTAATTTATTTTTGAGAGGCACGAGCAGGGGAGTGTCAGAGACAGAGGGAGACACCGAATCCGAAGCAGGCTCCAGGCTCTGAGCTAGCTGTCAGCACAGACCCCGACGCAGGGCTTGAACCCACGAACTATGAGATAATGAAATGGGGTGGAACCGGATGCTTAACCGACTGAGCCACCCAGGTACCCCAAGAGCACAGCTTTCAACTCAGTGTTCAGTCCCTCCCCAGGACACTCCATGGCCTTCTTGGCAGACTGGGCGGAGTCTGTGTGTCATCAATCCCACAGCCCCTTTTGCCTGCAGCCGTTTGGTATGGGGGGTGGGGGGGTACAGGGAACGTGTTCTTGTTCCACTAATCAAACCTCTGCGATGTGGACAGCCAGCCAAGTAGGGTGAGCCAAGAGAGCAGACGCGACGGCCACCAACAAAATTAGTAATTGACAAAATTTAGTGGACGGTGTTCTATCCAGGTGCTGGAATGCTACAGGATTTTTGGCGTCTTCTTGAGCTTTCGGCCTGGGAACATGGGCACTTCTTTGTGCATGAGTTCTTTGCGGTCACATCCAATCCCTCAACCTGCTACCGCAGAGTAAAAGAAAAGATAGGTGCGGTCTCTTCCTAACAAGCCCTGATCGAAAATCTCACAAGCACACACACACGTCCCGTGCACACACGTGTGCACAAGCACAATTTGGCCGGTATCAGGGTGCTTCCTTTCATGGTTTTCGGAGGCCAGGCCATTTCTCAGTTCCAAGCACCTACCTCTTGAATGGCTGGCTCCGCACCACCCAGAATTTTCCCTCTCCTACTGAAGTCTGATTGGGTAGGGCCCTGCTAAACCTTCCCAGACTTCCTTTTCCAGCCTCCTAGTCTATCTAGGAATGATTTCTGATTCTCTCCCACTCACACACGTGTGCTCTCTCTCAAAAATAAATAAAACATTAAAAATTAAAACGATTCCAAAGTAAAAAGTGTATTCAAACAAAAACAAGCCTGCCATTTTGCTTTAACGATGTTGCCGTGTTGCAAAGTTACTCACATAATAAGGAAAGCGATTGAAGGGCTCACCATCCCTCCCCCCCCTGTGGCCTGGCTCACTCCAGGGAGCTCTAGAGGGGTCCTCTCAGTGGGGGTCCACTCACATCTAGTGTGTCTGGAAGTGCGGGCAGTTAAAAGTACAAATGATTTAGCCATTCAAAGTGACAGTGAGAAGGATCATCGGAATTAAAAGGGTTTTTTATGGTTTGCCTCCTCCCAGGAGAGTCTTCAATACCGAGAACAAACTGAGGGAGGAGGTGGGGTGGGGGAGAGGGGAAAGTGGGTGAGGGGCATGGAGGACCGCACTTGCTGGGATGAGCACTGGGCGTTGTATGGAAACCAGTTTGAGAATAAATTATATTAAAAAAAATAAAACAAAACCAAATAGAAGAGAAAATAAATACACTTTAAATTTTTTTAAATGTTTTTTATTTATTTTTGAGAGACAGCGCAAGCAGGGGAGGGTCAGAGAGAGAGGGAGACACGGAATCTGAAGACAGGCTCCAGGCTCTGAGCTGTCAGCACAGAGCCCGATGCCAGGCTTGAACCTATGAACTGTGAGATCATGACGTGAGCCAAAGCCAGACGCTCAAATGAGTGAGCCACCCAGGTGCCCACACTTTAAATTTATCTCAGAACTGGTAAGAGAGATCCAACTCTATTTGCCACCTCTCCTGGTTCAACTTTGAACAAGAGAGACCAACAAAATTCCCAGGGTGAAGTCCAACGCCTGGGCCTTTGGTTGGTGGTCCAGAACGTTCCTTGTGTCCTGTGAGCATTAGAGAGATCCCAAGGATTCCAAGGTAAAAATCCATTTCTCCCCGAGGGTTGGGGGAGCAAGTAACTAGTCTTGACTGCCCGAGGAGTAAGGCAGCCTGAAAGGTTTTGGCAAATGCTTTGAAATCCAAAATCAGAGACCTGGGGCACCTGGGTGGCTCAGTCGGTCGGGCATCTGGCTTCAGCTCAGGTCATGATCTCTCGGTTTGTGGGTTCGAGCCACGCGTCAGGCTCTGTGCTGACAGCTAGCTCAGAGCCTGGAGCCTGCTTCAGAATCTGTGTCTCCTTCTCTCTCTGACTCTCCTCTGCTTGTGCTGTCTCTCTCTCTGTCTCTCAAAAATAAATAAAAAACATTAAAAAAAAATTCAAAATCAGAGACCTACTACCCACTCACGACACCACCTTCACATACCCCGCTGGGTCTCACCAAATACAAACGAAATGTGCTCGAGTCTCAGACGGAAACAAAGCCCCAGGCAGCTGTGGAAGCCTGGGTCTACCAGGCCTGGTTTTACCTCCGTAAAAATAATGGGAATTGCTCAACTTTTGTCCACTTAGAGGTATCACTTTAAGTTTTTCTTATTATCAATGTTCCCGTGTTCCTCCCACCGAGACCTGAGCTCACAAACAGACTTGGCGAGCCCAGGCGCCCCGGGCTTGGCCATATCACAGGGGGGGGCCTGGCTTTTGCCTCCTGAGCCGCCTTTTGAAGCCCCGGGATGTGACTTCGCTTGTACAGGGTCAGTCAAGGCTGCGGATGGCAAGGCCTCCGTAAGCACGCGAGCCAAGGGGCTCAAATGTAAAGAGCAAGGAGAAGCTCTCAACGTGATTTAGGCAACCGTGACCCTTGCTCACTTCTCGCCTCCCCAGGTTTCAGGCATGCGTACCCCGCTTTCTCCTGCATATGCAGTGTGGCCTCCACGGTGTCTTCGATCCAGCAGCTTCGCCCTGTGGCCCTGGCAGTGGGTTGAGCTAATCCTCACTCTGAAACATATGGGTTGTGCCCAGATAATTACGTGCCTAACATTGTAATTCAGACTTGGCACTGGTGCTTCGTAACGTTTTCTTTTCTTTTCTTTTTTTAAGCTAGATTCTTCCAGGGGGGGAAGTAGGGCAGTGGGGAAAGGAAGAAAAAGAAATGCAAGTTGGAGCTTTCTCTTTCGGCTCTGCCCAGGGAACTGGAACAGAGGTGTCTGGCCCCCCGGTACTCAGAGTGTGATCTGTTGACCAACCGCGTTGGCACCACCGGCCTTTTGTCAGAGACTCAGAGACGTGGAATCTCAGCCCCGCCTACAAGTTTTGAATCAGAATATGCACTTTCACCTGATCTCTGGCTGATGCACAAGCACCTTGAAGGTGGAGAAGCAACGCTCTCATTCTGGGTGGGTGACATCGTCGTGAAGAGTACGAAGCAGGGGCACGAATGCTTACTGACCCCACAGTTGGCAGGTCACCTCCAGACAACTCCAGAGTCACCACCTGCTATTAACCCTTTCTAAATGTCAGGCGCCATTACCACTGGTCCAAGTTGCGATGGGGACGGTGTTGGACAGTTCATTCTGTACTCATAAAAAAACCAATATAAATTGATGACAAAGGGAAGAGATGATCGATGTCAGTCACTGATGGTGGCAACCGTGGACAATCCTAGGGTAGAGGCGAGAGGAAAGAGCGCGGGTCTCGGGTCACTAGAGCTGCGTTTTATTCCCGACAGGCCACTAGCCAGGCGGGGGACCATGGGCCCTTGCTCAGTGACTCAGTTTCGTCATCTGTACAGACTTACTGATCTCTGCCATCGTAGCCTCTATAAAATAGCACAGGTCCCCACCGCCTCAGGGTCTCTTCCCGCCTCTTCTCTGTTTTACTTTTCTCCAGAGTGTTTACCAATACATCGCGCATGTCGTGTATTTGGCGTTTTGCCAACACTTCGTGACAGAACGTGTGAGGATTTGTTTCTAAACGGTTCCCCAGACTTTCTAAGCCCAGGAGAAAAATCAACCTTATTTTCAATTCTTACTCATTTTCTGATTCTCTAGATAAAGCCCCTCATTCACTGTGATGTTATCACATTGTGTTTCTTTAATTTTTTTAACGTTTATTTTATAATTTTTTGAGAGAGAGACAGAGTGTAAGTGGGGGAAGAACAGAGAGAGGGAGACACAGAATCCGAAGCAGGCTCCAGGCTCTGAGCTGTCAGCACAGAGCCTGACACGGGGCTCAAACCCATGGACGTGAGATCATGACTTGAGCCGAAGTCAGACGCTTAACTCACTAAGTCACCCAAGTGCCCTTATCACATTACATTTCTTTCTCTCAGGGTCTGACTTCCCTTGAACCATCCCCACAAATCTGTACATCATATTTTCTTTAGGTACTTGTGCACAACTGATCACAGTTTTGGTTTTATTTTGGGGGGGTAGGGCAGAGAGAGAGAGAAACAGAGAATCCCAAGCAGGTTCTGCATGGTCAGCGCAGAGCCTGACGTGGGGCTCGATCCCACAAACTGTGAGATCATGACCTGAGGAAATCAAGAGTCGATACTTAACTGACTGAGCTGCCCAGGCACCCCTGATGATGTTTTTTAAAAATGTGTTGTATGTATCATATCCCCATCCTTATTTATCATTCTCTGAGAAACACATGTTCTCCAGGAGGCCCAGCATTTAAACAGGAAAACCAGCCCCCCTCCCTCCACACACACACACACACACACACACACACACACAAATCCAAAGAAAGCTTGGAAAAACACAGGCAGATAAATAACAAATTCTTTCAAAACTCCACTTACAAATACTCCAAGCCTATGAGATGTCGTCTTTGATAGACTCTCCATTTTTATAAAAATGTTTAAGGAAAAAAAGTCAGAATAGCTTGAGTAGGCTGGTTACAATGATGGAAAGGCAGGATGGCCAAAAAAGGGAAAATTCCAGTGTAAGAGCATCATGTTTTCCCTTGCTAGTTCCTCCTATTTCAGTGTTTAACATTTCTATCTTTTCTTTACACTCCTGAGCAACATTTTAGACCTCTCTCATCCCTGATTAATTTTCATACTTTCTCTAAGAGCTGATATGACAAGATCCTATGAGAAATCATGTAGAGAGTCCTTTGCCTGGAACGCGTTTGTTAGGCCCCACATGAATCTGAAAGTTGCAAACATGTTATTAGCAGGCAGTGTGCTCAGACCCCTTAATAACAGGGATCTCGGCTTGGTAGGAGGCTGTGGGAAGCCGTGGTGGTGCGCCATTGTCCAATCCTGTCACATGGCCGACTCAAGGGTTACCCCACCCACGGAGCCCTTTGGAAGACGCTATTGTGTGTAGCATAAGTTCCAACAGTTTTCTTTCTTAGCACTGTTTTTGGTTTTGTTTTTAAAACCTTGAGACGAAGAGCAAACTGCTCTGCCTTCAAAGGCTCAGTAAAAATGTCCATCCTGGAAATCAGCCCCATACACGCAGCTGTGGCAGCGCTAGAAGTAGGTGGGTTGGCCAAGGGCCTAGGAGGCCATACATGCCGCCATGTTCTAGTTCTCTTTGCTCAATGGTGCCTGTCACATAGTGCGGTGAGTTCTCTTTTTTTCTCTTGCATGTTCTTATTTGTTTGTTTTTTTTCTTGTTTGGCTCTGAGTAGTGCTGTGTTTTTGTTCCAGAAGAGAATCACCAATAGAAAGAGGTTGTGCGTTGCGCGCCCAAACTCAGGACTCTCGAGGTAGGGTTCTTCTGCCCACTTACTGTTTCACATGTGCAAGCGTTTAAACTCAAAACTCACTAAGTCAGAACTGAAACTAGGCGGGTTTCAGGTCTCCTTTTCCACTTGCCTTTCTTTAAAGACCGGCGGGCCCCGTATGGAGATGTGTGTGCGTGCCAGGAATGGGAAGCGGGGCTCTGGGTGTTTTGCTGGGCCCATGACGACACAGCTCACCTAGTCATCACAGACCTTTAGAGATGGAAAGGACTAGAAAGAGGCCTGGAAAGAACCTGATCTGATTAGTTCATTTTATAAATGAAAACAAAAAAAAATCAAAGCCAAAGAAAGTGACTTGCCCAAAATCATGTGGCTAATTAGAAGCCAAGACCAGGCCCATTCACTGACTTTGGCCGCATGGGTGCAGTTACCATTGTATGCCCGACTCCGGATCTGTTTGGCCTGTTGCTCCCCACCTACACCAGAGAACCATACAATTTAAAAACAAAATAAAACAAACAAACAAACAAAAAAACCTGGAGCTAATGGCAAGTCCCTGCCCGTTATTTAACACGAAAAAGCATCTCCACTTGTTTTTAGAGAAGGCAACGTGCTAGGAGCTAGACCCACAAAGAATTCTTACTTGTCCCTATATGGAGAGACACATGTGTTTCCCAATCAATTCTAGGCAACCACAGTTAAGGCGAAGTACATTCAACGTCCATCCAGAAACTTGGAGAGGTGAAGCAGTGAGGAGGTTTGGCAGCTGACCTAGCTGGGAGGCCCCTGCGGAAGGGGGTAAGGTTCTGGGGTCATTGCCGATTAGCTGAAGGAGCCCCTTACAACTGGCCCATGAGGAAGGTGGCTGTGACTCTACGGGGTGAATGTTTGTTCAGTATCAAGATTTTCAAAACTAGTTCATACCAGCCACGTTAAGAGTAAAGCAGTAATCAGAAAAGAATCCAAAGGATGGCCTCTGAGGGGCGCCTGGGTGCAGAGTTGGTAAAGCATTGGACTCTAGATTTCAGCTCAGGTCATGATCTCGTGGTTCATGGGTTCAAGCCCCGTGTTGGGCTTGGGGTTCTCTCTCTTTCTCTCTCTCTCTCTCTGCCCCTCCCCTACTCACTAATTTTCTCTCTCTCTCAAAATAAATAAATACACATTTTTTTTAAAAAAAAGGATAGCTTCTGTGCTAAGAACTAGTGGAGTCCTTTTGACCATTTTTAGAATAGCTTATTAACAAGTTGATCATAAAGACTAACAAAAAGATATCAGAAACAAACAATTTGCAAGCAAGCCAAAAGTATGGTTAGAAAAGGTGGTTAACGGGATGTTTTTTCTTCACCGGACTATTGCAGCAGCCAGTGGGTTGGGCCTAGACCTTTGATCCCATCCAGTCAAGTGGCCCTGATGTCCCTTTTCCGGAAGGACTAGGTCTTCAGAAACTTTATGCTCCTCAGAAAATGAAAGGACCCAGCAGCGATGAGAAAAGAAAGCAAAATGGACTTCAAAGGACCAAGTCTGCAAAGACGGCAGCTGTGGTTCCACATACTTGGTCAGACCCTTAGTAGGTGGAGGTCAGAGGCCCCGCTCTTTATCCTGAAACATGAAACGAGGTGTGGAAGCTGAAGATTGGTTGGAAAGGTCAGGGCGCTGTATCTTCCTAAAGCAAAAGAGAATCAAGAGAATGAACCAAGCAATACTTGAACAACTAGTTTCTGAAGCCGCTGTAAGCAGCCAGCCCCGAGAGAGAGCAGCTGGCCTGGTCCCCATCCTCCAACACTGGACCCTGAGAAGTGGTTAGAAAACTAGACAAAGAAGCCGGCAAATGGCTGAGTAAAAAGAACCAGAGATTCTTTATTGTGGGTCCCAGACGCCCGTGGGCTCACAGAGTAATATTGGGGACGAAGAGATTCCAGACGGAACATGCATGCTCCCAACCAAATGAATGTAATTCCTTAGCCACAAGATTCCTCTCGTTTTAGTAAATTTCAAAGTTCTAAAAAATAATTAGAATATCCTGTGGGAGGCCAAAAAAACTCTGGGGTGCATGAAAAGATCGCTGTTTTAAAAGTTCCGAACCATTGATAAAGCAATATAAATGGGAAATTCAGAAGGGGAGAGATCAAGAGATTTTCCTGGAGGAGAAAGGTCATGAAAGCCCTTGAAAAGAAGGATTTTCATTCTACTTTAGTATGGCTTCCCTGATCACAATGGTAGATGGCTCTACTGATTTTATAAATGGGGGTTAGTTAGCAGGATGGGTGAATAAAGCGAAGATTTGGAGGAAGAGTCCACAGAATATCTGAAAAGAGTTGTTTCCAACCCAAAAGAAAGAAATCTGATTTTTTTTTACTGTACTAATTTCTTCACATACTGCATATATATGCACAATTAGGAGAAATATCCTTGTAACTTTCGGCACCTGATTTTCCACTTAGGAAATGAGCCAAACATTGTCATATTCATCCCAGAAAGGAAGAAGTACAGTTGAATTAAATGAACCCTCACATTTTCCGGAGGTTCTTTGAAATGTTTAGCTATAATAGGCCATAGAAATGCAAATCGCTAACAGGAAGTGAGGGAGGACTCGGTTGGCAGGCCGCTATAGTAGCTGAAGGCAGATTTTCTCAATAAATCTCCCGACACAGGGAAAAACTGGAAGACTTCAGATACGTCCGATCTCAACCTCTCCTGAGTGTAATGCTGGCCTCCAGGCAGCACTACTGACCCAGGAACTCATGATTCAAGTCTGACATGATCCTACACAGAAGAATAGGAAGGGCGGGTTAGATGGGATAGAAGAACAGAAAGAGAAGTGGGCAGAGTTCTGGCATTCAACAAACCCTAACACTACCATTTCCAGTTGCCTGGACCACAAAGTAAATAAAATGCAGAATCTTTCTCCCTCAGTGCTCACACGCGGCTGAAATTTTCAAATCTTTAAGGTCATGTAATTTAAAGAAAAAAAAAAGGGGGAAAAAAACCAACATTCAAAATCTGGGAAAGGAAATCCCAAAGCATTTTGTCTCATTCTTGGCTGGATTTCTCACCACCCCCCCCCCAGCTTTATTAAGATGTAAGTGCTAGATGTTTAAAAATCACTCCCCTGAATGGGGTCTTAAAAAAAATCACATACCGGCACTAGTACAGAGAGAATTTTACTGTAAATTTGGATATTTATCCTCACCTTCTACTAAAGAGCTAGAACAAACAGATTAAGTCAGTGATAACTGAGCTGAAGGCTTCAAGTTCATAATTAGTCTGTCTGAGAACCTCTCCAGGGTTCTTGATTTTTCTTTCTGTGTGTTTCTGCCCAGCTTGCTGCTAGAAAGGTCAGGAAGAGGAAACACCACCGAATGGCCCCAACCCTTTTCATTCTTGAGAAATGGCTGTGCTGGCTCCTGGGACGAGCTCACGCTTCTAGAACATCCTGGGCTGGTCCAGCCAGTCATCCCCGAAACAACTGCGCGGCAGTTCAAATGGCAGATTCAATGTCATTTGTTTGTTTGTTTGTTTGTTTACATTTCATAGCTGAGGAAGCTGAGGAACGGGCAGCAAAACAGATACCCTGCTGGCCTGCTGCTTTCAACCCTTTCTTAGCAAGTCCTTAGAAGAACGAATGCGCAGACATTTCTGCTCTGCCTGGGAAAGAGCACGACAGCAGAGCACGAAAGATTTTACTTCCTGTTAACCTTTGTTGAGCAGAACAGAGCAGCTGGAAAATGCATGACTTTTCTTCAAATAGCAGAGAGGGCCACCGTTTAACACACCTCTTGTGGAAACAGACATTTAAGTAATGTGGGGTTTTGATTTAGCAGCCTTTCCCGAAAACTCTAGGGACTATCATAGCCATAAAGATGGCATAGCATTGGTTAAAATATACCTCTCTTATTAAATGTATTCAAAGGTGCTCTAAGGTGCTCTAAGGTGTCCCCCTCCCACCCCCACCATAGGCCAGCTGTTTAAGTGGCTCCAACAGCTCAGAAATAGAAGGCTGAACTTGTGTCCGCACCCAATGTGGATTATTCTCTGCAATAAGGCTGGAGGTGGTGCAAATAGTATATGTATTAGGTTGGCTGTTACTTTAAGAAAAATGCCACAGATGCTTAGGAGGAAAAAGAGGCACTCGTAATAGTGTCGAATCTGAGAAGCTGAAAACACAAGACGTTCACTCCGATCTTTTGAGCATGATTTGCAGTATCCGTTGGCAATGTGAACTCCTGGCCACACCCACTACGTACCTCCTTGTGATAAATGCAATGGCTCCCTAGCCTTTAAGAAAATCACCTTAGGTGGAATGCTGAGCCTCAAATAATAACAAAGGAATTTTATCGTGTTTTGCCACTGAGGACTGAAAAGGAAACGAGAGGAGTTGAACGGGGAGTTGTTTTTCTTCCAATAGACACGAACGGATCAATAGGTGCCAAAGCTGGCTTACTGCTTACTTCTAGGAGCCTTTGGTTTAGCTGTTGGTAAACTGGAAACAGAGTCAACCGCACTTGCTGAATTACCAGTCAATATAGTCTGACTCTTGGTCTGTGCTAGATGTAGGCCATCCATTGGACGTTCTTGACCAGCTTTGCTGGAAGGTGAGTGAGGTGTATAGATAACACTATGCTTTTGAACAATGCTTGGGCCCAGATTTATAGTCCCTGGGATAGGACTGCAAATCTCTTATGGCCAGAGTCTCTCTGCATTTCATCCATGTCTTTGTCACTGGGTGTTACACGCAGTAGATGCATCTGAAATGTGTGCCGAATGAAGAAGTCTGCCCAGGGCTCACTGATCCCACCCTCTCCAAATAAGTATGATACAAACAAATACATAAAAAGATAATAAGGGCGCCTGCATGGCTCAGTAGGTTGAGCGTCCGACTTCAGCGCAGGTCACGATCTCACGGATCCTGAGTTTAAGCCTGGAATCGGGCTCTCTGCTGTCAGCACGGAGCCTGCTTCAGAACCTCTGTCCGCCTCTCTCTCTCCCCCCTCCCCAACTCATGTGTATGCGTACATGTGCCCACTCTCTCTTTCTTAAAAATAAACGTTAAAAAAAAAAAAGATAGTGAGCCCATGTGAAGCCCAATTTGTGTCTATATATATTTCCGCAGTGTCAAACACCTGGAGGTTTGGAAACTTCTGGACGGCTTTCTCTATCATTCTATTTTCCTCCAATTATTTACTGATAAAAATGGAAAGGTTATATACAGAGGTACTGAAGTCAGGCAAAAAGGGATCTACAAACCCTATAGTCCCTTTGTTCCTGCTGCCTTCTAAAAAAAGTTCCTGGGGCGCCTGGGTGGCTCAGCCGGTTGAGCATCCGACTTCAGCTCAGGTCATGATCTCATGGTTCGTGGGTTTGAGCCCCACATTGGGCTCTGTGCTGATAGCTAGCTCAGAGCCTGGAGCCTGCTTCGGATTCTGTGCCTCCCTCTCTCTTTGACCCTCCCCTGCTCGCACTTTCTCTGTCTCTCAAAAAAAAAAAAAATTAATTAATATAAAAGAGGTTTTTAAAAAAAATTCCTGTGTTATGAGAAATTTAGCAAGATCTGGCTCAGCCACTAAGCATGGTTTGCCAGGACTTGACAATGCGACTCAGAATGTTGTTCTACGTTGATGTCATTCTCCCTCCCTCCCTCCGTCCCCCTCTCCCTCTCCTCTTTTCCATAAAATTCTAGAATGCTTAGCTTCTGATTCACCCGGATAGGAACTCTGGGAGCCCAAAGCACCGGTCTTATCAGGAATTGCAGGGGCACTGAGTGACTGGAGCTACGGCCCAGCCCCTCTCCCTGGACCTTTCCTCTCCCAGTGTCCCCATCTCCGCCCACGGGCCAGGCCACAGTCATCTGCTGAAGAGGGCTCCTTAGCCAGCAGCCCCCAGGTCCCCAGGCCAGAAGCCATTCTCTGGAATGACACTACAGACAAAAGCCTGCCCTGTGTGTAGTTCTGTGTGCCCATTGTTGTGAGACAAGTTGGGGGGGGGGGGGGGGGCGCGCATTCTCTGCATGTCAGGAAGTCTGTGGTCACGGGAAACTGGGGGTTTTTATTTCCAAGGATGTGAGCCATGGAGAGCAGTGTTTTGGAGGAGGGCTTTCTTGGTTTTTGGTTTCGGTTTTGTTTCCCCCCCTACCCTGTTCACAGAGGAAGAGCGTGGTGCAGCCTCACCCGGAGGGAGCATTCTGCCTCAAGGGCTCTGGCAAACGTGCTGTCACGTGGGCTCTATTGGTTTCATGTTACCAGACCTTACCTTAGATCAGGAAAGAAAGGAGGGGCTGTGTGACAAATTAAATGTTTGTCACATTCACAAAGCTCTGCGGGCAGCGGTAAAGGGCAAGAAGGGATTTGGCGAAGCCAAGGATTGACTTCACAACTAGAATAATCACATCAATCAGTCCATGAACAGTTATTAAGCGTTTACTTCTGTCCGGGCTTAAATTCCATTACTGTCTGTTGGGTGCCAGCACTTTCACATACAGCACATTACTGGACATTACAGCTCCGTTTCCCAAACGAGCTTTTTCTCCATCACCCCCAGAGTGAGCCCTTTCTGCCTATAAAGCCAGGATTCATTGGGGTGCCTGGGTGGCTCAGTCAGCTAGGTGGCTAACTTTCACTCTGGTCATGATCTCACAGTTAGTGGGTTCACATATCAAAAATAAATAAAAATGTTTAAAAAATTAAAGCCAGGATTCATTAGCATTCTTAATTTTCTGCCTCTAAGCTTGCTCTTTTGGCGATCTGCTGATGCACATATTCGGTTGAGATGCCCTGTTATTTTTCTGTCGCGTGAATAAAATTTATCTGTGAAGACGAATCCCTAACGAAAATGGCTGGTGCCGCTTCTCACTTGCTCTTTGCCAGTCACTATGCTAGACCCTTACAAGTATGATCTTATTTAATTCTTGGGGTGCCTGGGTGCCTCCGTTGGTTGAGCGAGCGACTTTGGCTCAGGTCATGATCTCAGGGTTCTTGGGTTCAAGCCCCGCATCGGGGCTGTGAGCACAGAGCCTGCTTCAGATCCTCTGGGACCCTCTCTCTCTCTCTCTCTCTCTCTCTCTCTCTGCCTCTCTCCCACTAACTCGCATTCACTCTCTCTCTCTCTCTCTCTCAAAAATAGACATTACAAAAATAAAAATAATAATAATTCCGGCATCAGCCCAAAGTGATAGGTGCCAGGATGCTAAAATGTTGCTAGAATGATCTCCAGTGTACTGGTAAAAGCACTGAGACAGGGAGAGTTAAGTTACTTGTGTAGTCACACAGCTAGTGAGAGCCAGGATTCCAAGTTGACCCCGTCAGACTCTTGGAGCCATGCTTTTCCCTCCCACGAGGGGGCGGCCAAAATTCCAAGATGGCACCTACAATCTCAGCCCTCTGGTGTCAAGTCACGATGAGGTCACGTTACGTGAAGGGTGATGGAGGTCACTCTCTTGATTACATTCCATCAGATGGCAAGGTGGAAGGGATTTTGCATGTGGAATTCATGTTCCCAACTGTAAGTAATCAAAAGGGACGTTCTCCTTAGGGGCAGCCTGACTTAATCATGCCTCCTTCAAAAGAGGCGCCAGGCCTTCTCTGGAGCCTAGAGACGAGACGGCACCCTGATTAGTTTTGCAGAAGCAAGAGGCCGCCTGTTCTAAAGCTTCAAGACAAAGAATTCCGCCAACAACCACTTCAGTTTGGAAGGGGACCAAGGTCCCAGGTAAGGACACGGCCCCAGTTGACACCCTGATCGCAGCCTTTTGAGAACCTGAGCCAAGGATCTGGCTAAGCCGTTCCCAGACTCCTGCGGGAAGAAATCTGTGAGGTAAGAGATGTGCTGCTTTAAGTCACTACGTTAGTGGTCATTCGTTACACAACAATAGAAAATTAAGCCAACGTGTGTGCAGACTACTAACACAAATAAGCCTCTCAATAAAATGTTTGAGCGCCCAAATATATAAAAATAACACATTTATAAATTACATACAAGAACTACTATTACCGCAAAACAAAACATTCTAGACACACATACACACCCAAACTAGAAAAAATGATGGATAGCTATTGTTTTTTTGGGGGGTTTTAGGTTTATTTCTTTCTCTCTCTCTCTCTCCTAAGCAGGCTTGGCACTGTCAGTGCAAAGCCCAATGTGGGGCTCAAACTCCTGAACCATGAGACCATGACCTGAGCTGAAATCAAGAGTTGGATAGATGCTCAACCCCCTGAGCCCCCCAGGCACCCCAGGATAGCCATGGTTCTCGGTCCTGCCCCTCCTCTACCATTGTCGTAGAGGTTGTAAGTATTGAAGCTCTAAGCTTAGCTATCTCCTTTCAAATGGACTAAAATATGTCCAAAATAAAAGCAATATACAGCCTTCTCATGGGACCGCCCCCGCACCACCCCCGCCAAAGTAGGTTTGCTTTGACACCCTGGACATCCAAAGGTCACGCTCATCACTGCCTACTCAGACCGAGACTCAAAGCTGGGTGCTTCTCACCCATTAGCCAGTCAGCAAGGGTTAGAGATCACCCAGGGCTGCATGGCTTGGCTTTTTGGAAGGGAGGTGTGCCGGCCCCGAATGGGCACGTTTTGGCTATATTCCTTCTAGAACGCTCCAATCTTTGCGTTCCGTTCTTCAAACTTGCCCATCACGCAAAGTTTCAGTCTTCAAGTTTTGTTTTTTAATCACCGGATTTTTATTTTCCCTCCTTATACAAGATGCTTCATTAGAAATCAAATCACATAAGATGTTTTGTTTACGTCCCATGCCGGTTCATCCACTGTGGCCATTTTTCCGTGTCTACACATTTCATGCTATGCCTCAGTTCTCCTTCTGAAAAGGGCCTTATCTGTACCAGGGAGCAGCACGCTTTTTCTGCAATGGGCCACATGGCAAATGTTTTTCTGTTCTGCGGGCCATATAGTCTCTGTCACAGCTACCCCATAGAGCCATTGAACAAGGAAGTAGCCACGGACAGGCCACAAATGAATGAGTGTGGCCAAACCTTATTTATAGATACTGAAATTTGGATTTTATATAATTTGTGCATACCAAGAAATAGTACTCTTCTTTTGACTTCATTTCCAGCCATTTACAAGTGTGTATACCATCTTAGCTCTCAGACCGTAGAAACACAGGGAGCTGGCCATATTTGGAAACTTGGGCCAGAGTTTGTGGGTTCCCCATTTGTAGAGAGAGATCATCAGGGTTAGTGTAGGGATCATTATAAAAGATTTTTCTCTTTTTGGGATGAAAATATGGATAAAAAATAGCAACACACACATATATATACATAGACACATATTAAATTAACACAGGTGTCCTTACAGCGGTCAGGTTCACAAATCATGTCAGATCTTCACAGAGGATTCTCATCTTACTTCCGCTAACAGAATTGGTCCTCGGTGTGCGGGGGTTGGGGGGGCTTAGGTGGTTGGGCGTTCAACTCTCGGTTTCAGCTCAGGTCATGGTCTCGTGGTTCATAAGTTCGAGTCCTGCATCGGGCTCCATGCTGACAGTGCAGAGCCTGCTTGAGATGCCCTCTCTCTCTCTCTCTCTCAAAAATGAATAAATAAATAACAAATTTTTAAATTAAAAAAATTTGTTTTTTAAAAAAAAGGAGAGAGAGCTGGTTCTGAATGTGCATTTAACGCTACACAATAAACTCACAAAACTGGGATTCACCCTGTGGTTCTTACGACAGAAAGGCCCAAACACTAGGTTAAAATTCCCAGAGTCCTTTACATGATTTAACACGCACATATCAGTATTATGGGGGGGAAATGCCATGTGGTGGCAAAATCCTTAGATATGATTGGTGGCAGTTAGCCAAGATAATCAAACCAGAAGGGACTCAGTCATATCCAGATCTCTGGGAAACTGAGATAATCATGGGCAAACTCCTATGTCCATATTATCATTCGTCACTCTAAACACAAAATACAGTTTTAGTCTCAGACACACTGAGGTACACCTGGGGGGCTCAGTCAGTTGAATGTCTGAATTTAGCTCAGGTCACGATCTCACAATTGGTAGGTTTGAGCCCCATGTCGGGCTTTGCACTGACGGCACAGAGCCCACTTGGGATTCTCTGTCTCCTCCCGTCCCTTTCTGACCCTCCCCAGCTTGTGTGTGCGCGCGCTCTCTCTCTCTCTCTCTCAAAAACAAACATTAAAAAAAAATTAGAAAAGAACAGTAAACAAACCACCCAAGTATAACTATAAAATACAGAAGACTGGATTACGGTGTTTGCATATCTTTAGGAAAGGAATCCCATTAACTAATCAGAAACATAGCAAAGGGCCGTCCCATTTCTCAGAGTCCCAATTAATAAGACCTGACTGACACTACCTGTAATTTTGCCTTTTATGAGCATCAAAAGGGGGAGGAAATGAAGGACTGAAGGACGGAAGGAAGGAGAAAGTAAAAGTAGGAATTCTTTTTCTAGAACTGGAGAGAAAAATGGTTGTTCATGGTTTTGTGTTGTCCTGTTGGACTATTCAGAGTTTTCTTGACTGTACCCTTTTTCTGCCACTGTACCCGCTAAAGTGCAATATGTTGATGGAGAATAAAAAAAAAATCAAGGGTATCTACTTGGGTGGTCTGGCGAGAATTCAGTTTAAAGTAAACTTAAACTCTCTGGAGAGATCTACCGTGAGGAATGTGCTTTTTAAAGCTCATTGTTTGTTTTAGTCCAATGGGGGAAACAAAGAGATAAAAACTGAGGAGTAAGATCTATAAAGAGGAAGTACAAATATTAAGACTGCAAATGGAAAAAGATAGGGAACGGATTGAAGGCCAAGTTCAATGTTCAGATTGTCCCGGTAAAATTTTTAGTGAAGTCAAGGATTGAAGCCCATCAGAGCACAGTACCTTTGTTTAACTCAGTAAGTCTTAATGAAAAATCTATTAGTATATGTCCTTATTATGTTTTCCACTATTTCATTTTGCATGCTCTTAAAGTGATACATCGCTCTGCACACACATTCACACATTTGGAAAATGGAGACAAGTATAAAGAAAAATATACACACCACGAATAACCAAACCTACCACTCAAAACTAACTCGTACCTTTTCTTCTTAAGGAGAGGTTGCGGCGGGAGGTATTATTTTTATTAGTACAATAGAAACTCCAACCTTTTTGAACTGCAAGAGTCAAATAAGGTTAATAGCCCAACATCTAACTGTAGAGTGAGAGACACCCTAATCTAGAAAGGCCGTGACATGACAGAGACCACCCAGACTCTCATATAGCCAATCAGGATAAGAGATCACTCTTCTACATCAGTAGTCTAGCCCAGAAAGGGCACAGTATCACAGGCAATAACCCTCGGCAAGAACCAAAATCTGTCCTCAGCCCCAGAAGAGCTGTGATTTACAAACTACCAGCTTCCTTACAAAATGAGACCCTGATGCTGAGAAGAATTAGTGTTCCTTAAGCTTCATAGCTCTCTAATTACAGAGAGGATTTTTAGACTCACCCCCCAGAGGTTTTAATATTGTTACCTTAATTTATAGCTGTTCTTTAATTTTAATAGTCAAATGGAAGTTTTAATTATAATCAAGCAGATCTTCGTATGGAAAGCTAGCAGTGCTGGCTCACCTGCTAGAAAAACATGTGCATTTAGTTATTTTCTGGGGCTCAGGGGAACTGCAGTATTGACCCACAGCGATTCAGTGTACATTTGCGCAAGATCTCCCTAGACAAAACTGGGAGAGAGACGACGGCTGTGGCATCAAACAGAATCAACCAGCCCACGGTAAACTTTACAGTCTTGACGTTAGCTGCTTTATACACGCAACAGCCTGTAGTAAACCATTACAAATGGAAGACAGATCTTTACTGGCTGGCTGCTTAGTCTGAAGAGCGTGCAACTCTCGATCTGGGGGTTGTGGGTTTCAGCCCCACATTGGGTATAGAGATTACTTAAATAAACTTAACAAGGAAAGAAATGCTCTGGACATCTTTATATAGAAGGAAAGAAGCAGTTCGTCTGTGTCACAATAGGGTATGAGAAATACTGAAATCATGAAAATAAATCTATGCTGAATACTCCACACCTAATTAGAAGATGCTATTTTTGGCTTTTGTTTAATTTCTTTAAGGAAGCGTCATATAGGGATAATTTTACATTTACGGAAAAGTTGCAAAAAGAGGGCAAAGTTCCCATGGATTCTGCACCCAACTTTCCCCATGGTTAACCTCTTCCAACAGCATAGTACGCTCGTCACAACTAAGGACGCAACGACGCTACATTGCTATGAACCAAATGCAAGACTTCATTCACACTTCACTTGTTGTTTTCTACGAAAGCCCCTCTTTCTGTCCTAGTGGCGGTTTCCACCCAGGACACCACACTGCCTTTAATCGCCATGTCTCCTTAGTCTCCTCTGGACTGTGACATTTCCTTATCCTTCCGTGTTTTTCATGACCTTGACAATTTTCAGTAGTGCCATTCAGAATTTTGTACAATGGCTCTCCGGAGGCCTTTCTCATCAGACCAGGGCTGTGCATTTTTGGGAAGATGCCAAGCTTCCCTCCTACGGGGACAGCCTACGGGAAGGTACCTGAAATCCACAGGACATCACTGGTGGTGTTAGCCTTCTTCACTTACGTAAAGTGCTGTCTGCCAATTTCCTCACCATGTTACCATTTCTCCCTTCCTTGTTCATACACTGGCCTTTGCTAGTGAATCGTAAACTCTTACCAATCGGGCACGGGGAGGAAATAATCTCCTCCTGGAGGGTGGGGAGGGGAGGCCCTCTATACCAAATGTGGAATTATTCTGTAACCGAGAGCCGTATTTCTGTTTTTGCCCGCACGATGTGAGTTTTTAATGCCCAAAGCATGACTACCAGGCCAAGTTTCATTCAGAGAACACTTCTTTTGAAAGTCAGTGGTTCATTAGGGAGCCGTGCTAATGAGTCAATTCTTGCCAGACACCGGACTCTATGTTCTTTTAAGAAATTGCACTTAGCCACCTACGTGATAGCAGACATTTCACTGTCTAATTACCGGTGGACTTGAGGTAGGATAAGAGATGAAAGAGTCTGTTAAAAAGAAGTAAAGAGGCTGGAAAGGAGAAGAAAAGGGTCAGGGCAGATGAAGTGCCCGCCTGCTGTTATAATCGGTAATTACCTACTGGGAGACATTATGTCCACTCGAAAGGAGAGGCGGTACCCCCAGGGCAGAAGCTGGACAGGTCAACTCATCTATAGGCGGGCTTTTGCCTGGTTATTAGTCTACTAATCAAGGGTCATTATGCTTTATGTGTTTGAGTTCTTAGTCTTTGACTTGTAACAAAAAGTTTTATTTGGGCAGTAATGTAACACTAGGGACAAACTGTTACCTGAAACAATTAAGTGGCTTAAATGATTATAATTAATGCTGTGCATCCCATAAACGCCCAACTTCAGCTTTGTTCACTGCACTCTTTCATTGACTGGGACAACATTTTCTGATCTAGTACATTTAGGTCAAGGTCATCGTTCTGTTGTCTAGATCCTTCTCGCCCTCGTTGTGTTGTTGTTGTTGTTGGTGGTGGTGGTGGTGTGTGTGTGTGTGTGTGTGTTCTTTCTGGGGATTTTGCAGATTCCTTGTGAGAATTCAGCAGGCCTTTGCTACCCTGAGGGTCTAACTGCAAACCTGGTTTCCTTTTATGCCTTTTACCCCGTGGAAGACAAAGTCCCCGTGTCTGACAGTGTCTGTTGGATGAACTCCCTTTCCCTGCGACTGTATTCGCTTCACACCTCGAACCCTCCAGCTCCTTGCCTTTGAACTTCCTGACTTTGGGAACCAGCAGGAAGAGTCACCCCCATGTGTGGGAAGTGGTTCTAGAGTTCTCTTTTAAATCAGTATGTGCCATGGTAGAGGAAACCCTGTCACCCGGTAAGGGAAAGTCTGGTATCTTGGCTGAATCCCCCCCCCCCCAGAGAACCATGTGGCTAAAAACAAATCAGTCTCTGGCATGATGCCTGTTTCTTCCCCTTTAAAGCATCCCCATGTGGCCTATGTTGTGGGATCAAAGGAGCCACTACACTTAATGCGTCTGGTCAGCAACATGATGATTGTGCATACTCTGATTCTGTTGGGTCAGAATACATCTTCATCCTCTAAACATGGACAGTGGAAAAAACAGTCGATTCATCATAAGGGTAAAGTAAGTAAACAAAGAAGTAGGTGGAGCAAGGTAGAAGATGTGGACGTGAGCTGCCAACTAGTGAGATCTGCAACTTAAAACAATGTTTTCATTAATGCCCATAAGTTTTGGATCCAGTTGCCAAAAGGTAGGCAATAGAGGCCACATGTTGAGCCACACCGTTCAGTAAACATCAGCAAAATCCAGACTGTGGGAAAGTTTACAGGTCAACTACCCCAAGTGCGTCAACAGAAAAACCGTAAGGAAGGGCTGGAGGGGCGAGCCGTAGATGAGAAGACGCAAGTTTCAAAAAATGAGTAAGACTCAACTTGTTTTTAGTAATGAGATAGCACCTAGGGAAGCACACCTAGATGAGAAAACCATAAGGAAACAGGGGGAAATTGTCAGTATAAAAGTAGGGACGTGATTAAAGCCGGGGTGTTGAGACTAGAATGGGGCCCATGTGGGGCACCTGGGGCAGGTGGCCAAGTGCTATTTCTCACCCTGGGGGATGATGGCTCCAAGAACCAGATCCTTGCCTTATAACAACACATTAAGCAATGCATTCTTTTTGGTAGTTTCCTTTTTTGTTTTACAGTGAGAAGGTTAAAATGTTTTTAATTAGTCACCAATAATTAAAAGCTGCAAGACTACATATTTAAATATCTCTATTTCTGCCTCCTCTCGGGAAATCAGATTTGGCAACTCTGGGTCCATGTTCCCTTAAAGTAAATGGCCGGAGCTAAGAAAGGGCTGCCTCCCTCTTGATAGAGCTTGGCCTCTCCGGTCGTCTACATGAACTGCCGGGCACTTGTAGACACACGAGCTGGTGACCCCAGCGGGGGAGAGCACTTGCTCTCCCCTACACCCTTCATCAGTAGTGTTCCTATACAGAGTGTGTAAATTCAACAGAAAACAATTCAACTCACATTTTGCAAGCACATACTCCACAGAGCTCCATGCTAGACCTGTTCTGTTCTTCCCAGCCCAGGCAAGGGCCTCCGGTCTGGTGAGGAAAACAGAGGTTCAGTTAATTAGGCATGGGCTCTAGGTCTTCACAGAAAGTACCAGCAGAATATAGTAGGGGTGTTGGGGGGCAGAATTAATCTACACAAGGATCTAGGGAGACCTCATGGAGGGTGTGAAGTGACTTGGGCCTGGGATGACGATGGGCCGTGTATAGAAGGAAGAGCTTGACAGAAAGAAGCAAAATCCAGAAGCTAGGGACAGAGCCAGAGGTTTGTAGAGGAGAAGATTTGGATTAGATCCCCTGCGCTGGTAAGCAATGGATGGGAGCTGGGAGGAACAAGGAGCAGTTGACTTGTTCTGGGACTTGAACAATAATGTCATTGACCAACTCGGGAGGACAAGTTTTGCAGACAGGATGACTTTCAACAACAGTCATGTGGAGATGTCTAGCCAGATAGAGTCCTAGGGAGACAGAGAGTCACCAGGTTAGAGAAAGTAACTACAGTCTTGGGGAAATAAACAGTAGAAGTTTATTTATTTATTCTGGGGGTTGGGGGGGGAGAAAGAGAAAAATCCCAAGCAGGCTCTACGATGTCAGCACAGAGCCCAATGCAGGGCTCAAACTCACGAACTGTGAGATCATGACCTGAGCTGAAATCAAGAGTCAGATGCTCACCCAACTGAGCCACCCAGGCAACATTCTCAAGAGGAGTGGAGTGGTAGCAACCATTTTATGGGATTTCCACCACACAGATATGTACAGTCTACATTATTAACCCCAAGAGCACAGACAGTAAGTAGTAAAATAATTAAAAAGTGATGCATTGGTGATTACCCTGACTTTTAATATAATTTCATTGTAAGTTTATCTAATTGCATTTTCAATAGTGGCTGTGTTTAGCAAGCAGATCTTGCCACGAAGGCACTGTTAGGAAACATCTGGAATTGCTCACATTAAAACTTGAGAGTTGCTCGCTCTGGAAAATGAGTTGGAGGTTGGGGGGCCATTTCCTTTTCCATTCGGTTTATTCTATATGTTTGATTTATCTTACATATGTGTGTTATTCTTCTAATAATTTTAAAAGTTTAAGAATACTATATTAGAACACTTAAATAAAATGTGTCAGGAGAAGGGAGATAAACATATCTACTTGCTTTTGCATATATATTGGACGTTAATCAAGAAACTAATACAAAAGCATCACCCACAGGGAACAAAGGGAAATCGGCCGGATGGAAATACACTTTTTGTGTTGTTTTAATATTTGTACCATATAAGTGTATTATGTCCAAGCATTAATAATTAAAAACACTTTTTAAAAAGTTTTAAGTGTACTTATTAATTTTGAGGGAGAGAGTGAGAGTGTGAACAGGGGAGGAGCAGAGAGAGAATCACAAGCAGACTCTGAGCCATCAACACAGAGCTGGACATGAGGCTCGAACTCATGAAATTGTGAGATTCTGACCTGAGCTAAAATCAAGAGTCAGACCCTTAACCGAATGAGTCACCCAGGCACCCTGGAAACACTTTTTTTTTTTTTTAGTTTTTTGACTTTTTATTTATTTTTAAGAGAGAGAGAGAGACACACAGAGTGTGAACAGGGGAGGATCAGAGTGAGGGAGACACAGAATCCGAAGCAGGCTCCAGGCTCTGAGCTAGCTGTCAGCACAGACACTGACACGGGGCTCGAACCCACGAACCTTGAGATCATGACCTGAGCCGAAACCAGCCGCTTAACCAACTGAGCCACCCAGGCGCCCTGGAAACACTTTTATTATTATTTTTATTTTTATTTTTATTTTTGAGTGACAGAGAGAGACAGCACGAGCAGAGGAGGGTCAGAGAGAGAGAGGGAGATACAGAATCCGAAGCAGGCTCCAGATTCTGGACTGTCAGCACAGAGCCCAACGTGGGGCTCGAACCCACGAACCGCGAGATCATGCCCTGAGCCGAAACCAGCTGCTTAACCGACTGAACCCCCCAGACGCCCCATGGAAACACTTTTAAAAGGTCACCAGTTATCTTCCTCCTTCCCCCAAAACCACAAAAGAAAATTTTTATTATTTCTATAATCCATATTGGAGACTCGGACTCTTTTGAGGCTATGCCCCTACTGAAATCACAGTTTCCATAACAGATACGGGGTCCTGGTGTCCTTAAAATGACTTTGGGGGTGAGTCATTGTTCAGGGACGCAACTGTTTCAACACTGACCTCAAGACTCAAGATAGGAGAGGGCACAAGTGATAAGCAAACAGCGGTATTGGGGCGAAGGCATTCCTTCCAGGTAGACCATGGAGGAGGGCCAGACATTCTTGACGCTCTCCTACGTTTCATTCCTCCCACGCTGGTACTGGGAGGGTGTTTGACCAGGAGAACAGGTGATGTTTGTTTAAGGTTTGTTGAAACAGAGGCACCTGACCGAAGTCAAACGCGCAAATCTAATGCTCTTAGAGAAGGAACAGAAGCCCTCTTCCGGGGTGCAGTGGCCCAGAGCTGCGCCCAGAGCCGTGTTTGGTGTTCCATGATAATGCAAACATCTGCTGTCCATCAGGAACCTACAAAGGATCGGCTCCTACCTACCGGCCCTCAAGCCTCTGCTGTGGCCACACAGAGCTAATAACAAGCCCTTTCTCTGCCGGATCCTGAATCATATTTTCAGTAGATCAGGGGGAACATTAAACACCTGATTTGAACGGAAGGCAAAGGACTTACACATAGGCGTCTGGACCCCTCTAGGATCAGAGCCATACCTGGGGAGAAGGCTGGTTGCAGACGGGCCCTAAAGCTGACTCTTAAGGATGCAATGATGGCACAGACCTGCCTGCGTCACTCATACCTTGAAAGGGCCTGTGCACATGCTCCTTAGACTATAGCCCTGTGCAATGTTGAGTCTAGTCAACAGGCCCACATGTGGACGCTGCTTGTATTTTTAATGTTGCTAGCACAGAACTTTCAAGATTGCATGCATTGGTTAATACTAGAAGGTCAAACCCAAACATGAGAAGTCACATCAGAAGGGAGGATAGAGTTGGAAATTCACCTCCTTTGTGGATACTACAGAAATAATTGATCCAGGCAAGAATCACCAATAAATGCCAAAGCTATTTGGTGATAGTTTGAGGAACAACAGGAGATGTGAGTCTTAAAGGGTGTCTCCATAGGGGCGCCTGGGTGGCTCAGTCGGTTAAGCGTCCGACTTCCTCTCAGGTCATGATCCCGTGGTTCGAGGGTTCTAGCCCCACGTCAGGCTCTGTGCTGACAGCTCGGAACCTGGAGCCTGTTTCAGATTCTGTGTCTCCCTCTCTCTCCCCTGCTCGTACTCTGTCTCTCTGTCAAAAATAAATAAAGATTTTTAAAAAAGGGGAGATTCCAACACAGGTTACTGATTAGTAACAAAGGGAAAAGGAAAAAAGGACGGTTTTACAGACCAGAAAAGTCGATGATGTCGACAAGCAATCACAGTTACGGTCATTAAATGGGACAAGCTGACATCGCGTGCCTCCTATGTGGGGCACCGAGAAGGACACGCCATCCTTACAGGACATCCCTACCCAAAATGAGGTGATTCTAACCATGAGAAGACATCAGACAAACCCAAACCGAGAGAAATTCTACACACCAGCTGGTCTGTATCCTTCGAAAATGTGAATGCCTTGAAAGACAAAGAACAGAAGGGTTGTTTCAGATGAAAGAGACCGGACAGCTAAATGCAATATGTGAGCGTGGGCAGGGAAAAAGCGGCCGTAAAAGACGTTAATAGAACCACTGGCAAAATCTAAATAGGACTTTGTATCCAGTAAAACTAGGATTGATGTGAAATTTCCTGACCTTGATCACCATCCCATGGTTATGTAAGAGAACGTCCTGATTATAAAAGCCACCACCTCCTGAGCACCTAGAATGTTCGAGGAGCCCAGATTTCTCTCGACCCTCACGGCACCGAGCCCCTGTGTTGGGACCATCCCCTCCTGTCCTTTGCAGAGGAGAAAAGCAAAGCTCAGAGAAGTTGTGAAGCATACACAAGGTTGCACAGCTAAAAGCGAGCTGACCGGAGACACGTGCCAACTTCAGCGGTAACTGCATGGACTAGTGTATCGTTTTGTTTGTTCGCCCAGGGGAGCCCGGGTGAAGGAATGCAAAACAGGCTCTCGGAGTGGATTCAGGACTGGGGTATGCAGCAGGGCATGGAAGGAGAAGGTTTCAAACCAGTGCCAAGCGATTGATTAGGAAGGCTGGCCGGATTGAGAAAAGAAACCACACCGCGAGAAGGCAGGAGGTTGGGGAACAGAGGTCTTCGATAAGCGTCTCTCTGACTCACGCTGAAAAAAATGTTTTACATCACAGGCCGGTAAACACACACGGTCTCCCGCACAAGTAACTGAAACAGAAGTTTGATTAAACAACACCTACCCTTACCACGCAGGAGAGTCTGGTCATTCCCGTTCTGTTTCTCTTTAGTAATTTGTTTTAGCTTGTTTGCTTTTTTTACATGTTTGTTTTGAATGCTGGCAAGAATCAGCCACGTTGATTTCCGGAGACAGTAAGGGGACACGGCCTGTGGTTGGAAAGCCTCGCTCTAAGGTGTGGCCCAAGCGTGGCAGCGCTGGGGAGCGGAGAGTCCCTGTAGCGCTGTCCCCTTCAGCCCGGCTTCCTTAGCTCAGCCTCAGCCCCCCACGGGGTTTGTTCACCTGGTCCGGAGACCTAACTCCCTAACTACCCTCGAAGCCTAATGAGGCCCTAATTGGAAACACCTGCAGCAGGGGGCCAAGTCCCATCGGGTCTCGGTCAAGCCCAGGGTCTAAGAAATTCTGAATGTTCGCAGACGTCAACATGCACAGGCGTCAGCCTTTGCGGGACAGGAGAGAGAAAACCAATCGTAGCTGTTTCAAAGGCGTATGGCCAAGAGGCCAGTGTAGCCCATAAGGCAGGATAAATGGGTCTTAATGTCTGAGTTCGATGTGATTGACCTCACCTGTTTTGAATCTGAAGCACTCCTTCTTTGAAACATGGGTTATGGACCTCAATAAATCTGCTTTGGGGTACCTGTCTCTCCTGTTGGGAAGCTTCATGACCTATTTCAGAAAAGCAGCCCAGGGGCACCTGGGGGGCTCAGTCACTTAAGCGTCTGACTTCGGCTCAGGTCATGATTATGGTTTGTGGGTTCAAGCCCTGCGTCAGGCTCTGTGCTGACAGCTCAGAGCCTGGAGCCTGCTTCGGATTCTGGGTCTCCCTCTCTCTCTGCCCCGCCCCCAGTCACAGTGTTTCTCTCTCTGTCTCTCAAAATAAATAAATGTTAAAAAAAAATAAAAAAAGAAAAGCAGCCCTGATTGGACGAAGGTTCACAACATTTAGTTACCAGTGAGTCTCTTTTTGGCGCAGGTGTGCATTCAGGCCTGTTACAATACAGAGCTTTTACAGCGGAAGTCAGTGGCATCTTGGGGGAATACCTTAGGCATCTATGAATGGCTTCGAGAATTCCTGCTTGCATTTATGAATTCACAGGGCTGTCATCAGCTTAGCTCAAAGTTAGCAACTGTTTTTTATTTTTATTTTTTATTTGTTTTTTTAATGTTGATTCAGTTTTGAGAGAGAGAGCTTGCGAGCAGGGGAGGAGCAGAGAGAGAGGAGACCCAGAATCCAAAGCAGGCTCCAAGCTCTGAGCTGTCAGCACAGAGCCCCTTCCGGGGCTCAAACTCACAAACTGTGAGATCATGACCTGAGCAGAAGACAGACGCTTAACCAACTGAGCCACCCAGGTGCCCCGATTTTTAAAATTTATTTTTGAATATTTATTTGGGCAGAATGAGAGGGGAAGGACCAGAGGGAGAGAGAGCGAGCCTCAATCAGTCTCCATGCTCAGCATGGAGCCCGAGGTGGGGCTGGATACCACAACCCTGGGATTGCGACCTGAGCCAAAATCGAGTCAGGCGTTCAACCAACTGAGCCACCCAGGCACCCCAATAATTGTTTCTGAAATGCCACGTTGAGGGTTATACATTATAATTCTTTCTTTGAATCATCCACTTTATATTCTTTTAGCTTTATTATTTCCTTTTAATCTTCAGGACTGGCCTCTCCAACTACTTATAATAGTACATATCCTTATTGTCCCCAGTGTTTTCACTCACCTTGAAGACATTTCAAAACTCCCGTTCCCACACAATTGCTTTCTTCTATGACCGCCACATCTCTGTGCTCACCATGACCACATAAGCGACCCTCAAACCTTTGATGTCCCTTCTATCTATGCCCCTTTGTCTCCACTCACCCACAGCTCCTGAAAGTTTTCCATATCGATCCTTAGAGCGTGGGGTACCTTTCTGATTAATATGCAAAACACACAGCTATCCTCTCTCCTTCCGAAAACCCACTTGTTCCGTAAAAGGTCCCTGCCCACAGTGCCACTCGCCACTGTACCGCTCCAACCATTACCGCGCAGCGCTTCTACCAGAAGACGTATTGGTCATGATTCCTAACGGGCTCAATGGCGGCCCCTCCCATAAGCTCTGCCCATGTCAAATCCCTGTACCTTGGGGATGTGAACTTATTTGGAAAGGGAGTCTTTGCAGATGTAGTTAACCATCTTGAGATGAGATCATCCTGGATTACCATTGGCCCTGAACCCAATGACAGGTGTCCTTAGAAGAGATGGAAGAAGACAAGACAGGGAGACCAGAGCGGGCCATGTGAAGACGTAGGCCAACGTCAGATTTACGCAGCCACAAGCCCAGGACTGTCCCGAGCCACCAGAGGCTGGAAGAGGCAAGGAAGTGCTGTCCCCTACGGCCTTGGGAGGGGACGTGGGCTGCCCATACCTTGATGTTGGACTTCTGGCCTACGGAGCTGTGAGGGACTGAATTTCTGCTGTTTTAAGCCACTGAGTTTGTGGTACGTTGTTACAGCAGCCGTCAGGAAGCCCATACACGACTGAAGACCGGCTTTGAATGTGTAGAGCCCAGTACAAGGCACTGCAAATCTCGGCGATCCCACACACAACATGTCATTTTCATCATTTCAAATACATGAACCTTCTGTCCATACCAGCAGAAAACTTGGTAGCAAGGGAACAGGAAATGTTTCTATCATGTGGAGCTGCTACCGCCTGTCTTCTGGAAGCGTAGACTAAGAAAATACCAATAAAAGTATGATTTATTACCTTCCCATACGAGGCTCACGTAACACCGATAATCTGCTTTTTCGATAACAAGTCCGAACAGCTTCCTCTTTGCCCTACCCTCCAGATGGCTGTTTATGTACAGGAAGAGTCTGCACTCGGTGTCATGTGGGCAAAGTGATTTTAATTCTGATATCTCCCGACGGCCCGAGGGTGATTTCCAAGCTCCTCAGCCACGCATGGCAGCCCTTTCCCAGTTCAGTGTCTCTCCCAGCCCCCGTACCACCCAACGCAAGTGGGAGCTCAGTGAATAGATGTCGGGCAAAGGAGCAGACGCCTGGCTCTGTATAGCTCTCCAGTCTCTCGGGTCTGCCCGGGTCTGATTCATCTCTCTATTCCCAGCTACTAGGAAAGGGCCGGGCATTCCGTAGGTGCTCAATAGATGTTTGTTGAGTCAACAAAGACTGATTCTTTCCACCCTTCATGCAAGCCATTACTTTATGATGATGATGATGATGATGATGATGATGATGATTTTTTTGCAAGCCATTGCTTTAGATTGAAATAACTACATGACACTCGAGATTATATGTAAATATGTTTTTTAATCCTGTGAACTATGTTGGTTTCTAGATCAGGAAAACACTATCGTGAAGTCTCTGTGTAGCCAAAGGGTATATCAGGCCCCTACAGAGCTGTGTGTGGGCATGAGAAAAGGCCTAATTTCCTGTGGTTTGACAATAATGTGACAGGAATATGGCTCCAACTGCTTTGAATAGATCATGAGCATAACTTGTGCCTCTCTGCTGAAAGCGCTGGACTCCTACTCAACAAATGGACCCAGCTGCCAGTCAGAGAAGGGCTCTATTGACAGATATCCTGAGCGTCGGGACCTCGCTATGTTCTCTGGGGGAGGGGGAGGGTTCAGAATTCAAGGGACTCTTTCTGCCTCCAACACTGTTACCGTCGAATTATTGAAAGGAGGCTGACTAAAGAAGGGTAAGCCTTTAGCAATAAGTGTCGCTCTGGAAATTCAGCATCAGAATCCTAAAATCCTAGAAAAAGATTTTAAAATGATATCCATTCAGTCCATTCATGAATCTTGGGCATTCCTCATAAATGATTATCAAAATATAACAGGCAAGGGGCAGCTGGCTGGCTCAGTCAGCAGAGCTTGCAACACTGGGTCTCAGGGTCATGAATTCGAGCCCCACATTGGGGGTAAAGATTACATAAAATAAAATTAAATAATAAAATAAATTAATTAAAAAAATTTTTTTATGTTTTTTTATTTATTTTTGAGAGACAGAGAGTGACAGCGTGAGGAGAGAGGGTCAGAGAGAGAGGAAGATACAGAATGTGAAGCAGGTTTCAGGCTCTGAGCTAGCTGTCAGCACAGAACCTGCCACAGGGCTTGAACCCATGAACTGTGAGATCATGACCTGAGCCGAAGCCGGATGCTTAACGAATTGAGCCACCCAGGTGCCCCTAAAATTAAATTAAATTGAATTAAATAAAGGAGTGTCTGGGTGGCTCAGTCGGTTAAGCATCTGACTTCAGATCAGGTCATGATCTCACAGTTCCTGAGTTTGAGCCCCACATCGGGCTCTGTGCTGACAGCTCAGAGCCTGGAGCCTGCTTCGAATTCTGTGTCTCCCTTGTTCTCTGCTCCTCCCCTGCTCACACTCTGTTTTTTCTCTTTCTCTCTCAAAAATAATAAACATGTAAAAAAAATAATAAAATAAAATAAATAAAAAGATAACAGGCAAGAGTTATTATGCCCAATCTTTCTATGCTAATAAAATAATTGTAGTGCAAAGAATCAGTTGGTTTCCATCAAATTTCACTCACCACTGAGCTTTGGGAGGGGTTTGAATGGAATCATTATCGATACGTTTAGGGAAAATGTCCACAGTAAAGAAAAAAATATTTTTTTATATGTATTTAAAAACTCAAAGCCCGAGGGCGCCTGGCGGGCAAAGCATGCGACTGGGTCTAGCGTTTACTTCGTAAAAAACATATATATTTTATTTAAAAAGATTAAAAATCTCAAAGCTCTTGGGTTCATCATTCACCCTAAAAATGAATCAGAAAAATTTCTTAGCATTTTCTACTCAGATTTAGATGAAAAGAACATCTTGGTGACAAATACAATAATAATAATAAACAAATGCCCGGCATGTACTAGACTGTTAATAAATATTGGAGGGGTGAACTAATGACCCAGGGCTCGGACTTAACAGATGTAGGTACCTCTAGGTGCTGATTGAAACTCAGCACAACCGAGGAGAGTGGCAAATTAGCCGCTGCTCACAGCCCTTCAAATATATTTGTAAAATAATTTTTAAGTGTCACAAGGTGGAGATTACACATAATCTGTGAATTTCCTTTCATTACACTTGGGTGGTTATTAGCAATACATATTAAGGAAAATGTCCCTGTATAAACTCATTGATTAAACAGTATATTTTATTTATTTGTGGGTTATGTTTACTTTTGAGAGAGAGACAGTGCATGAGCAGGGGAGGGGCAGAGAGAGAAGGCAACACAGAATCCGAAGCAGACTCCAGGCTCTGGACTGTCAGCTCAGAGCCCGATGGGGGGCTCGAACTCATGAACCATGAGATCATGACCTGAGCTGAAGTCAGATGCTCAACCGACTGAGCCACCCAGGCACCCCCAGAAATATATTTTAAAAATATATATGTGAGGCCAAGGAGAGGTGTAGTGAGGCTTAATATATGGAATCAATGCCAATGTGCTTGACTGGCCATTCTAGTCTGAGCCGGTCACAGAAAAAGGAAAAACAGTCCATGGACATTAGTAAGACTGCTTCTACGTTATGGCTTTATTTGGCCACTGGCAATCATTTGTTTAATTATCGGTAACAGTGATTACTATGATCTGTGTGATGATTAAAGCACCACTTCATAATAAGTTTACAAAAAATATATACACATCCAAAATTATGCTATTTAATATGATATTCCCATATTCAAAGGTACCCCGAAACAATCATGTTACATGATGTCTACATCAATTAAGTGAAGAAAAATGTATATTGAAGCCCTAAGACGTGCCCATTACTAGGTGAGGCCTCATTGGACACAGAAGGAAAACCATAGGAGTACGAACATAGGGCGCACGTGTACCCGCACGCAAGTCTCAGAAGCCAAGACTAGGGGCGCCTGGGTGGCTCAGTCGGTTAAGCCTCCGAGTTCGGCTCAGGTCAGATCTCATGTTCGTGGGTTCGAGCCCCGCGTCAGGCTCTGTGCTGACAGCTAGCTCAGAGCCTGGAACCTGCTTCTGGTTCTGTGTCTCCTTCTCTCTCTGACCCTCCCCCTCTCATGCTCTGTCTGTCTCTGTATCAAAAATAAATAAGACATTAAAAAAAAAAGAAGCCAAGACTAGGGACAGTAAGGACAGCACAACAGTACCACTAGAGAGATGAGAAGCTATCGTACACATATCCAGGGAGAGTATAAGCCAGGTAAACTGAACCCACAGAAACATATTTGCTTTCTTATTTTCTTCTGCATTGCACATCTGTGTCTTCCATTTGTAATCTAGACTCTTCTCGTTACATTTAAATAAAATATAGTTGAACTTCAAATCCGTGTGTTTGATTCTCTTGGATTGCACCGTAAGGCGCTCTTAGAAGTGAGAAATATGGAGGGGGGGTGCTGGGCGGGTTTTTTTCTTATTCTCTTGCTAGCTCCGTGAACCCTACTAGGGAAAGTCAAGAGCTAAGGAGCCTGCAACCTTATGAAATAATGTTTGCGATTTATAATCTTGAACTAAGAGAGGCTCAAGTTTGGGGTGGGGTTTTTTGTTTGTTTTGGGGTGTGTGTGTGTGTGTGTGTGTGTGTGTGTTTGCCATAATGCCGTTTCCAAAATGTCCTGTTCTTTCTAGTAAGCACAAAATTGGCCCCACACCTTCAGAGAGGATAGAAAATTATTTTACTTTTATGTCTGGAGCAGTTAGATGCTTCTTTCAGGAAATGAATAGATCTTCCTAGCGCATTGGAAGGAGACAATTTTAACCCACAAGTGTGTGCAGACAATGCAGGGACGGTCAGGGACGAAGAGACTTGGGAGAGAAGAGAGGGCTCCTCGCGTTTAAGGCTTTGCAAGCCTCCCCTCCCCCCACCCCCCACCGTCCTCAACGCACATTCAATCCTTGCAGACAAGCCCAAAAGCTGTGCTTTTCTCCTGAAAGAATAAGGCAGCTCTAAAATCCCATGCATTGGAAGCCTAAGAAATGTGGCTGGGATGGTTGAGGAATTTGTGAGGTTTAGAAATGAATAAGGCTCTGTCCCCAGAGTCTTTTGGTCAGTCTCTTTTTACTTCCTCTATTTTTGCTTGATTCGTCCGGATCAATTGAAAACATGCAGAAGCCCCGGACCGGACTGTGTGACCCTAGGCTCTTATACAAGCCACGTGGCCTGTTTCCTCCTGGGGGAAGAGAGAGGGTCAAGGGCGCGGTGGCTATGGCCTCCTTCGATTAGAGCAGTCCCTCATTCTAACGGGGCCCTCAGTCTTCAAGTCTGTGAAAAAGACAGTCTGTTCCAAGCACCTAATAACAGTATACAGTCCCATAAGGAGTCACAAATACCCCAGGCTCTTCTGGGAAGATCCTCTCTTGGGAAGAAAAAAGAATGCACTCATCAACTAAAAAAAAAAAAAAAAATGTAGCCTCTCCCCCACTCCCATACCCAGGGTGATACGTGAAGCTTCTAAATTTCCCCATCCCACACACCGTGCCGCCAAAACTCAATCGTGGCCAGATTTTTCATTTTTACGTTTTTTTTTTCCTCCAGCAGAGGAAGATCTTCTCTCTCCTGTCACGAATCATCCCTTTCTCCTTAATGCTCATTTTTTACTTTGAACTGGAGAACGCAGTGGTCATACCCGAAAATCTCATTTCATCTACGCATTGTTTAAAACCCGGATACGGCCAAAACGCACGCGGGATTGGTCTCTCTTTGTGCCTTGGGCATTTTCATTTTGCCCACACCCTTCCTTGCAGGAGGAAAAGAAAATGCGGGGCTGGAGGGCCGGCTCCATCTTGAGAGAGCTCCCAGATCTTTGTGCTCCCTGCCTGTCTCTCCTTCCAGATGAGCAGACCGTGGCATTCGGGTTTTGCAGCTTCTAGCTGATGGTCTGGTTGATAGTCTAAACCACAGGTAAATGGTTTCCTGTGCATTTCTCAAAATAAGTGTTGAGCAAAGGAAATGAAATCAACCGGTCTAATACTGATCAACAATCTGCCCTCCACCCTCTCCTTCAGAAGGGGCATTTTCTTCAGTCTTGGGGGGGGAGGGGGGATTTGAACTTCCTGGATATTTGCATCCAGATCTTAGCTTTGCTGACATACTGGGTGCACCGGCATCCGTAAATACTGCTGCCACTTAAGAATGTTGGTATGATTTTTGAGTATTTGCACCGTCCTTACAGACCGGAGGAATCTGTTAGGGATGTTGGAGAAAGACATCCCTTTTACTTAAAAGAAAAAATCCTGATACTTCATTTCCCTTTTTCTGTACATAAATGTCCCCAACCAAGGATTGTTCCCCACCAGTTTAAACAGGTACTTGGTAGAAGTTAACAGCCTCGAGAAAGGCAAACCCTCGAGATGAACCAATTAAATCCTACGAACCTTAAATGTAACATAGACCTCATCCTTCAGAGGGCCTCTTATTTTCAAACTGAGGACTCAATTTCAAAATTATATGCATTAATCATAAATTTTATAAAAGCAATTTTGAACATGGAAGGCAGCCATTAGACAAGGAAGCACTTTTAATTCTTTTATAAAGCAGTTCCTTATGACCGAACTGCTTAAATCCTCTTCGTGTCAATGCTGGTCATTTTGGCTAAATAGCCAAGTTCACTTTGACACCTGCGACGGTCGTGCTGCGCATTATCACCACCTCCATTAATGCAATAAACTCGGGGTTGGCTTAAACCCTATGAAAGCCAAGAACGGCAAATATATTTTTATGTTTTTGTGCAACTCAGGCTAGGAATTCAAGCAGCCTAAAGAAATAACTTTTCCGCCACCTGGCACGCAAGAGGTTTTTCACACACCCGGATGAAATTCATTTCTATGTCGGCTCTGATTTTACCCCAAACAACCCGTTATGTTTGTTACTAATTGTCCCCCAGCAAAACCTCTCTCTGCCCTCTGGCAAAGGGTTCATCTATGAATAAGCCGCTCCTTGCTGACACCAGACATGTCACACCAGCCAGGTTTTAAAACTTTTTATTTGCATATTAAAAAAATTGTGCATTCCAATAATTAAAATCATTTGAACAAAAAAATGGCACTCTGATTAAACTGCATTTTACAGCCTGCAGGACACCTTGGACCAACTTGGATTTACTCTAGATCTTTCTGTTGTGCCAGCTTCTCTTCCTTCACCAACATGCAAGTTCTTTTCCTTCGCTGCCAGCCAGACAGGCCAATGGGAGAGGCGGGCGCCTTCGCTTGTCAGTAGTTCTCGATTCTTTGATGTGAAAAGGGGCAGCACAGTCATTTAAACTTGATCCAACCTCTTTGCATCTTACAAAGTTAAACAGCTAAAAGAAGTAAAATAAGAAGGCAATGCTTGTGGAATGTACAGTGCATATCGGCGGCGCACGCCTCATTACGATTCGCCTGCTTGCTTCTCCTGTTCAATCGCTGTGACAGGAAAGAAAAAGAGAGAAAGATGGAGGACGCTCATTAGGGGGGCCAAGTACAGCCTAGTGTATGATGATCGTACTTTCTTTTACGGTCTCTTCCCATATCCCAAGTATCAAGGCATTTCATCATGATACTTAACAGATAAGAATGGAATAAAATAATATTGAATATTCATATGATATATTAAACATCCCATTATTAAATTATTAAAGCCTTACTTGTTGGCTGCAAAACAATTTTTACTTAACCTTTCCAGGCCACATTCATCATGAACTGTCAGCTCCTCCCCCGTCCTCCCCCGCCCCCCTCCGCCCCCCTCCCGGTCCTTCCAGCCCCTCCCATCCTCCCCGCCCAGCCTTTTCTTAAGGTGGGGGGTGGGGAGAGACTTACTTTCTTTTGAAGGCAGCGGATTTTTCTCTTGCGTTTCTGTCTTCTTCAATTTCGACTTATCGAATTTCTCAATCTCAGCCATATCGGGTTTGTCAGACATGGTTGCAGAGGAAGCTGCATATACAAAGCCAAGAAGGGGGGGTGAGATCGCGCGGGCGACCCACCCTTGGCTCTCCCGGCTCAGAAATGCGCTTTTGCCCTCGCATCTCCTGCCTGAAACCCCACCTCTGCCTCCTTCCGCTTTCATTGAAGGCTAAAGCTCTTCCTCTTTCTACACACAAAAGAACACCCCCCGCCCGCCCCGCTTCATTATTTCCAAATTCGGGGGGACCAAACTGGCAAGATACGCTCTCCCGTTAGGGGGCGAATCTTTCAGAATGATGAAATTGACCTCCGTAGGTGGTTAATTGCAACGTTTAAAAACAAAAGGCTGGTTAAAAGGGGGGTAAATAGTGAAGCCATTTCAAGTCGGGATCCAGTGAAAATGAATCCCGGGCTGCACGGGATGCGCGCCCGGGCTTTCTTCTCGGCTCACAAAGGCGGCAGCTGCAGCCGGCGCTCCGACCACCGCCCTTCGGCTTTCTCGCAGGCGCGCGACAGTGCCGCCGGCTGCACACAGCTGCCCTACACCCCGTCCACCCGTCCCGATCTGCACCCAGGGGTACCTGGGCAGCCCCCACAATAAGGGCTGTCCCCCCCTTTTTTTTTCCATCGCACGGTGGAGCCCAGCCACCTCCCTCTGGACAGATAAGAGCCCAAGAAGCCACCGGAGGCTACAAGAAAAACGTAATTGTCGAAGCTCCGGGCTCGGGTGGGTGTGAGTTGGAACAAAGGATTTTTCTGTTCCCGATTCATCAGCCCCCGAGGGGTAACGTAGAATGCCCCGGGCGGGGGAGAAAAAAAAATGTTCCCTCGGAGCTGCAAGGCCGAAGGTCCGGTTTGGGGAGGGTTTTGTTTTCTAAATCGCGAGGTCCCGACCCCGTTCCCTAGCTTCTGGAAGGGTCTGGCACCCCCCGCCCCAAGCCCCCCAAGGCAGGCTTCCCCGCGAGGACCGCTTGGGCTGGGGCTGCAGGGACGCCTCCGTAGGAAGGCGAGTGCCGGGCGGGGAAAGGACGGAGGGCAGGAGGCTGGGGCCCCGGGGCTCACCGGAGCGAGGTGCACGAACGAGCGAAGTCCGATCTGCGCAGTGGCCGCCACCGAATGCCGGGAGGGACGCGGCGCGCGCCGCTATATGCGCGCTCCTATGCAAATGAGGTGATGTCACCGGCCGGGCCGCTTAACCCCTTCGCGCCCCGGCTCCGCAACGGCGCCCGGGGACCTGCCTGGCGTTTGGGGGGCCCCCTCCCCGTGTGCACCAATGCACCCTAACCGCGACGACGGCGGACAATTAAAACGAGCCGGAGCCCCCGCCTCCCCCCAGCACTTCCCGCAGAATGCATTTTCCCTCTCCGTGTCTATTTTATCATAATGGATTTTTGCAACAGCCGCGGAAAGCTGCTCTTGGGGACCGGGGCACGTTAACCAAGGGTCTGGGTGGTACCTAGTGGGGGGCCAGGCATTCCTTTACAGCGAAGCTGGCTTTGTGTGGCGCGGACATCCCCCAGCGAGGGTGCGGTGGCCGCCCCGGAGGGCCTCGCCCACTGCAGGGGTGCGATTCCTGTGACTCAGCTTTCGGACCAGCCGAGGCCCTGCGCCCCACCCCGGCCCTCTTTGTCTCCTCGCCCGGCTTCTCCTCGAATTGGGTGGGAGGTAAAGCACCCTTCAGGGATTTTGTGTTAAAGGTTCCTTACTGTAACATGCGTATTTTTTCATCGCTATCATTTTTGTGAGCGATCGACTCGAATAACCGGAATATTTGCCGCTTGGAGGTTAATGTATCCCTATTTTATAGGGTACAACGACCCCCCCTTAGAAAAATAAGTCAAGTTCAAGCTCTGCTATTGACTTGCTGCCTGACAATAAGGAAGTTCTTTTACTTTCCTGTTCCTTATTTTCCTATAAATAAAAGGGATAGCTAAGGAGACCCAGTGCCAAAGACTGCAATCCCATCATTTCTAAAACCGAAAGATTCCATTTGAAAATCGCATTCTGTTTTGGAGAGAGCCTTTCCAGCCCAAGATATTTTTTGAAGCGCACTTCTAAATTACCTCCGGAAATGGGAGATTTCGGCCGAGAAGGGCAGTTTTCAAAATGGCACCTTGCTTGCGGGCCGGTGACCCCCATGCTGCTGAAATTAGGTACAAACACCATGCCCTGTGCCGGCGAATGGCAAGTGAAAGGAACAAGACCATCAGGTTGGAAAAGACCTCACCAGAGATTATTTTGGGAGGCAAAACAGTATGCATGATACTTTTTATCCCTTTCTGCATCCTGAGGAAATATTTCCAGAAACCCCTTACTAACTTAATCATGTTTATGGCAGTGGCTTTTGTCTCCTGGGGATTAAAGTCAAGTGTTATATGGGCCCTTAAAAGCCACTGCTGGAGCAGCTCAGACTTCCCCATTTCTTTATCCACTTGACTTCCTTCTTCCTGGGGTGGGAGTGGGGGTGGGGGTGGGGGGAAAAGCGGGAGGAGGGGGGCCGGGGCAGGTGACTGCCTGTCTGGCTCCCCAGTTCATGCTCTGATGGGTGGCTGCCATTCTGACCGCTCTCTGATTCCACCTCCCCCTGGCCCCTACCCTGGGTGACCGGCCCAAGGGTCCCCTCCATTGTGGGAGCTCGGAAAAGATCAGGCAGGGTGAATTTGGGGCCCGTTTCAGATAAGGAGACCATTTCTGTAGGTTCCGGGATTCCATTTTGCCTCACACAGCTGCTGTCAAAAGTCACTTCTTCCCACCCCCTCCCCTCCTCCACACCCCCTCCCTCGCTGCTGCCATGTCTTTCGGTACAAAGGACTGCCACTACCCGCCCAGTCCTTCTCCCCAAGGCCTTTTCCTTACAAAGGGTTAGGCCTGACAGAGCAATGTGTCCAGAAGAGACGGAGGAGTGGAAATTTGGAACCGCCTGGAGAATTTTTCTAGTTTGGTAGCAGGGAGCCTTCCGTTGTTTAGATATTGACAGACAGAAAGGAAGGGGAGAGAACGGAAAGAGAGGGGGAGGCAGATGAAGGGAAACTCGAACTGAAGGAATCGGCTTCAGAGTTGTGTGACCCTGGCCATGTGAATTGATTTTTCTGTGCTTGCGTTTTCCTGTCTGTAAAATGGGATCATGGAGGTTGTCCGTACCTCACGGGGTCATTGGGAGGCCTAAAGGCTTAGGAAGTGCTTCATACTGATATGATCATCGAGGATGGAAAGTGGAGGAAAAAAATAAATTCATGTTCAGTGTTTGGAATTGCAAGTTTTCGATGTTTTCATAAAGGACCGGGAAAAATGAGATCTCGTGCTAGTTTTACAGCAAATAAAAAATCGCATCTCCCCTCGGTTGATGCCCGGTAGGAGTCAGGCATCGTCAGACGCGCTTTACACTTGCTTCTGCCTTTCCTGCCTGCTGCCTGTCCTGGGGGAGAGGCTCACAGATGGGGAAACTGAGGTTAGAGATCCACTGTTAGGATCACTCAGCCGGTAGCCACTGTCTATTGTCTGTGCTGAGGGGGTTAATAAAAGTCTTCACCCCCCTCTCCCAAGTCTGTGCCTGAGACTCATCAGGAAGCGTGTGAGGGGGCAGGCGGCCCTGTTTCCCACAATGCCTGGCAGAGAACAGCTGCTCAGTGAACAGTCATGGCATTGGCATTGAACTGACATACTTCAGTGAGGAAGGTCCTTGAACCCGGCTGGGCCCAACTTTGAACCTGTGGCTCTGGCCTTGCTTTCTTCCTCGATAATTCAGACCTCTCAGCGTTCCTGTTTCAGATGTCCTGGATAATTCCCGCCTCACCGAAGCTGCCATTTTAAGCGGGTTAGCATGTGCTGGGCTCAGCCAGCATGGAGGTGGGGGGTTTCCATCCCGTTTGAAAAGATGGCGGCTCTGAGTGGCCACAGAGCTTCAGGGCACCCACCCCCTCCCCCCGCCAGCTCAGGGCTCTCCAGTAGCAAACACCCACCTGGTGCTGGCCAGGCCTTCCTCAGCTCACGGGGCATAGCGCTCTGTGAAAAATGTGCCGAGACACCCTGCATTGCACGGTGGCCCACCTCCAAAGCCCATGCCCCGTGGAACCAGGAAGAGGTGTCAGAGCGCACTGAGTTTCATTTTCCTTTCCAGGGTAGGCCTGGGACAGGCTTGTAGCTGTTTTCGAAGCTGGAGAAACAGTCTGGGTTCATGTAAAATCGGTCCTAGTGTTCTTAACCCATTACATTCAGTGCAGAGCACTGGCCAGAAGAGGAGAAGGAACAGAAGAAAGTGACAGCAGGAAAGCTCCTCGCCCTTTGCTTTCTCAGGCCCAGGGTCCCTTGGTCCGGGTTCCAGGGCCTCTTGCCATCTGCCCCACCTGCCTGCAGCCCACTTTCCCCTGTGACCCCACAATCTCCATCTGTCCATCTAAGTCCGGTTACAGCCCCAGCCCCGGCCCCCCTCCCCAATGACAGGGAGGGGGTATTGAGTGGACTATCCGTATATACCGTATCTAGTTCACCTCTCACCATCTGCCGTGCACACTAACACCTGCAATTTACTACTGAAAAACTGAAGCTCAGAGAATCCAAGTGACTCGCTTGGGATCAAGCACCGGGGGTCTGTCCACAACATCTCTGCCCCCCCCCATCGGGACCATCTCCACCTGACTCTAGTGTTTCTCTAGGCCCCCACCTGCCACAGCTCTGCCTTGTGCTCAGTGTGATGGATCAGGAGTTCTCCCTGGCTAGTGTGCTAAAAATGAGTGGAGGAGGCAAACAGAGGAGAGTCGAAGAACACTCGAGAATGTCAAACGTGCCGCCCATATCTTTCCTGTTCGCTTTGTGGATCTGATGGAATCTTACAGCCAAAGGGAACTTTAAAGGGGATTTCATTCAACCCAGTTCCCTTCTGCGGCTTGAATTCGCCTCTACAACATCCCCTCCAAGTGGTTACTCAGTCAATGCACAGCAAGGGCCACCAAAAGAAGGCAGAGAACCTTCAAGTATACGCAGGGGGCGGTAAGTAGCTGAGTTTGGCCGGGACTTGCGCAGAGTGAGACAAAGGAACAGGAAATAACGTTGAGAAGCAGGCAGCGGCCAGATTCAACCAGCAGCAGCAGCAGCAGCAGCATCGTAAATAAGAACAATACTCATAACAGTAGTCGTGACCATAATGATAACATTTTTTGAGTGCTCACCATATACAGCGGAGCCCTCCGTGCGCAACTTCCCTAAATCCTTACACAACCCTATGATAGAGACACTATGCCGTTCCTCATTTTGCACATGAGGGAGTCCCAGGGAGATGAAATGATTTACCCAAAACCACCCAGTGAAAGCCAGAGGCACGGTTCGGACTCCCGATGACTTGGTGCAGAAGCTGCTTCATTTAACCACTACGCCCTTCTGGAATCCTAAGGCCCTTAGGCTTTGTTTTCTAGGCCAGATAAGGGTTGAGTTGGACCCCATAGTGATAAACCATCCAAGTTTTCCATCTTTAAAACTGTGAAACACAGATATTGTGGTCCCATCGCATATCAGTTAAAAAGTTGCCCGCTGCAATTTTCAAATGCTTTCATTACAGAAATCCAGCCTGTTCTGCCTCGCAATAAAGGGAATTCTAATCTTGAGCGTTGACACTTTCTGACAGCCTTGCTCGACTTTAACATTTTTCCCAGCGGTCATCCGTGTTACAATGGTTCCAAAAAATTAGCAGGTCAAATAATATATTGGAAGGGGAGATGCCGCACACTCCTGGTGGCCTTCTGTGTTAAAAATGATAAACCTTTTATTCCGCTGTGAAGCAGAATTATCATTAGCAAGTAACAACTGTTCCAATATTTTAACGTGCTGCTTCTGCAGACATCAAAGCTTTTTAAATTGAATGTATCTCCTACACCACCGGCAGAAGGCGGCTAGTGGCTTTTTGGTGAGGAAAATGAAGCATGGTGGGCACTACATTTGAGAGGCTCCTTTACACAGGCCAAGATCCACCTCAGCTGTCCCAGACTATTTCCCAGCATGCTCTCCTGCCGCCATCTTGAAATCATTAATTTTGAACACAGAGCCCCATGCTTTCATTTTGCACCATGTCCCCAAGTTACGAAGCCAGTCTTGTTCTCATTCTCTGTGGGCCCCTGGTGCCCTGGCTTTTCCCGGGACCCAGGAACGGGCCCATTTTCTCCTGTGCCCCTTTCTCGGCCTACAATGCCCTCTCTGATCCTTCCCACCTATGCTGCCCCAGCGTGAAAAAGTCTGACTGCGGGCACAGGACGGTTCGGCCTCTGCACCCTCTGCTAAGCCTCAACCTGAGTGAGTTGCCCTGGCAGCTGGTGACCACCACACTTCTCCAAGGCCTTCGCCGGGTGCGAACCCCAGTTCTCTTCCATTCCTTGCTGCCTGGCTCTTTGTTTCTGCCCGAGGGATGCCAGCAACTCTTCACTTACTTTCACGTGAGAACTGCCAGGCAGGTTCCAAGGCCAATGAAGGAGCAAGCCTTTGGCAGCCTCTCTGCCCACTTCTCCAATTTTCTCTGAGGCCTTCACTCACGGGAGGCTTCCCTGAGGAAGAATTCCACAGATAGAATTTGCAACAAACCAAGAAAAGGAGGAGGCCATTTTCTCACACAAAGGCCAAACACAGGGCAGATGGAAGCACCAGGAAAAGATGCTTGAGGTCAAGGTGGTTGTTGTTGTTAAAGTTTATTTATTCTGAGAGAGCGCGCACGTGTATGAGCTGCATAGGGACAGAGATAGAGGGAGAGAGAGAGTCCCAAGCAGGCTACGTAGGGTCAGTGAGATCATGACCTGAACCGAGGTGCTTCACCGCCCAAGCCACCCAGGCGCCCCAAGAGTTCCAGGTTTTTCCTGTGCAATTTATAGCCAGGACTCAACTGTCTGAGTTGGTAAAGACGATACGGACAATGGAGACTCATATACACTACAGTTACCAAAACTCGCTTGTGCGAATAGATTCCATCCAAACCATGTACTCAGACAAATACTTGTCTTCTTGTCCATGGCGACGCCCTTCACAGCCGACAGCTGAGCCCCGTCTACACCTGTAGGCCCTGGCGGGCTACCACGGGGAAGGACCTTGAAAGTGAAAGAAGCCAGACACAGAAGACCGCGTGTTGTCTGATTCCATTTACCTGAAACATCCAGAAGAGAGACAAATCCATAGAGAGAGAAAGAGATTAGAGGTTGCCAAGGGCTGAGGGGAGGGAGCCAAGGGGAATGACTGCTGAATAGGTACCAGGTTTCATTTTAGGGTGATGAAAACGCTTGGGAACTTGACAGAGGGGGGCGGATGCACAACACGGTGGATGTCTGGAATGCCGCCGAATTGTTCACTTTAAAACTGGAAATTTTATGTGATGTGAATTTTTACCTCGATTAAGAAAGCAGGGAGGGGGTGGAGAGAGAGAAAAAGGAGAAGAAAGAAAAGTAAATCATAGTTCCATTTCCTCACAGCCCAGTGTCTGGTTATGAGGAAATGGGAGGGGAGATGGGGGTGGAGTGAGAGTCTGGTTCTTAACTCTTTTTGTGCCACACTGATTTGATGAAGCCCACAGACCTTTTCTCAAAATCATGAAAATGGGTAAAATAAGAAAAACCGAGGGGGCGCCTGGATGGTTCAGCCGGTTAAATGTCCGACTTCAGCTCAGGTCATGTGGTCAGCACAGAGTTTTATTTCAGATCAAGGGCTGTCGCCCTTTCTCTTTGCCCCTCTCCTGCTTCCTCTCTCTCTCTCTCAGAACAAATAAATACACTTAAGAAAAGAAAAACCTCAGATCAAGAATGAAAACAATTATATTTCCATACAGTTACCGAAAGGAGTCTAAACATTGTGATGTAGCAATAGGCATGCTGCTTTATGCATCCGACGACACAGTTTGTGTCTGGCATATATTCAAAATCTTGAGGAGTGTGTAGATATCTGCAAAATGTTAACAGATATAAAAATATCGGAGGTGTCTGTTGTTGAGACAGTGACCGCCACCGCTAAAGCTACAGACCTTCCTTGCCGAGACAGGCTGAACGTTTGAAGGAAGGCAGCCGTCCCTACGCCGAACGAGAAACAGGTTCTCACCGGGAACTAAAAGTGCCTGCACCTTGACCTTGGACGTCCCAGCCTCCAGAATGGTGAGAAATACATGTGTGCTGTTTAAGCCGCTCAGTCCGTGGTATTTTGTTACAGCAGCCCGTGCTGCGAGACGTGCCTGTAGGTACACTGAAAGGACATGCTAACGCTTAGTGAGAAGTTCATGGAAAAGATGTAATGTTTTTCCTTTCTAAGTTCATGGGCTCCCTAGATTCTCTTCAAGGCTCTCTTGGATGTCTGTGGACCCTAGCCTATCTAAGGGAGGGGTCTCTCTCGAGCCTGAAAAAGTCACCCACAGAATTTCTTAGACAGAATGGAAGAGATCGCGGTGTGGCTAGATTCTAGGTCACTCCAGCAACTTACTCACATGGGCTGAGGCCCGAGCTCAGAGCAGCCAGTAAACTGGACAACAGTTGGAAGAAAACCCAGCTTATAAGTGTCACCTTACATTTTGGGCTCCGGTAATTGCTCACGTAATACAAGTCACATTTATCTGGCGTGGGTGAGCTTTGTCAATGCATTTTTTTCATCTTTTGTGTCATTTTCTCCTTAAAGCAGCCTTAGGACCGATACAGGGATGAGGGATTGGCATCGGGATTTTGCAGAGGATGGAAGCCAGCACAGAGAGGGGAAGCGACCTGCCCACTGGCATTGAGCTGATTAGCAGAGCCGAGGCCAGAAAGCAAAACGCCTTACTTTCCGCTGTGGGCCCCCGGAGGCCTGATTTTAGGCGCAGGAGCCCCAGTACTTCAGGAAGCAGGTTATATATGTTGGAGGAAAAGGAGCCAAATGCAGTGGGTTCTGAAAGCCGGGCATGTGACAGTGGTGGTGCTGACCCCGGGATGATTTATTGGGACTGGGAGTGCTCCCGACGCTAAGTAAACAGTAGTGCTCCGGATTCCCTTGTGGCCGTGGCAGCGGCAGTGATGGCCGTGCGTTTGGTTAGTTTTGTCATCCAAGAATCCATTTCTCAGACTTGAACCTGTGTGCTTGGCTTCCAAACACCTACAGTGACCCCTTCACGAAAATGACGTCCCCGACATAAGCCTCCCCCCGCCCCCCTTTATCTTAACTACTAGTCATCCTCGGCCGAAAGAGAAAGCACATGTTTGGACTTAACTCTTTCTAGTTTTCTATTTATAGACAGGGACACAATTTTAGTGTGGACCAGGAGGAGGCATTTTAATATGTGAATAGTGTGTTTTGTACTCTCTCTCAGGCTCTTTTTGCGTAAATGCCTCACTTTTGGAGCTAGAAGCCCCGGATCTGGCCTTGCATGCTAATGTGGCTGGCCTTGGTCCCCCTGGCGCCAGATTCTAAACGCTTGGTGTTTCCCAAGTGCTTGCAGGGTCTTTGTTATTCCTGGTGAGCCCCCTGGACTATGCCTGATGGTTTATGGTAACGAGGTGGCTTACAGCAAAGTTGCGAACACACAGTGAAGAATTCCCGTCTACCCCGCACCCCGATGCATCAGTGTTAATACTTTGCCACATTTGCTTTATCATTCTCTCTCTCTCTCTATGTATCTTCTAAACCTCAAGAGCAAGCCACGATATAACACCTTTTTGCTCCCAGATACTCGGTGCGCATTTACGAAAAACAAGGACATTCTCCAACACAATTATCAGTACCAGGAAATTTCCCATCGTTATAGAACTGCGATCTAATCTACAAATCTTTTTCGAATGTGGCCTATTGGCCTGATAATGTCCTTACAACAATTCTGTGGAATTTCCCTTGATTTAGGTTTGTCTGGTGTTTCCTCGTGATTGGATTTGGGCTTTGCCTTGTTGGCAGGAATGCTACAAGGAGGGATGCTGAGACCTTTCTGGTGTCTCGAATCGGGAGGCACAGGACGTTGGTCTGTGCCACGATTAGTGGTGTTCGCTTCGATTGCTCCTCTGCAGGTTTTTCCACTGTGAAGCTATTAGTTTCTGCGGCATGCTCTTTACTGCATCTGTTCCTAAAATGGCGTGGCCGTGTCAGCTGTTTGCACAAGGAGCTCCTAGCCGAGGGTGTTGGTTCATTCAGGCTGCTACAATGAAATCCCACAGACTGGGGGGCTTACAAACAATAGGCATTGATTCTCATAGTGCTGGAGGCTGGATGTGTGACACCGGGGCGCCAGCACGATCGGGTGAGGGCCCTCTTCCCAGTCAGTCGCAGTGGAAGGGTGAGGAAGCTCTACAGGGCCTCTTATAAAAGAGGGCACTAATCCCATTCGGGAAGGCTCTACCCTCATGACCTTGTCACCTCTTGAAGGCCACTTCCTGATGCCATCACCATGGAGGTGACGATTTCAACATAGCAAGTTTGGGGAGATACAAATATTTAGACCATAGCACTCGGTACCGGTGGGATTAACTGTAAACTCAGTGAAGGCAAATTACTCTCCCCACCACGTACAAGCACGAGTCTGCGAAAGTTACCCGAGAAACCACGTCAGGGATGTCTCCACTGACCAGTGGCTTAGATGTCACTGGAGCAACACCAAGGGATTCAGAGTGTACCCAGCTTCCAAAGGAGAAAATTTTAATAAAAAAGAAAGAAAAGAAAAAAGAAAGAAACACGGAAGACGTATTTTCACAAAGTAGGCCCGTGAAGGTTTTATTCAACTCTAGAAAATGGGCTCATGGGCACCGTTCGTTCGCATCCAGCTTGCTGAGCATGGCAGGATTCCATCTCAAAGGACAGGCTGGCACGTTGGGGGCTGCCCTTCTGCCAGTCCCCTCCTGCAGGGTTTATAGTGCCAAAGGGTCTTCAGCTAGCCAGGCACCTAGTGAATGCTGAGAATCTTCTGTAGTGGAGGAAGGTCTATTCTTTACCTGCCCTGCTGGGGGATGCAGGCTGAACTGTAAGGGGGCTCCGTGGTTCAGAATAACCACAAGGGTCATCCGGAGCCAGACACTGTCCTGTGTCCCTTCTATTGCCCCAAGCGACCTGGGTGGATAGGTAAAGTGAACACCCCATCCTGCAGAGAAGACACTGGGGCCCCAAGGTGTAACGTGCACCAGGTCACTGGCTAGTCAGACGGACCATTTGATGTGATGGCTGATGTTTTCTCCTACAGCATTTTATTTGCATTTTCCTCCCTTAAGCAGGGGCAGCATGTAAGGTGAGATTTCAGATACCGCAGAAACTCTTCCTTGGCCTTGGACTGGGCCAGTTGAAATTGGGTTTGTTTGGTTTTTGTTTTGCTTTGATGGGAAGCACATTCACATTTGTCGTGCTGGCCGTGTGTTGGAGGCTTTCCATACCCACGTGGTCTTGGGCTCTGGATGCCTATTTTACAGATGGAAAAACTGAGGCTCCCAGACATCACGTGGGCAGGTGCCTGAACTGGGACCGCATCTGGCTCTCTCTGGTTCCAAAGTCTGGCCTCTAGGACCCTCCTCTCTGAGCCAGGATTAGAGCCTAAAGATGCCCCATCACCACCACCACCACCACCACCATGGCAGGCTTTCAAATGCAAATCAAACAACCAGGCCCTCTCTGTCCCTGGCAACTGACAAAAATGAAAAGGTTAAGTAATGTCCGAGGTTGGTCAGAAGGCAGGGCAAGAAGAATGAGAACACTTTTCATTTGTCCTTGTTGGAAGTGTGAACTGGTGTAGACTTTTCAGAGCTACCCTCGGCTCTCACAAATAAACCAGCATTTCCCATTTGATCCAGCCATTCCTCTGCTAGAAACGTTTTCTAGGGCCATGTTTGGACAGTTATGCCAAGATATAACATGGACGTACACGTGCACATATGTCTTTGTCCCCAGAGCATTGTACGTAAGAGGAAGAGCTAGAATTAACCTAAGTGTATATTAATTAAGAAATGAGTTGAATATGTGATAGATATTCAAACAATGGAAAATTACGCAGCCATTAGAAAAAGACTAAGGCAGGGGCACCTGGGTGGCTCCGTCATGCCTGGGTGGCATTTGACTCTTGGTTTTGGCTCAAGTCACGATCCTTGAGTATGTAGGTTCAAGCCCTGAGTTGGGTGCTGACAGCACGGAGCCTGCTTGGGATTTCTCTCTCCCTCTCTCTCTGCCCCTTCCCAGCTCGTGTTCTCTCTCTTAAAAAAATTAAACTAGAAAGGAAGGAAGGAAGGAAGGAAGGAAGGAAAGGTTAAGGCAGCTGTATTCATGAAGCCCTTCAAGGCTATCTGAAGTATCCTTTTTTTTTAAGGTTTTATTTTTTAAGTAATCTCTACACCCAATATGGGGCTTGAATGTACTACCCTGAGATCAAGAATCTCATGCTTCACCAACCAAGGCAACCAAGCACCACCAAAGTATAATCCTAAGGGGAAAAAAGAGAACCTTTTCAATATTGTATTGTCTATCTACGTGCAATAAAAAAGGTAAGGTTACGAAGACAATTTCCAGAAGGGAATTTTCAGAACTGGAAACAGAAGTTACCTCTGGGGAAGGGGAATGGCGAATCCTTTACCATTTACATTTTTACCAGAAGCATGCATTACTTCTATATTTGAAAATATTTAAAATATCATTTTATGTTTTACTTTCACCTTTTATATATTTAAAAAATCTTATTTGCGTTGGGGCGCCTGGGTGGTTCAGTTGGCTAAGCGTCTGACTCTTGATCACGGCTCAGGTCATGATCTCACAGTTTGTGAGTTTGGGGTCTGCACAGAGAGGGCTCGGGGTCCTGTCTCTCTCCCTTTCTTTCTCTGCCTCTCTCTGTCCCAGGATAAATAAATAACACTTTAGAAAATCTATTATTTGTGTTGATAATGGGGGAGGCCATACATGCGTGTGGGCAGAGGGTGTATGAGAAGTCTCTGTTCCTTCCACTCAGTTTTGCTGTGAATGTAAAACTTCTCTAAAAAAACAAAGGCTATTTAAAAAGAAAAAGAAAAAATATATTTGCATATTTTCCTGCCCAAGAAATTGCATAAAACCAACACAAAGGCAGGTTAAGTATGCCTTTGAGAGAAATAGACAAGACCTTGAACTTGGGGTTTCTTTAGTAAGAAAACACTTCTGGAAGGAAGTGAAACACACAGCCAAGATAGAGTAGAGGCACTTCCTGTTTCTCTGCATTGAGGGAAACTTCTGTTCTTAAAGGGGTAGGAACACAGTTACTAAGACTATGACGCCTATAATCCTAAATCCAATGGACCGTAGACAGGTCCACCACAGGCCTCCTTTCTAGAACACAACCGAAGCACCTCGAGTTCAGGCAGCCAGCCTACCACATGCCCAGTGAAGAGCCATCCCAGTTACGGAAGTTGAGTCTTAGGTGTTTTCCTGTAATATGCGAGCACAATATTACCTTTTGGGGAGTTGAATCTTATTTTCAGTGAGGTCGAGGAGCTAGGATTTGAATCGCGCCATGATGTGCACCTGTGCCTGAATATTCACGTAGTGGATTTCTCTAAGTAGAAGCACCTACAGCCAAGTTGAACCACTATAAAAAGTTACATTTGTACAGATGCTTCATTTTTAATTTTTGTACAGTTTCTTTATTTATTTTGAGAGGGCAAGAGAGAGGGGGGAGAACAAGTGGGGAAGGGGCAGGGAGAGAGGAGAGAATCCCCAGTGGGCTCCACACGGTCTGCACAGAGCCCGATGCGGCGCTTGAGTGCACAAACTTGAACAAGATCAAGAGTCAGCCACTTAACCAACTGAGCCCCCCAGGTGCCCCCAGATGTTTTATTTTTAAATACTGCCGTCACGTTACATCTGCTAGCTCATTCCTGCCTCCTGGCAGCACTGGAAAAGGGTAGAGCAGCTGGCACCCCACCTACAAATGAAGAGATCGGGCACATGGTAAGTGACTTGCCCAAGGTCTCTGGGCATGTAGCGAGGCCAGAAGCAGGTTCCAAGCCTAGCAAGCTGGCTTCTGCCTGCGGCCTCGGCGTGGGAGGAGCGTGGTTTCTTGGGGTTTCATCATCCGTCCGTCTATCAGTTTGTGTGCAAGTAACTTTCCGCTGACTTCTCCTATGTCTGCCTAGAGAGTTCGGTGCCCATGGAGCCCTGGGGTGAAGGTCCCGAGGGGGGGCGGGCAGTGTGCCACGTGGGTTGAGGATGGGGAGGCCCGGGGAAAGCAAGTGAGGTGGTCAGGGCAGGCATCTGGCCCCCTCTCAGCCTCTCAGTGCCCCTACCTGGCCATCTTAGCTGGCCTCACTCATGGAAGCAGGAACCTCACAGGGAGATGGGTGTGGGGAGGAAACAAAGCACTTTCACAGTCCATTCCCTTCTCTCCCAATGATCAGGCCAGTCAGATAAGGCTTTCGTGGGAAGCAGCCTCACATGTCCGTCCCGTTGTCCCCTGCCATTCCGATGCCCTCTGCCCAAAGCACTGTGAAGGCCACCCTTGCCCCCTGACAGTGCTGTGTGCTCCCTTCTCCCTTTTCCCACTGCTGCCCACCCCCCATGCCGAGCAGGGCTGCTGCATGTACCAGTCACTTCCGGGTCTGCTGGAATTTCAGATGAATTGCAAACTTTTGAGGATGTTACCCCGTGGGGCATCTGGGATGCAGTTAAGAAGTGATTATTTATCTGAAACTCCAGTTCCACTCAGAGTCCTGTGTTTTGTCGGCTAGCCCTACCTTGAGGGGGGAAACTGAGACCCTTTCCTAAAACGATCACTGCTTCAGCTATCTGTCCATGTGGATCTACCCAAACACAGACACATACGGGCCTTGGTAAGTGTCAGGCTTCACGGCTTTGGGTGAAGGGCTCCTGGCAGCCCAGCTGGGGCTGGGTCCTCGGCCTGGGGGAGGGAAGGGGGGAAGAGGGGAAGGGGATCAGGAAGGGGCAAGGAGAGAGAGAGGTTCAGAAGAGAACAGCATCGGAGGAGGGGATTGAGAGCTCAGCCCAGCAGAGACTGGTCAGCGAACTTCAAGGGCAGATGGGAGCCATGAACGTGATAAATGCGCCTTCAGTGCCTGGAATGCGTCAGCCTATGGGGCCCCACAGTCCGACCAGAAGAGCCCCCGGCCGACACTGAGGAAGCAGAAGACTTCCCTGGCCTCCCTGAGGCCTGGCCAGGTCAGCGCATTTAGCTGAGGCTCCTCCTCTGCAGAGGCTGCCTTCAGCCCTCCGGCTCCTGGTGGCCGCACAAAGGCAGGATTCAGAACCCGGAGCAATACGGAGCCGGATCCTGGGGACACATAAAGCTTCAGCATACTCGGCCCTTCAAGGTCTCATTCAGTAGAGAATCCACTGAGCGCCAGGCCGTGTGCTGACCAGACAACATGGCGCCGGCGCTTGCGGACTGTTTACAATCAACCTGACGGACGTTTCATTTACACGAAACAAAACGCATTCATTTTACGTGGGCTTTCCACGGGGGCTGCGACCATGTAGGCCCGTGTCACCACTGTCCCAGAGGAGATGCAGAACATTTCCATCAGCCTGGGAGGGTCCCTGTCTGGCAGCCATTTTAGAGACTTGTGCTGAAATGGTGACCTGAGGTGGGAAGCTAAATTGTCTGTTGGGACATTTGTCCCTGTGGTTGACATTTGTTTGTTCCCTGTCACTCTCCCAGTCAGGCTGGCTCTCCTCAGTGGTGGGCCTCTGCATCTCCAATGCTTAACAGCAAGGGGCCTGAAAGAATGCTTGTTGAATGCGTCCCCAAGAACTATACTGGGGGCAGATTCCAGCCCTGAATCATGAGCAGTAGGGAGATTATTATGGTTATTATTATTTGTAATGTTTATTTTTGAGAGAGACAGAGAGCACGAGTGGGGGAGGGACAGAGAAGAGAGAGAGAGAGAGAGAGAGAGAGAGAGAGAGAGAGAGAATCTGAAGCAGGCTCCAGACTCCGAGCTGTTAGCCCAGAGCCAGACGTGGGGATCGAACTCACAAACTGTGAGATCATGCCCTGAGCTGAAGTTGGATGCTCAACTGACTGAGCCACCCAGGCACCGCAGATTATTATTAATCCAGAGAGCTCCTGTTTCTACACAGGTACAGATATGGGTCTGCTTCCCATCTTCCCACGTGGCCTTGCTCACCGCAGGTTGCTGAGTCCATCAGAAATTCTACTGTGAGCCCGTGTGGGAAGAACATCCCACAAGCCCTTCTTTCTCAACCTCCGGGGCGGCTCAACCCAATCTCACCACCGCAGTGTCAGCGATGGTACTTTGACACAGGACTAGTCAAGGCGTTTCTCCTTCAGTCTTCAGAACAAGGTAACACGGGGATTCAGGGAAGAGCAAGTCCTGTCACCCCCACTTTATATAAGGGACCCAGGCTACCGAACTTGTCCAATGTGCCATTGCTAGTGCGTAGGAGCTGGGGATTTGATGCCCCACTTCTCAGGCCCTGACGAAGTTGGAGAGAAGAATCTGGTTGAGATTTGGGAGAAGATTTTTTTTTCTTTTTCGGGTTTCGTTTTGTTTTAATTGCATGGTTCATTTCCTCTGAAACATACAACTATTATATGACCTAATTACACGCAAACATGATAGATACGACATATGATCATACGGTGATCGGAGAACTGATAACACCTCTGAAACTTGGGAGGGAATATTTGCGGGGGAAAAGCCCGAATTGAGAAATGACAGTAGCAGCTGTTCTTTTTAGGAAATTAAATTGATTTGTTTTCTTCTCATAGAGTTTCCACTTCCTGAAAAAAATGTATCCTGTTTGCTGTGTGCTCAAAGGCAAAGTCTGTGCACAGGATGACACCCCAAGATGGGCCCGAGGTCCTCAAAACAAAACGCTAGGCAATCAGGCGTCTGGAGCTTTTTCTCCCCACCCCCACCCCCACTTTGCCGTCCGTGATACCCAGATTGATAGCCCAAACCTGACATTTCCATTTACCCTAGGTCGTCCACTTTTCCCTGTCCCCCACCCCAACTTCTTCTCCAGAAGCCCCTCCCCATTGTGCCCCTGGAGTGTTGTTGCAACGGCTTCCACTAGGGGGTGCTCTTGCCCCAACCTGCCCTGCTCCCCCCTGACCTGTATCCACATGACCTCCTGCTTCTAAACCTTCGAGCGCTGCCCCGCCACCAGCAGCGCAGGGTTCAAGGGCCTCTAGTTAGCCTTCAGCTCGCCACAGCTCAGAACCAGAACTATGTGCCAGCACATCTCTAGCCACCGCTGCAGCCACAAGGGTTTAGCCCTCTTTGTGCACATTCCTCTCCTTGCTTCCACTTCCAGACCATTCTTCACGCTGTTCCCTCTGCCAGGAATGCATTAGTCTCCCTTCCAACCTCACAACCACCTTAGGAGACGGCCATCATGACATAGATGTTAAGATAGAAGGCTCTGGGTTCACACTGCCCTGGGTGGGTGTGCAACCTTGTGTAGTGGCACAGGGGCCTGCACTTAAGAGGGCCCCAGGCTTGGTATTATGTCCTGCCGCAGACACCGGGGAAATTTAATCAATTTTGAAGAAGGGCTTACAAGTGATGTAGCTGGTCCCAATTCTGACACTGATAAACTACAGAACTGTATGATGAGGATCACCGCCAAGGGCTTGGAATGGGTGGGAAGTGCTGGAAGTAATCAATACACGGAACCTATCATGATCCCCGTGTTGTGCGTGAGGAAACAGGGGCTCAGGGACTCGATCAGCAGCACCCAGCTGTCACATGACAGCAAGTGACACAACTCACTTTCACTTCGCGTGAGAATGTGAACTTTCCTACGTAGCTTGGCCTTCAGCACACGGGTGTCCTCTGTGCCTAGGGTATTAACTATGCGACAGCACTCAAAGCTTGTGCATACCTCTTTCATTCCCTTTTTGTAAGCCTTGAAAGTAAGCAGAGCACCGAGCTGGTATTTTTCACATTTGATAAATGAGGACGGAGGAAGCAACTGGCTGGCCCAAGGGCCCAATCCAATACGAGCGTTGCTGAGACAAAGATGGCGGCATCAGAGTCTGGTCCGCCACGAACTCATTTATCACGCCTGTGTCTCTTCATTCTGGAGCCACAACCCTCCTTCCTCCGCAAAGAGGCTCACACACACTGGCTGGAGGAAAGGCTTCCTCTGTGGGCCGGTGGGGAGATGGGCGGTCTTGACCTTTCCTGCCACTCACACATTGCACAGCAGGGAGTGGGGGAGGTAGCTCTGGATGCTACCAAGAGCAGCTTTTTATTGTCCTGCACCAATGACAATTAAGCGCCCAGATTTCTGGTGGTGACCATGGGACAGCGCTATCTAAGGTCAGAGTGGAGAGCCCCGTCAATCACACACGCATGCGTGCTGAGTCTAGCGTGGAAGCTCTGCTTTTGGGGAAGGAAGCGGGTGGAAGGGCACACAGAAGGGAGAGGATGGTATCTTGCCCTCGGGGATTAGGCTGAGGGATGCTAAGCATTATCACCACAGGAAGTGCTCAAAGCCACGGATTAGGACCGCTCAGAGGAGAAAGCCCGGGCCTAGAAAGATGGAGAAAAAAGAGGCCTCCCGCCCCCCTCCCACCCCAGAGCTGGAATGTGCCCTGAGACTTGAAGGAGGAGGTGGCCAAATTGCCAGCACAGCTCTCTGGCCACCGTGACAGTTGCCACACATTTAGCGACGTAAGAAACACACATGTATTCTCTTACGGTTCCGGAGGTCACAGGTCCCACGCAGGGCTCAAGGGGCCAAAGTCAAGGGACTGGAAGGCTGTGTCCCTTCTGGAGGTTCTAAGGGAGCATCCTCGTTCTTGCCCTTTGGCTTGTAGCCCCTTCCTCCGTCTTCAAAGCCAGCCACGTTGGGTCTCTCCCGCCCCGTTATATTTCCCTCCCATCCTCCTGCTCCACCTCCCCTTTGCCCTGGCCGGACCCTAGTTAGAACACTAGCTCCACCTGGATAATTAAGGCTGCTCCCTGCTTCCAGGCCGCTGACTAGCAGCCTTCACTCCAGCTGCAACCTGAATTCCCGTTTGCCTGGTCACCTACACGTTCACGCATTCCGGGGACATCTCTGGTTGTGAGATGGAGCCCGAAGTCAGCCCCTGTGCTGTCAGTGCAGAGCCTACTTGGGAGTCTCTCTCTCTCTCCCTCTGCCCTTCCCCTGCTCACACACATGTTCTCTCTCAAACTAAATAAACTTTAAAAGAAAAACTACCAGAAATGGTTGTCATTCCCTTATAGGAGAGATGAGCAAAGGGAAGCTCAGAAACAGGGATAAAGCTGCTTGATGCCACACTACCGGCGAGAGAGTGGCGAGGCCACCTTGTCACGGACTCCCAGGCTTTGGTCCCCTCTGCCTCTGCCTGCCTGGGAGAGCACCGTTAGTCCGACTTCCCCAAGAGAATTATGGGGCTTAACAGCATGTTCAAAAATGGAACCGGCACCCCATCACCCCAAGGAGATAGATGGCCATTTTGTGGATGGATCTCACCCACCCACTGTCTACAGGGGCGGTCTCTGTGTATTAACCTTTAAATGGACTTGACCTAAGTGGTGTTTGAAGCCTTTTCCTCCAGTCAGGCAGCCTACAATGGTAATGCTCAGCTGCAGAAGTTTAAAGGGATTTGATACAAATTGCCAGGTCACTCAAAAGTCAAAGTGCACATGGCTTCCTTTCAGACAACCTGGGAGCATTTGAAGGTCAGCTAATACAAATGCTTCATTCAAAAATGCACAAAAGTAAATAGCAGGCTAGTATTCTGTGGGAGGTGGTGGCAGTTCGAGAGAGTGAGAGAGAGAAAACCTGACTTTGTTTCACGCTCAGTTTTAATCAGGCTCCTATTCCTCTGACCTTGTGCTATTTCTTTTTCTTTTTTATGTTTATTTTTGAGAGAGAGAGAAAAATCAAGAGCAGGGGAGGGGTAGAGACACAGGCAGACACAGAATCTCAAACGGGCTGCAGGCTCTGAGCTGCCAGCAGAGAGCCCGATGTAGGGCTCCAACGCACAAATTGTGAGATCATGACCTGAGGCCAAAGACCTTTGCTCAACCAACGGAGCCACCCAGATGCCCCAAGTGCTAACTTTTTCTTACTGAGTCTTAGGTTTTATTTTAAATGTGCTCAGGGCATAAGGAACCTAATCTAGTTGGTGAGTGTGAAGATTTCACTAGCAGGGGAGCAAAGGTTGCACATCTAACAATGGCTCTCAGTCCTGGCTGCTCCTTGGGAGCCCCACCCCTTGCCCCCCGGGGTTCTTTCCAAACTCTAGCCGCCCAGGTTGTATCCAGACCAGTTAAGCAGAGCCTGGGGCGGGGCCCTGGCTTCTGTGTGTGCGGTTAACCTCCCAAGTGGCATCTGGCAGCCAAGGTAGGAGCAGCCTCTACGGGGTTCCTCCGCGGAGTTTATTTTCCTTACTCCCACTTTGCATCGCTGTCTCTTGGCTTTTCTGTTATTTATAAGGAGCCCTTGGGGAAAGCTGAGGATCCACTTCCAACTGGAGGCCCCGGCTTGGAAGGAGGTGAAAGGCCTTAGAGCTTTTTTTTCTAGATGTTTCAGGGATTAAGAAGCCCCACGCCTAGAAAACCAGTTCTCCCAGCCTCGTGTGCATGACCAAGAGCCAATAAAGAATTTCCACTTACTTGAGTGGTTGACCGGTTAATGTCGAAATCGATTAAACCTAGACATAGCAGGGCCAACCTTGCAGGATTAGGTCCCCCCAGACTTGTGGGGGGGGTGTGTGTGTGTGTGTGTGTGTGTGTGTGTGTGTGTGTGTGTTTTAATGAGAGAGAGCCCACTCTCTGATGTGCACTCCATCCAGCCTTTCATGAGCTTAGTGCCAACACGTTTGCTCCGAGGCCGTTGTAGTGCCTCGTGGAGGAAAATTGGAGTCCACAGGCAGGCGGGTGACAAGCCAGGTTCCAGAGTAAACAATGAGCCCTCAGCACCCTGAACGCTCTATGAAGGGAAACCCAAAGCTTTAGGCAGAGTGTTGCTGCCCCCTACCGGCAGTGAGTGGTGTTGACTCGCTAGAAAGAGTCGCATGCCCTCTGGTGGCGGTAACCCCCCAGCTGGACCCTCTCCTGGGGGGCCCCTAACATGGCCTTGGGCAGAAACGGTTTTGCCCTCAAATATGTCAGATGGGGTAACGAGACAGGGAGAGGCGCCCCCCTTGTAGTAGTTTGTATGATCTTTGGACTGTGTACGTGTGAATCTTAAATGATCCTTTAAAAAAAAAGTTTATTTGAGAGAGTGAGAGAGAGAGTGAGAGCACACAAGTGGGGAACGGCAGAGACAGAAAGGTAGACACAGAATCCAGAATTTTATTCCCATTTTTTTTAAACAACTGCTAGCTAAGATTCACCGTGTTTGATGCTCTGGGATTTGCAGTCTTGTCGCTCGGGGAGACGAAATGACTGTGTCCAGGACAGAACAAGGAAGTACCACGATGCAGGAGAAAAGTGCTGTCAACATAAAAGTCGTTGGCTGTGGCTGTGGGACTTGGGGGATGTTCAGACCAGCGGTTCTCAGCGTGGGGCTCCCCGATCGGCAGCCGCAACATCACCTGGGCCCTTGTTGGAAACGCAGATTCTCAGGCTTGTCCCGGACTGTTTTAATAAGCCCTCCGGGTGGCAGCCAGCCCAAAGTTGAAGAACTACTGCCTCAAAGATGATGCAAGCGACAAAGAGGCCCCCAAAACACATAGGACTTTTACAATTAAGGGATGGTAGGGGTGCCTGGGTGGCTCAGTCAGTTAAGCCTCTGACTTTGACTCAGTCATGATCTCATGTTCGTAGGTTCAAGCCCCATGTACAGGCTCTGTGCTGACAGCTCAGAGCCTGGCGCCTGCATCCGATTCCGTGTCTCCCTCTCTCTCTGCCCCTCCACTGCTCATGTTCTGTCTCTCAATAATAAATAAATGCTAAAAATTTTTTTAAAAACAATTAAGGGATGGTAGGAGGACATTTACACCACTGATCCCTTACATTCGCGTTGTGATTTATACCCTATGATCTGATTTGATCTTTACAGCAACAGAACATGAGACAGAAGGAAGCCCATGAAGTTTAGGGTTGGAGGCCAAGAAGAATCGGGCACAAATCCTCACTCTGACACAAAGCGGTGTCGCACAAATCCCTCACCCTTTTGGAAGCTGCTTTCTCCCTTGTAAATGAGAACAGTAATATTCACTGTTGGGGGCGGGGGGGTTAGACAGGCAACAGAATACAGAGGGTTGTTGCTCACCCAATGGCTGTGATTTCTATGTGTTATTTCTAGAATCCCCTGTTGCCCGCGAGAAGACCCAAGCTTGATTGTGGAAGTAAGGCTGTCGCGTGGGGTCCAGGAGACTCTCAGTCCTGGGCTGGTTTCCTTGCCCTGCATTTTTTTAAGTTTTTGAAAATTTATTTTTGATAGAGACAGAAAGAGAGAGGCGAGCACAAGCAGGGGAGGGGCAGAGGATTCAAAGCGGGCTCCGTGCCCGATGCGGGGCTTGAACTCATGAACCATGAGATCATGACTTGAGCCAACGTTGGATGCTTAACTGACAGAGTCACCCAGGCACCCCTTTGCCCCACAGTTTTCACTACAGATGGGGCCTCCACAGACTCCTTCTCTCTGTGTATGGATGGGTTAGCATTTCTGGGTTTCCCATCTGTGGAGCTGTGGGGGCCTCTTGTGGTGTGGTGTGAAAATGGCAGCCACTGAGCAGAGCTGGAACACATGGAAATGAGTATCAAGAAGTATTGAGGGGCACTTGGGTGGCTCAGGCACTTGAGGGAGCGACTCTTGAATTGGGCTCAGGTCATGATCCCAGGGTTGTGGGATGGAGCCCTCATTGGGTCCCATGCTGAGCGTGGGGCCTGCTTCAGTTTCTTTCTCTCTCTCTGCCCCTATCCCCTGCCGGTGCTCTCTGTCTCTCTCTCGAATTAAAAAAAAGGCGGGGGTGCCTGGGTGGCTCAATTGGTTAAGCAGACGACTTCGGCTCAGGTCATGATCTCACGGTTCGTGGGTTCGAGCCCCTCATTGGGCTGTGTGCTGACAGCTCAGAGGCTGGACCCTGTCTTCAGATTCTGTGTCTCCTTCTCTCTCTGACCCTCCCCTGCTCACGCTGTCTCTCTCTCAAAAATAAATAAAACATTAAGAAATTATTTTAATTAAAAAAATTGATTCTCTCTCCACACCTTCTCCCACTTGCACATCCTCTCTGTCTCCCTAAAGCAAAATAAATACATAAATCAAAGAGGCATTGAGAAACCTAAATTGCACATAAACACTGGTGAACATCTTACTTTCTTCTCCAAACAAACCACTTTTGGGGAACAGATATACATAAACCTTCCCTGTTTCTCCCAGGTTTAAGGACAAAAGAGGGTGAATTTTATGACCTATAGCTATTGGATAGAGACTTGGACTCTTTTAAGAATTTACTAGGGGGCACCTGGGGGGCTCAGTTGGTTGAGAGTCCGACTTCGGCTCAGGTCATGATCTTGCAGTTCGTGGGTTCAAGCCTGTGCTGGGCTCTGACCTGAGCCAAAGCCGGACGCTTTACCTGACTGAGCCACCCAGGCGCCCCAAGATGGAGCTGCTTTCTGCTCCTTCTCTCCACTGGCTTTTCCCTCTCACCCCAGCCTTGCTTCTTTCCCCTGCGCATTCACTCCCTCTTTCCAGTTCTTCCTTCTCTACTTCACCAGCTTTCTCAGCAGACCCCCGTTCAACTTTAGCCACTGCACTGAACCGGAAGAGGAAATACCTCTCAGGAAATCTTCAGGATTTTGTCTTTTTTGTTTTGTTTTCATTTATTTATTTACTTATTATTTTATTGAGAGAGAGAGAGAGAGAGAGAGAGAGAGAGAGAGAGAGAGAGAGGGCCCGACTTGGGGCTCCATCCCAGGAACTGTGAGATCATGACCTGAGCTGAAATCAAGAGTCGGGCGCTTAACTGACTGAGCCACGCAAGCGCTCCTGGGATTTTGTCTCTTTTGTGTTTTCTTTTTGGTAAGATGATGCTTTTCAGTGACTCTGTCACTATAAAATGGAGAGTAGAAAAAAACACTTAAATGGAAATAGAGAAACTGCTGCGGCATGCAACTTCCTCATAATTTCTTTATTTAAAATAAAGAAATTCTTCACTTAAAAAATGAGATGTTGGGGCGCCTGGGTGGCTCAGTCACTTGGGTGTCTGACTTTGGCTCAGCTCATGATCTCACAGTTCATGGGTTTGAGCCTTGGGTGGGGCTCTGTGCTGGCAGCTCGGAGCCTGGAGCCTGTTTTGAATTCTGTCTTCCCTCTCTCTTTGCCCCTCCTCTGTTCATGCTTTGTCTCTTTCTCAAAAATAAATAAACATTTAAAAAAATTTTTTTTAATGAGATTCTGTGCCATCTCGTTTTCCTAATTTCTTTATTTTAAATTTCATTCAATTAGTACGGGTTTTTTTTTTTTTAAGTTTATTTAGTTTGTGTGGGAGAGAGAAAGTGCTCAAACACAAGAAGAGAGAGAATCCCAAGCAGGCTCCGCACTGTCAGCAAGGAACCTGACTCAGGGCTTGAACTCACAAACCAAGAGCGGAGATCAAGAGTTGGATGCTTAACTGACTGAGACACGCAGGTGCCCCCTTAGTATCTTAATATCTACTAGTCGGTCAATAATGACCACCTTTATCTATATGTAGATATTTCTCCACATGTATCTGTATGTATCCATTATACATACCTGTCCGTGTATCACAGTGGTCTCCAATGTAAGCAGTATCACTAGAGCATCTAATCTTGGTTGGATCTGGTTTGCTGATTTAATGGTGGAAAGATCAGAGACTGACTGCTTTAGTCATTCCCATTGGATTTAACATCTTCAAAACCACAGTATTCCTCGAGTCACTAGAGAGCACGTTCAGCCACAGCAAAGATTAGTCTCGTGCCTCTTTTCAGTTCAAGTACTAAAATTATCCTTTATATCGCTAATAATGTCTTAGAAATGAGTATTAATCACTTCATCCTATACTAGAGAAGGACCTATCATATTTACAATTTCATCATTTACTGTTTCTGAATTATAATCTACTTTATCGTCACTTCCCTCTTTAGAAGCAATAATGTTCCCTTCGGTGACCTAGTGGGCCCCGTTCAAGGAGCCAGTCAGAGGGCACTAAAGGCCTGAAGGCACGTGGCCTAAACTATTGCTGGGAGCCGCGCGGGCCTTGTCGGGTGACACAGCTACAGCAGGGAAATGGCGGACGTTTGCACGGCTCCTGCCGTGAAGCAAAACCGGTACCTCCTTCTATTACTGGCTCATATTGGAAATGGGACCGCTGTTATTGATTAGGCCGCACAATGTTCCAAATCGACCGATATTCCCCACACAGATACCCCATAAGAAAAAGCATATTCCTGCCCCTGCATAACGGATTTTAGATCAAAGCGCTGCAGATGTTTGCCAAAAGGCTCTTCTAATGAGCCTTGCAGACCCAAGACATAAGGGGGGGCTAAGAACACAAGAGTTATGATGAACTCTGGCCCGGAGAAGAAGAGCCTAACTTAGAGGTAAGACACACACAAGGACCGGACATAAGTTGCCGCATATACCTTTGCTAATCGGAGCCAAAAATACCCTCCCTTGTACTGACTTCAGTTATGAGGATGGATAAGAAACTAGAAACCCAGGTGCAAGGCCAACACACACAGCGCCCCCATTGTGCTCACATCAGAGAAAGGGCTTTCTCTAGCAACTTGTTAACAAACGTTCTTTCTCTTGTGGTGAATGAGCAAAACAAAATAACTCCCAGCCTAGCTATACACAATTTAACCTATGTTTTCATTTTAGCGTTACTAACCTAAACAGTATATATTATCCTGGTTTTTACTAAAAACATCCTGTTATTCCCTTGGTTATAAGATTTACTCACCCTCACTGTAAGTGCATTACATGACTTGGTTGTAACTTGTTAATTAAAAACAAAGTCATAATTATTGGCAAAAATCTAACCCATACAAAATAAGATAGGTTTGTTACTTTCTTAATCTTAATCTTAATGAAGGGGGTCATTATACAAAAATATTTCTGTAAAATCTGTTTCTGTGTGCTTTCAATGATCAAAGCATCTTATCATAAAGAATTAGTTGCTGTAAAAAAATTCTATTTTCTGATGTCATGTTATCACTTGACCAATAAAAAAAGACACCAAAGCAGACAGAGAGGAGACGCCTGCCTGGTGATCAGGAAAGAAACCCGTGGCTCTCTCTCACTCTCTCACACCAACACCATCCATCCTTTGGGGACCCCTGGACCTGCTGAAGCTGGACTCCAGCAAATTATTTTTGTTTTCTGCTTTTAAAACACAATAGTCCGGGGCACCTGAGTGGCTCAGTCTGGAAGCATCAGACTCTTGATCTAAGCTCAAGTCATGATCTCACTGTCGTAGGTTTGAGCCCCGAGTCAGGCTCCTCCCTCACAGCATGGAGCCTTCTTGGGATTCTGTCTCTCCCTCTCTCTGCCCTTCCCCTGCTCTCTCTCTCTCTCTCTCTCTCTCTCTCTCTAAATAATAAATAAATAAACTTAAAAACCGCACACACAACAACCCATATCAGAATAGTAACTGTGAACATATATCTGGAAAGACTTCCAAGGGCTCACCAGATTGGCTGCCTCTGTATCAGGCCTTCACACCAGCATTTCCAAAGAGAAAGAGAGAACAATAATTCTAGCAGATGCTTTGCAAAAATAAATAAATAAATAAATAAATAAGGAATCCATGTTCTAATAAGTTTGAAACCCAGTGTAATATCACTCCCTCTTGTAGATCCCAGTACCTATTAGAAATACTATAATGGGGTGCCTGGGTGGCTCTGTCAGTTGAGTGTCCAACTCTTGATCTTGGCTCAGGTCATGATCCCAGGGTAGTATGAGCTTGCTTGCTTAAGATTTTCTCTCTCTCTCTCTCTCACTCTACAACAAAACCAGAACAAACAAACAAATACTATAATAACCAAGTAGCTCCCAAACTTATGTGACCTCAGGAACATTTTTGGTGGAGTACTTACTAACGTGGTATGGGATTAACTTGGGGACATTTTGCTCAGAATGCTGCCACAGAACCTGCAAACCTGCTGATTCAGTCAGGAACCAGTCAGAACCTTCCATGGGCCTGATTTCAGACTCGGTGTTATTATGTATTTGTTTACGGACTATCATATGATCTCTATACAGTTGCAGTCAACTTACTTCTGTTTCATGACATCTTCCCTTGGCCGGAAGCCAGTTTCTGGACTCACAAAGTTGAGAAAATTCTCCTTGTGAGGTAAGGCGGGTTTTGCAAGGCTCCCACTGTCAGATGGCGACCATCGTCTACCATTCTGCCATTTCTGATTGTCTATCGCTCTGCCATTTCTGCTTAAGCACTGACCCACGACACATTGCCAACTGGCATCGAGTGACTTGCCTTCTTAAGCTAAAAATATGCTAAATTGTACCTTGTGAAGGAGATTATAGGAACTTCTTCTTTTGTGTTTATGGGAGCAAATATTACATTTCCTGAGAAACCTGTTCTACTTCCCCTCAAGGAAAAAGGCTATTGACCCCTGCTCACAAAGGACTAACCTTTGCTTTTGCTATGCTAAACACATTGCCTTGTATTTGAATGCTGAGGACACCTCTCTTCCCCATGTGAAAAGCATCTAAATCACCTACAATCAAACACTATTGATAAAGATTATGCATGAGTTTTCTACCAACCTATGTTCTGGGAAATTTTTACATACCAATGAAATTGTCATCAGGAATCATTGTCTAAGGCAATTGCCACTCCTGTTTTGTACCCCATACATTTTTTCAATAAAAAAGGATGACTCTTCGGTCAGTGCAGAGATGCCTGGCTGAAGGGCAGAGATAACCTGCCTGCTGATCAGAAAGAATCTCGTGGCTCTCTCACTCCCTTCCCCGTTCCTCGATTCTCATCACTTTCGTGCCGACACCATCCATCCTTCAAGGGAACCCTGGAACTGCTGGAGCTGGACTCTGGCACAACATTCAGATAAGAATGCAAATAATTCTTGCCCAGGCTCAGAGCCTCATGGAGTCAGCATCATGGCCTCCAAGACTGTTGGTGCTGTGCAATACCCAAGACACAACCGGCATGCTTGCTACTGGGAGCAGGAAATCGAACAATGGAGAGGGAAGAAGTGCTGCCGCCTTCATAGACACTGCAGTGTGACATCTGACAGTGTCACCTCCTACTCATACCATATCTGTCCTGCTGTGCTGGACAACTCTCTGTGAACATTCATTCACTCATTCACTTGTAAAGTATTTCTTGAGAATGCTTATTGTGTGTCAGGCATGGTAATAAATATTAGGGACAGAGCGATGGGCAAAAGTCACCTTCCCTAATCTCTGAAGCCTACAGTCTAAAGGATCGCCCATGAGGTAATACCACTCCATCCCTTTCACTATTACCTACCCAACAAAACTTGTAAATGCTAAGACGATAGTATGAGGGGGCACCTAAATGAAGTGTGGGAGTTAGGGGGAAGTCTCTCTAAGAGACATTTAACCACTTCCTGTAGGAGGAGCAGAAATTAGCTAAGTGAAGTCTGGAGGAAGAGGTGACTCAGGGCACGAGCATGTGTATAGGTGCAAGAGAATTTGGTGTGTTCTCAGTATGAACCAAAGGCTAGTGATGGGGGTATTTAGAGCATGGCCTGGGGGGCAGGCAAATGGGAGGTACGCAATGGCACAGAGGGGCATGTGCATCTTGTTCAGGAGTTATGATTTTAAACTTAATTCAGAAGTCACACCTTTTATAAGAATCATTCTGGCTGTTGGAACCAAATTGGAGGGGCCAGAATGGATATCCAGAAGCAGATGGGAGATGCTGGTTGGGACAAAGGGTGTCAGTGATGGAAACGGAGAGGGAAGATGGATAGGAGAGAAATTCAGGAGGTCAAATCAAGAGTACTTGGTACATGGTTACATGTGAGGGGTGCCTGGGGGGCTCAGTCGGTTATGCAGCTGGCTCTTGATTTTGGCTCAGGTCATGATCTCACAGTTTGTGAGTTGGAGCCCTGCATCAGGCTCTGTGCTGACAGTGTGGAGCCTGCAGTGCGGAGCCTGCTTAGGATTCTCTCTCTCTCTCCCTCTCTCTCTCTCTGCCCCGTCCCTGCTCACACACACACACTCTCTCTCTCCCTCTCTCTCTCTCTCTCTCTCTCTCTCAAAACAAATAAATAAAACTTAAAAAAAATATATAAATAGTTGCATGTGGGGGTGAGATGGACGAGTCAACGATCCTCAGATTTCTGGCTTTTGGCAACTGCATTTGGGGCTTTTCCTGCAAAGCCAGACATTACCTTTGATCATCCCTGATCCTCTGGTGTTATCATGACTGAGATAACTAGGGAGTTACCCCTAAAATAGTCCAGGCATAATATTAGAGGAGAGGAACACTGGGACGATATGACACAAGGGCCTTTTCTTTTGACTCCTGGAAATGTATTTCCCACAGAGAAGAAACAAAAAAAACCTCAGTTTCCCAATGACAATATTTTGTTATCATAAGGGGCATTTTAGTTTTTGTTTTTCTGTTAATATCTTATGAATTTGAAATCTAGTCTCTTCTCTTTGTACACTGGAAGGACATTTATTTTTTATAATTGTTATTATTTTAAAGTTTATTTATTTATTTTGAGAGAGAGAGACAGCATGAGTGGGGGAGGGGTAGAGAGAGAGGAGGAGAGAGAGAATTCTAACCAGGCCCTGAACTGTTAGCTCAGAGCGCAACACAGGGCTCAAAACCACAAAACTGTGAGATCATGAGCTGACTCATAACCAAGAGTCAGGTGTTTAACTTACCTAGCCACCCTGGTGCCCCTGGGGGGACATTTATGAAGACCATTTTCCATTTTGGGTCATTGGCACAGGAAGTCCTTAGATGTCTGCTTCAGGTTCAAAACAATGATCTGTTGCCTTGTATCCTCCAACACTACATGATTGCTGAGTGAGACATGGGGCTTTACCAAGTCTCCCATTTCCTAAAGACACTCAAGGGCAGAGAGGAAGAGAACACAATTGTGTGAGCTTCTTTTGTACTCATTTGGAAATAATGGATACTATGATGGCTTCAAGTTCAAGGATAATGACAGTGGAAACCTGGCCATATCACCATAATAGCTTTATGAACAGCTGGGAGGAAAATTGCGTATTCTTTCAACAATCCTCAATGGCTCTCCCATTCACACGGAGATTTTCAACTTTCATGGAATTCGGAGTGATTGTTAAAGAAGAAAAGCCATGGCTGTCATGGGTTGAGTTGTGTCCCCTGAACTGCCACAAATTTCTTGTACCCCCAGTACCTCAGAATGTGACCTCTTTTGAAAATAGGGCTACTACAGATGTCAGTACTAGGGTGGATACTTAATCCAATTTGACTGAGGTCCACATAAGAAGAGCAGGGAGACATGGAAGGAATAGAGCTATGTGACATTGGAGGCCGAGATCGGAGTGGCACTGCTACAAATAAACCACCCCAAGGATTGCCAGCAAACACCAGAAGCTGGGAGAGGCAGGGAGAGGCAGGGAGACCCTCCCAGAGAGGAATCAGAGAAAGCAGGCTCTGCAGACACCTTGATTTCAGACTTCTAGCCTCTAGAACTATGAGACAAGAAACTTTTAATGTTTTAAGCCACCTTGTTTGTGGTACTCTGTTACGGTGGCCCTAGGAAACTAATACAGTAGTAATGTTTGAAGATACCTCGGAGATCATTTAGTCCACTCTACAAATGAAGAATCATGCTCAGAAAGGGGGAGTGATTTTCCCAAAGTCACCCAGTTCCTGCTAGGACCAGAACTGGGTACACAAGTCCCTGTGGTTCAGGGCTCTTTACAGAGCCCAGCAATCAGAGATCAGTGCCAAATGGGGATTTGGCCAACCTTTGCCGGCTCTGGAAAAAAAGCAGCGAACCAGAGGGAGCTGATAGGACTTCAGAAGTGTAGGGTAGAAATGCTAGCAGCTTCTGACATGGTGGGGCCATGCTAATACTGCCACCCAAAATAAAAGAAGAGAAATAAGGGCGTCAGTAGATTCAAGGTTGTGCAACCATCACTACACCCAGAACACGTGTGTCATTCCAACAACAAATCCTGTGCCCACTGGCACCTCCCAGCCCCAGAAAACCACTTTCTGTCTCTGTGCATTTGCCTCTTCTGGACCTTTTTTTAAATAAATGGACTCATAAAACTCATGGTCCCTTGTGCTTGATGTCTCTCACTGAACACGTTTTCAGGTTCATCCATGTTGTAGCATATATCAGTACTTCATTTCCTTTATATAGCTGAGTACTATGCCACCGTGTGGAGAGATCACATCCCATTTATCCATTGATCAGTTGGTGGATTTTCACCATTTTTGAACCTGTCTTAGGATTCAGTGCATATTAGTTGTTCAAAGAGCATTTATTTATTAAGTATACATATTAAACTGAAGAGGAAGATGAAGGCAATGTTAGATGAGACATCCAGGCCTGATGATTTTATATTCTCCCAAAGGTGGTCATAGGGGAGGATGGAGCCTTGAAAAAGATAAAAGAAGTTTGGGATGTATGAGTCCTATTCTTTCTTAATAGAAGGAGTCGGAGGATCTAATTAAAGCTGAAATGTTAATGATTTACCTCTTGGGGTTTTTTAATGTTTATTTATTTTTGAGGGAGACAGAGAGACAGAGTGCAAGCAGGGGAGGGGCAGAGAGAGAGGGACACACAGAATTGGAAGCAGACTCTAGGCTCTGAGCTGTCCTCACAGAGCCTGACACGGGGCTCAAACCCACGAACTGTGAGATCATGACCTGAGCCGAAGTCAGACGCTTAACCGACTGAGCCACCCAGGTGCCCTACCTCTTCTTTTCTCTAGCAAATAGCAATAAGCAACATGTGGATGGTTTTAAGTATTATGGCCAGACCAGCTGGAGCATGGAGGCCTGGAAAAACTTTAAGAAAGTCCTTCACACGCACAGATGTTGACTGCTGCCACACAGCTCCCCCTCCCGCAGGCTTTTTCCTTCTCTCTCACCCCAAGGACACATGGTCACCTGAGGTCTAGTCTTGTAGAGAAGAGGGAAGACTGGGTCACCATTGGTTCTGTGATTTTCTGCAAGTGCACTTTGACATAGTGACAACTGGTGTACATCGTGGGTGCCCACTCAATTTTTGTTGCACGAACAATGTAGAATATCTGAGTAGGAATGAGCTATGGCAAAAGAGTGGATAGGTGCACCCGGGTAGCTCAGTGGGTTAAGCGTCCAACTCTTCATTTTGGCTCAGGTCATAATCTCATGGTTTGTGGGCTCGAGCCCTGGGTGGGACAGTGTGGAACCTGCCTGGGATTTTCTCTCCCTCTCTCTCTGCCTCTCATCCATGCTGGCTCTCTCTCTCTCAAAATAAAGAAATAAATATTTAAAAAACAACAAAAGGGTGGAGAGTTCCTCTGAGGGAGATGCACGTGGTAGGAAGTTTCTGGAAGTGGGAAGGAGGATCTACCTTGGTCTGACTCCGCAGGTTGCTGATGGAAGGCCATCCTGACAGACTTCTCTCCTAGGGAAAGGCCATACTTTTCTTCTAACTCATGTGTCCTTTGCTGGGGACAGTGGGAAGCACTTGGTTCAAATGGTGGTTCTAATATCTAGGTCAATTTCAGAGCAAAGAAGCCGTGGAATTTCCCTGAGAAGATGTTTGATTTCTAACAGCATCAGGGAGGCCTATTTCTTGAGCTTGATGGAACCAGGTCCTACATCTATTCTTATTCTGTGCCAGAAATCAAAAGAGGAAAGGTGGGGGCGCCTGGGTGGCTCAGTCAGTGAAGCATCCGGCTTCGGCTCAGGTCATGAACTCACGGTTCGTGGGTTCGAGCCCCACGTCGGTCACTGTGCTGACAGCTCAGAGCCTGGAGCCTGCTTCAGATTCTATGTCTCCCTCTCTCTCTGACCCTACCCTGCTCACGCTGTCTCTGTCTCTCAAAAATAAATAAAAAAACATTAAAAAATATTTTTTAAAAAAAGAGGAAAAGTGAATGCATGAAGAAGCAATGAACTGAATTCCTGTCCTGGGCCACATGTCAAGTCCTTGTTGCCTCAAGCTCCTCCACTGTCTTCATTTAACACTCCCTGTGTCCTTACTCAGGTGATTAATCACATTAAGCTGAGTCATCTTATCTCCGTGATCCTCAACCAACGTCTCCCCTCACAGTTCCTCACTCCTTACCCCACCATCGCCATCAGTCAGTAATATCGTATGAAAATTTGCATGGTGTAGTTGTGTTATAAAGGCAAAACACATGCTAAATATGCTTTCCTAATGCCCCTACCTCCTTCACAACAGATTCCACACTGCCAGGAAGGCTATAGACTTTTATAGCCCACCTATGGTCATAGTATGTTTTAATTAGTGGGCCAAATGCATGCCAAATTGCTCACTTCTACTAATTCCTCAGGATGGAACCTTAAAATGGAAAAAGACAATCATCAACACCCTAATTCTAGAACTCTTTCTGTCAAGACTTTTGGTGGAGATGCCCGTATGAACAATCACTTTGCAGAACTGGGCAGTGTCTATAAACAAAGGTTAAAATGCCCAGGCCCTTCGACTCAGGAATTCCACTTCTAGACTAGTAGTCTTCCAACCATCTGTGAGAGAAGGCCCTGTCTTAAAATTTTCCAGTGTATCAATCTCTAAACATGTATGTCATATTTACATTAAACTGATAAAAAAAAAACCTCTCAATTTCTCCATCTCATCAAAAACAAGTAACATCAGATCAGAGATCAGCATCAGTCTGCAGACTACTCTTTTAGTATTAGAGAAGCATTTATAATATCAAATGATTGGAAACGACCTCCATATTCAACAATAAAGGACCGGGGAAAATACCTTCTGGTATATTCGTATAAGGCAGTACTATTCAGCCATCAAGAAGAAAAATATAAACTCTTAGAAGTATTAAGTGCAGAGCGAAACATGGAGCACCATTATAAAGTCTGCTCCTTTGTAGTTAAAGAGCACTTACAGCCTTAGATGTACAAACTGAAAATTAGAAGTTGTGGCAGAAAGGGCCAGCTGTCTACCAAATTTCTTCTCCCTTTCTCCCACAGTTAAAGGCTTTCTGCCTGGCATATCGCCCAGCATACCATGCAGTTATGAGGGGCCAGATAGGTGCTCACTAATAGAAGGTGAGCAGAAGATGTGTGCCACTGTTGAGTCTCCGCCTTAAGACGCCAGGCTGAGTATTCTTCTTATTCTCCCCCTTGCCTCAGTTGGAACCCAACTGCAATGGCGCCCCAGCCTGGACCACCCTGCTGATGCCAATTCCCGACAACGGCCAAGCGACACGAGAAGGGAAGATGGAATCCTGAATGGCCATATGGGGGGAGCTGCCTTGCCAAACGAAACTATTATCACTGAAACTGTTCTTTCAGAGACTGGGTGGCCCATAAAAAACCAGCATCCATTTCTCACAGTTCCAGAGGCGGCAAGTTCAAGATCATGGCTCTGGCAGATTAGGTGTCTGGTGAGAGTCGGTTTCCCAAACGGGCATCTTTTTGCTGTTACATTACGTGGTAGAAAGGGCAAGGGAGCTTTCTTGGGCCACGTTTATAACAGCATCAGTCCACTCTTTTGGTCTAGTCACCTCCCGAAGGCCCCATGACCTGACACCGTCACCTTGGGGGTTAGGTTTCAACACATGGATTTGGGGACGACACAAACATTCAGGCCAGAGCATATAGGATAGAGAAATAAACTTTCGTATTGTTGGGTCTTTTGGTTATGGCAGCTGAGCCTTTACACTGAAAATACAAAAGAATACACAAGAATCTTTAAAAGCGACTTTCTCTAAGAGACAAAGTTGTGTTGAGAGAGATTTAGGGGCATTTGGCTGATTCAGTTGGTGTAACGTGTTGACTCTTAGTCTTGGGGTTGTGAGTCTGGGCCCCACATTGGGTGTAGAGTTTACTTAAAAAATTAAAAAGAAAATAGGGGTACCTGGGTGGTTCATTCAGTAAAGCGTCTGACTTTGGCTCAGGTCATGATCTCACGGCTTGTGAGTTTGAGCCCCGCATCGGTCTCCATGCTAATAGCTCAGAGGGTGGAGCCTGCTTCTGATTCTGTGTCTCCCTCTCTCTCACTCTGCCCCTCCCCCACTTGTGCTCAGTCTTTCTCTCTCTCAAGAATAAAGAAAACATTAAAAATTTTAAAAATAAAGAAATACAAATTTAAAAAGAGAGGGATATTTAAATTTCATTGTACACCCTTATGTAAAATTTGAATTTTAAAAAATGGATATGTAGGTATTAGCATATATTCGTTTTAAGATAATAACAGAACAATGTTTACCTTCTCTTTAAGATACTATTACTCCAGGGGCGCCTGGGGGGCTCAGTCGATTGAGCATCTAACTTGGTCTTGGATCATGATCTCACAGTTCATGGGGTCAGGCCCTGCATTGGATTCTATGCTGATGGCTCAGAGCCTGGAACCTGCTTCGGATTCTGTGTCTCCTTCTCTCTCTGCCCCTCCCCAGCTCACATTCTGTCTCTCTCTCTCTCAAAAATAAATAAAACATTAAAAAAAGAAATAATAGTTCCAATTTTCCCATAACAGTATCTTAAATGAGAAAAGGGGAGTCTCAGAAACACATTTTTATTTACCACTAATTTGCCTATCTTTTCTTTATGAAGGTATTCATTAAGAGGGGAAAACTGTGACCTTATAAACTTTTGACTGTGTCAACAGAACACTACCAAAGTGTGGGGGCCTAACATAGATCCGTAATCGCTACTAAAAAGAAAACTACATTTTTATTTTACCAAGACAGTTGGGAAATGAATCAGCTTCTATCAGACAACAAACAAACGCGGCCTCAACAGGAATGGGCTGTAACTGCCCCCTGCCTTCTTTTTAGGATACACCTTCTTGCAATTATCCTACTTTTAGATACTTGTCCCCATGCCTCAACAAGCTCAAGCGTGAGTATCTTCCTATAAACATCGTGGTCACAAAACAGGGTCCGATGTGACAAAGATGAAGTTGTCCTTGGCCAACTTGTGTTGATTTCCAGTTTGTCTTTATTAAATAACACTATAACAGACTATTTTGTTCAGTTCCTTAAAAACTCATAAGATAAATCATCCTGCAACATTAACTAAGGGACTGTACTTAAGGAAGGATGCAAGGTGCAATGGGGATTTTTCTTTTCATTAAAAAAAATTTTTTTTAATGTTTATTCATTCTTGAGAGAGAGAGAGAGAGAGAGAGAGAGAGAGAGAGAGAGAGTGAGCAGGGGGGGGGGGCAGAGAGCAAGGGAGACACAGAATCCGAAGCAGGCTCCAGGCTCTGAGCTGTCAGCACAGAGCCCCATGCAGGCCTTAAAGTCCTGAAGTGCGAGATGATGACCTGAGCCGAAGTGGGACACTTACCTGACTGAGCCACCCCGGTGCCCCTTTCTTCTTTCCCTTTTGAAGGGGCTTTATTTTTTATGCTTGAATAATGAAAAAAAAATTTTTTAACGTTTATTTTTGAGAGACAGACACAGAGAGTGAGGGGAGGAGGGGCAGAGAGAGAGGGGGAGACAGAGAATCCGAAGCAGGCTCCAGGTTCCAAGCTGCCAGCACAGAGCCCGATGCAGGGCTCGATCTCAGGAGCTGTGAGATCATGACCTGAGCCGAAGTCAGTCGCTTAACCTAGATGCCCCTATACTTGGATAATTTCTAATTATTGTCAGGTAAATTTCATAAGGTGCTTCTTCAAGATTCATCCTTGTAGTGGAAGGAGGGTGCTATGGACTGAAGCAGGGGACCCACAGGGGTAGTCGAGGTAGTAGAGTGCCAAAGCTGTTTCATTTGGTAGAATTGAATAAAGGGGATAAACAGGTAGTCATTTCTTTCTCTTCTGAGTAGAAAGTAAAGGTAGAATTAATTTTTCTATTAATAACTACCTTAATGTATCAACCTCATCAAAACCGTCTCCTCTTTGAATTTTTAAAATGTTTATGTATTTATTTTGAGAGATGGAGAGAGAGAGAGAAAGAGAGCGAGCATGTGTGGGGGAGGAGCTGAGAGAGAGAATACCAAACAGGCTCTGCACTGTCAGAGCGGAGGCCAATGCTCGGCTCAGTCTCATGAACCATGAGATCATGACCTGAGCCAAAACCAAGAGTCAGATGCTTAAACCAGGTGTCCCTCCCCTCTGATTTTTACCACAGATTTTTTCCAAAGTACTCTCAAAAACCCAGTGAAGATTGCAATTTCTTTTACATTACAGATCCATTTCCCTACTGTATGTTTATCATGTGTGCAACATGGGAAATGCAGCATTTTAAGTCATTCATTTCAAGATTTATAGCAAATGTAGGGGCACCTAGGTGGCTCAGTCGGCTGGGCGTCCGACTTCAGCTCAGGTCATGATCTCACGGTTTATGGGTTCAAGCCCTGCATTGGGCTCTGTGTTGACAGCTCAGAGCCTGGAGCCTGCTGTGGATTCTGTGTCTCCCCTCCCCCTCTCTGCCCCTCCCTTGATCACACTGTCTCTCTCTCTCTCAAAAATAAATAAATGTTAAAAAAAAAAAAAAGATTTGCAGTACATGGCAATTGACAGATACTCCAAATGCTTCTAATTTGGCTGCAGACTTTTTGGGAAAAAAATGGTTAAGAAATAAAAAACACTTAAAAATATCCATGTTACCCTTTAAATGGCATCTAAGTTTTAGAAGTCAAGTATCATGGCCAACGTTTATAAAAGTAATTGTAAAAGAGACTAATGCAACCACAATCTAACCATGTAGCCATGGATATATGATGAATCTAAATAGCAACGTAATGTCAGAACCATGAGTTATAGTTACTAAAGTTCTTAGATATTGAAAAGAAGGTGCAGCAGCCAACTGTCAAGATGGCCCATGATAATTCCTGCCTCTTGGTATCCACAATCTATGACCAAGATGGCAGACCAACTGAGGCCGTTACAACTGCCCGTTTGGGCCGTAGACTTTTCTCTGGACTACGGTGATCCCTCCCATGGAGCAGGCAGGACCTGTGACTTACTTCTAACAAATAGAATATGGCCCAAATGCTGGGCTATCACTTCCCTGGTGGGATCAGTAAACATCGTGACCTCCGCCTTGCTAACAACCTCTCCCTTTTGCTGGCTTTGATGAAGCAAGCTGCCGTGTGCGAGACTGAGTGCAGCCTTCAACTGACAGCACCGGGGAGGAGAAACGGAACCCTGAAAACAGCCACGTAAGCTTGAGCTTGGAAGTGGATCCTAACCCCAGGAGAGACCTGTGGCCCTCACCGACACCCAGTCCGTAGCTTTTGAGGGATGCTGAGCAGAGAACCCAGCCAAGTGGAGGTTCTCCTGATCAGAAGAGACGGTAAGATCACAAATTGTGTTCTTTAAAGCCACTGGGTTTGGGGATAATTAATTTGCTACATAGCAATAAATACCTCAGACAGAGAGTAATTGCTTTGCATTTTTATTATGTTGGCGAGCCATGATTTAACATCAGTTAGTACTGTTTAATGGAATCAACATACAAATTGTTATACCGTGAATCATTTTCAGTTAAGACCACGTTCTTCAGACTTTGCCAAAACAAGCCTTCCGCCTTGGGGTTGTCAGGCCACTGAAGAATGGAGCTCTTGCAGATCCTTTGGCGCAGCCTCAGATACTGAGAATTCTGCAACACAGGCTCCAGCAGAATAAATATAATCACATCCATATTCTCATCCATTAGCCTCTGCAACGCCAAGTAGAATGCTGTTTTAAAGTTCCAGGTTTTGGCATATTTTTTGGTTAGGACAAATATTGTTTTCTTGCTTTGGTTTATGCTCTGCATGAGGTTATCGATGATGGCTAATCCCGGGTCCCAGTCCCTCTCCTCTAAACAGAGGAGCACATTTTTTTCTTCGCTCTCTTCTAGGTGGAAGCGTAGCTCATTTATCACCCAGTCGGTAACAGAGGCGTCTTTGGTATCATAAGAAACATAGGCATCATAGAAAGTTTGGGATGTGGAAAGAGACCTGTAGCCTTTTACCTTAGCTAAACACACATGATAGATAAACCAAACATCCCAGTAAAACCAATGGTGACCCAGGGCAGCCAACATAACCGTGATGGTGATAAAGAATGTGAAGAAACACAGTATCGCCGCAATGGTATCTGAAATACAAGTTGTTAGCTCTAGACTCACGATGCTCTTCCCCCTTTGATCCCCCGGGCTAGAGCAAATGACATCTGCCAATCTAGGAATTGTGACATCCAGATTTTCATCCATCCATCTTCGAAAATCTCCGATGTCACAGGTACAGTCAAAAGGGTTCCTACCTAGTTCCAAAATGGCTAAATTGGTGGCAGTCTTAGTTTGAAGTGTTGACTTGTTGATCATCTTCAGCAGGTTGAAACTTAAATCGAGGTGAGACAGACTACTGGCTTCAGAAAGAAAGCCAGAGGGCAGGTGGGAAATCCTGTTTCGACGCAGTAGCAGCGTGCGAAGAGAAGGCGTGAATTTAGAGAGGCTGTTGGTCAAAGAGGACAGCCTGTTTCCACTTAAGTCGAGCAACTTGAGATGAGGAAACTGTTGGAGCAATGTCCAGTTAAAGAAATTTAACACATTATCACTTATGAGTAGTTTGGTAAGACTCTGGGGCAAGTTAATGAAAGCCTCATTCGGGATGCGCCTAAGGTTATTCAAGGACAAATCAAGCCATTTCAGATTCCTGAGATTTGTAAAAATTTTCCAATACTTGTCACGTTCAGCATTCCACAAAATGTCAAGGCGGTTTCCACTGAAAACTAACTCACTCAGGGACATGCTTCTCAGGTCTTGCTCCGTTAAAGTATAAATGCTGTTGTGGCTCAAGTTTAAAACTTTTAGTTGTGTTAAATTTTGAATAAATCCTAGGCGGTGCGTTACCCCTGCTATTCGGAAATAGTGTGCATTGTAGCTGAGATCGAGAACTTCTAAGTCCGGCAGGTCACTGAGAGCATTATCATCGTCAAAGTCCAGTCTATTGTTTGTCAAATCCAAATATTTGATGTGAGGCACAGCTGAAAACTCAGTCCCATGTAACACTTGGCCATTGCCATTTGAAGACAGATTTAAGCAGGCAATGTCATGAAAAGCTTTGAATTGCTGTGGCCCAATAAAAAAAATACTGTTCAGGCTTAAATCTAAGGCTTTGCCATAAGCTGTGCACTGTGGCTTTATTAAAGGGTTGGTGTTATGATAAAAATTTGAATGTGGGTCGAACCCCGTATCTGCTGAGCGTAGCCTACGGATATGACTTTCAAAAGAGGAACCACTTGTATCGTTTTGCTTGATATTGTTTACCAAGGGTGATATTCTGTTTTCTGACAAATAAATGATTGTCAGGTTGGGGAAATTTTGGAAAAGGGTAAAATTAATTTGCTTAATAAAGTTAATGCCCAAGTTGATAGTCTTTAAGTTTGAGAGACTCATCAGGGGCTTGAAATGTTCTGCTTTAAGTTCCTGGAACACATAACCTCTCAAGTGTAATGTCTGAAGCAACGTCAGATGAGAGAAGTTTTGAGAAATGCTAATATAGCTTGGATATTTTGCCTTTTCATAGTTATAAGATAGGTCAAGAATTTCTAAGGAGGGCAGTTTTGTTAAAAATTCCCCAGAAGCTATTTCATTAACTAAATAGTTGAATTCCAGATGCAGCACCTTCAGTTTATGCATACTTTCAAACCACGTGGCAGGAATCTTCCGGAGGGAAGTGCTAGAGAGGTTTAGGTAGCGAAGTTCCGTCAGGGTTTGGAAAGCAAGAGGATGGATCTGAATTGAAGAGCCTCCTTCACAAGGTGTACAGGGAAATGGCGCGTTGAAACACCTTGGACAGTTCCCACTTAAATCTAGCACTTTCAAATTTGTCAGTCCTTTGAAGTCTTCCTGACTGACGACTTTAATCTTGGTGTTGCTAAGATAAAGCTCTATTAGGGAGTCCGGCAATTTAGGTGGCACATGGACAAGCTTATTAAAAGACAGTGACAGCACCTTCAAATTTGTAAGACTTTCAAACGTTCCATCTTCTATGTCGAAAGTTTTATTATCACAATTATTGCCAAAATAGCAGTTCCAACCCAAATAGAGTCTTTCCAGATTCATCAGTCCGGAAGTATTCTTTTTAGTTACGCAAATTATGTTGTTTTGAATTAGACTAAGTTCCCTCAAAGACCCCGGCAAACCAGCAGGTATTTGGTCTAATTGGTTGTCTTCAAGCAGTAGCTGGTTTAGATTTTGTAGGTTGAGGAATGCCCCATCTGCAATCCTCATGCCACTTTTGCTTATATCAGGGTTTTCATTCAGGTGCTGTTGATTGGCATTGTGGTTTAGATTTATTGTAGTAAGATTTTGCAGCCCTTGAAATGAGTCGTTTCTTATGAATGTGATGAAATTATTAGACAGGTCTAGTGCTGTCACATACTTGCTCACTGTTTGGGGAACTTCTTGCAGTCGAAGGTTGTTGCACTGTGCGATAACAGAGTCATTCTTTATCTTCTCATCGCAAGGATAGCTTCTAGAATGATATGCTCCAGTGAAGAGCTCATGGAAACTAGAGATCGGCAGGAAAAGGCAGGTCAGAAGCAAAGACCAAAGGGTCATGTTTTCCTAAGGAAAATCAAAAGTGGAGGCACAATGTTAGAGAAGCAGTATTTATTAGGCATTTCATGATGAAATTAATAATGCTTCATCATACTGTGCATGTGGTTTGAAGAGTGAGTTCCCTTAATAACTAAACAAATTGCATAAATCAGGTTCAGAACAATTAAATTTTTTTTCTTTTAATATTTACTCACTTTTTAGAGACAGAGAGACAAAGCACAAGCAGAGGAGGGACAGAGACAAGAGGGAGACACAAAATCTGAAGCAGGTTCCAGGCTCTGAGCTGAAACAGAGCCTGATGTAGGGCTTGAACCCATGAACCATGAGATCATGACTTGAGCCAAAGTTGGTCGCTTAACCAGCTGAGCCACCCAGAAGCTGATAGGTTCAGAGCAATTTTAATGTCTCACCGCATTCACACTTCATGGTGCTAAAAGAAGTTGAAGATGAAGCTCTGTGAGACAATGATGATGAGAAAGCCTGAGAAGCTTTTGTGGAGGCATTCATCAAGATACCCCATCAACATAAGGCATCTGATGCTGTCCCATGGCTATGGTTCATGCTAGATCTGCAGCACAGCAAGCTCTCGATTCATAGCTTCAACCTATTAGCATAACTTTTGAGGAAAGTTGGCCCATCCCAAGGAGAGTTCAGATCCAGGTTTCATTATGGTATCATCTAAGATCTCCAAGCCAGAGTCTCCTTTGCCTGATCTCCACAGCCATCTCTTTATACAACCATACCTCTTACTGGCATTTCCTGCAGTTTTTCCATACCTCTCTGGTGGTATATATCAAGATCTCTTATGTCCTTGCATGACAAGGAAGTGGACACCTTCTGTGGATAAGGAGAGTAAAGTGTCAGGGATTGTGCTAACCATAAACATTTTTCTTAGCCACATTAATGCTCATCCCAACACAATGAGATAGGTCCTACATTATCCACATTTTGTGGATGAAGAAACGAACTCAGAGACTTGGGTGGGGTGGCTTTCAAAAGGACGATATGTCGCAGAGCTGGATTCCGGTCACTCTGATTCTGACATCGTGTTTTAACCAGTAGCCATCATGCTACGCAATCTCACTTTCAAGTCTTCATGCCAAAACAGTACCTCATATGTAGACAGCACTCAAAAAAAAATGTCATGGAAATGGCTACTGGAACTCATATGTTCCTTATCTTTTGAACGTTGGCATTAATGGCTGTTTGTTAGCAAATATTGTAAACTTTAGTAGGGAAGACATGATGTTTATATTTTTGCACATCCTGTGGAACGCTTAGTAAAATGCCTCACTTTCTGCAACTCTCTCTTACTAGAGGACTGGATATCTTGCTTTTGGTAATTATACAATGAAATAAACAGATTAATGTGATTGGTCTGATAAGGGCTGTGGGTAAAAGAACCCTCAAAATCTTATTTCACTGGGTATGAAGATCATCTTCACAAAATTACATTTTTCATTAATGCCCAACTCATGCCCTTATTGTGATATCAGCCAGGAAAGAGCTCCCTTTTTAAATTCTTCTAAAATTTAGGGCTCATGAACAGTCACTGTCACACCCTCCTTCTGTCATGAAAGATTTTTATGTGGATGGTGATTACTCAGATTACTCATTTTGCACAATACCCTCTAGGTCCAATCATCGTTGCCATTTTATAGCAGTCGAGGAAGAGCCAGCTCCTTACGAGATGAACATTAGAGTAAAACAGGACTCCCAAAGCATTTGCAGTTACTTCTGGCCATTTTTCAAATACAGCACTATCTAGGTGCGGCTGGCCAATGTTCTAGTTTTACCGGAAGCAATCTCTGCTTTACCTGGTTTCGTCGGCAGGATTTCAAGATGGCCCCTCTCACTTTTGCTCCCTCGTACTGCTGCTGTAATTATGCTATGTTGTGTGGCAGAAGGGAGATTGTCTAGATGGGCCTAATTTAATCACATGTGTCTTTTTAAAAGCACAGAGTTTTCTCTGGCTAGCAGCAGAGAGGATAATCAGAGAGAATGGAAGCTGGAGAAGAATTTGATGCACTATTGCTAACTTAAAAGTGGAGGGGGCCACTGGCGAGGAATGAAAACAGGACTCAGAAGCTGAGCATGGCCTCTGCTGACAGTTACACGGAAAGACTGTCTCCCCCATCCTATAGCCACAGAGAACTAAAATAGACTGACGACCAGAATAAACTTGGAAATAGATCCTTATTCAGAGCCTGGATATCAGAGTTCAGCCAGACCTTAACCTACAAAAATTTGAGCTCATAAATGGATATTGTTTGAAGCCTCTAATAATATTAATTTGATGTGTTAAAATGGAGTCTGTGATCTTCCGGTGATGTCCAATAGGCAGTGACATATATGCCCCTTAGGCTCTGAGAAGAGTTCTCATGGAAGGATGAACTTGGGCGTTGTGGCAACTACAGCCATGTATGAATTCATACAAGTACCCACGAGTGAATCGGCTAATCCAGGGCAGTATCCGCCATAAAGGTTATTCTACACTTCGTTTCTAGCAACAACAATTTTCTGGTCTTCTAGGACTTTTAGGATTTCATTTTCCCACATGGAGATATCCCACTGGGATTGTTTGGGCATAAAATGTGAAGTGCAGACCCACATTGTTTTTTTTTCTAAATGGAGATCTGGTTGCCCCAACATCATTTATGTATTTATTTATTTTTATTGATGTATAGTTGACACACAATGTTACATTAGTTTCAGGCATCCAGCATAGGGATTCCACAGCTCTATACGTTATGCTGTGCTTGCCACGAGGGTAGCCACCATCTGTCACCGTTCAAAACTATTACACTACCATTGACCATATTTCCTACGCCCATCTCCCCCTCCCCACCCTCTCCTCTGGCAACTACTAGTTTGCTCTCTGTATTTATGGGTCTGTTTCTTTTATTTGTTGGTTTGCTTTGTTTTTCAGATTCCACATAAAAGTGAAATTTGTCTTTGACAATTTTGTCATTTTGCACAATACCCTCTAGGTCCATCCATGTTGTCACAAGTGGCAAGAGGTCATTCTTTTTTTTTTTTTTTTTTTTTTTTTGCTGTGTGTGTACACTACATCATATTCTTTATCCACTCATCTGTCAATGGACATTTGGATTGCTTCCACATCTCGGCTATTATAAATAATGCTGTAATGAACATAGAGGTGTGTGTATTTTTTAAATTGGTGTTTTCATTTTCTTTGAGTTAATACCCAATAATGAAATTACTGGATAATGTAGTATTTTTATTTTTTATTTTTTGAGAAGCCGCCATACTGTTTTTCACAGTGGTTGCATCAATTTACATCCCCACCAAGAGTGCAAGAGGGTTCCCTTTTCTCTGTATCCCCATCAACATGTTTCTTTCATGCGTGTGTTTTATTTTAGCCACTTGGACGGATGCGAGGTGATAGCTCATGGGGGCTTTGACTTGCATCTCCCTGATGATGAGTGACGTTGGCCATCTGCATGTCTTCTTTGGGAAACAGTCTACTCAGGTCCTCTGCCCATTTTTAATCAGATTATTTTTTTGGTGTTGAGTTGCATAAGTTTTGTGTATTTTGGATATCATCCCTTTATCAAACATACTCTTTGCAAATATTTTCTCCCACTCAGTCGGTTGCTTTTTTGTTTCGTTAATGTGCAATGTCATTTGTTGAATAATGCTTTTCTCACCAACTTGATATGTTCCTTTTATCATATACTAACTTCCTGTGTATGTGGGTCTATTTCTTGACTCTCTGCTTCATCAATCTGATCATTATTGATGTCCTAGTACCACACGTTTTAATAATTACAGTTTGGGGGGATGTTAGTATCTGATAGGGCAAGTCCTGCTCATTATTCTCCTTTTGTGAACAGAGCACTTTTTTAATTTTACCTTCTAATAGGTCCTTGCTGGTATACATTAGCACTCTTGATTTCTATATATTAATTTTATGCCAAATCACTACACTAAATTCTCTGATAATTTAGAATAGTTGTGTCTCCATGTGACTTCCTTGGGTAAGCAATTAACCCATCTGCAAATAATAATTCTATTCCTAACACCCTTTATGCAGTCCAATTTGTTTTTATTGTCTAATTGCACTGCCTATCTACTCCAGAACAATGAAAAAATAGAACAGAGGCCAAAAGAACAGCAGAGACTGATGGATCCAACTGCATGCAAATCAAACTTTTGCCTCCCAGAAAACATGGTCAACAATGCCGAAAGCCAAACAGTAAATTAGGAGAAAATATTTGCAGTTTATATCACAGATAAGGAAGTAATATATTTGATATGTAAAGACATTTTATCCATACGTGAGAAGAAAAATAACCCAACAGAAAAATGGACGAAGATATATTCAAAAACAGCTCACGAAGAAACACAAACAGCTCATAAACGTAGGAAAAGATACTCGACTTCACTCAAAAGCATACACTGAGATACCATTTTTTTTTTTTTTTTACGAATTTTACTGTGTAGGTGAGGACATGGAGAGACAGGCGCTCTCATATTTTGCTGGTAGGAATCTAAATAATGCCACTTCTAAGACAGAAAGAAATCTGTAATATTTATCAAAACTGTCTCTCAACATAGACTCAGCAATTCCTAGACGTAGGTCCTAAAGATAGACCCTCACAGCGGCGGTAGGTGACTACGTAGAAGAATGTTCAATGCAAGGCTGTTGGCAATAGCAGATTAGAAGTCATCCAAATGCCTGGGATTAGTGGTCATTCCATGGAATATCATGCGACAATTCAAAAAGCTCTAGAATCATTTATTCACTCATTCAAAACTATTTCTCAAGCTGAGAATTATTTCCAAGCTGAGGATGTAGCAATGACCAGGACAGATTAAAATCCCTACCCCTCTGGCCCTTGGTCACCTGGCCAAGGCAGTGCCTGTCAGGTTTCTGCTATAAGTTTTCAGTGTCGATTTCTCTCACGTTAGCTGATTCCCTCAGGTGAAATCACAGTCACAGCTGGGGCACCACATGGCTGACTGGCAGCTCTGGTTTCAAAGACAGGGCTTCCCGACAGATGGGTCTCAGCCCAAGATGAACGTCAATTCACAAAAATGTCAAAATTAATGTTTAAATCCGGCCCGTGAAGAACAGATGGCAGGGTGAGGCCGGATCGCAGACTCTGCAGACTCTTCCTTTAGCCTGACGCTAGGAGAGGCATTTTTCAGCGGTTCCTTGGGCAGGGCCAGAGGACAGGGCTGACCCCTGCTGCGGTGTCAAGTTAAGGCCTCAGCGTGTGATTCCAGACGCTAGAGTCTCTGTCATACAAACAGCAAGTGAGTTGAAAAGCCTCTAGGCGGCACCAGAGACCAGGAGGGGATCGTTTTGAAATTCATCATTCTTCTCAGGGTGAAAATGGCCTCCCAGAAAGCTGGGCCATAAGAGTGATCAGAAGATTCTGGAAATTCATGAGAGGCCCTTGAGATTCCTAACCCCACCCTCCCTAGTGTCCTGAGGGAAGAACAGGGAGTTGACAGGTTTCACACAACCTCAATTGGAAGAGAAGCACTTGGCGAGGGAGAGGGGGAGGTGGGGAGCAGCTAGCCAGCCCAGAAAACCCCAACCAGCCAAGACTCTATTCGCCTCAGGGCCTCAGAGAGGTGAAGGCCGAAGGCCCGTCATCTCCCACGGTGCTGGGCTGGGGCCTGTGGGCAGGCCACTGGGCAAGGGCGTGTAGAGTGGACCTGAGCTCACACGTCCAGCTGGAGCTGAGTAGAGTCTCAAGACCCAGGCAGGAGCTGAGGAAGAGCCTTGAGGCCCCAGCGAGAGCTGAGGGGGGACTTGAGACCCTCCTCTTGCCACAGACATGCGACACAGAAGTGGTGACTCTGCAGATAGAATTGAGGCAAAAGGGGGCAATTATGCAAGTAAGATAGAAAGTGCAACTATGCAAATAAAAGCGAACCTGAGGCAGAGAGAAGAAAGGACACTTACTTCTGCTGTTTGCCAGCCACCACCCCACCACCACCCGGTCCTCCCTTCCTGACCCTTACTATCTCAAAAGGTTGGATCCGGAGCCCTGGGTTCAAGACTCTGGACACAAGTAAAGGCAGGGGTGAACCGCCAAGGAGAAAGGGCAGCCTGCATCTAGAGCAGGGAGCCCCATCCCCTGTGTCCCTGGCCCTGTGAGCTCTGACAGCACCCCAGCAGGGAATGGGGGGGTCGCATCCCCCTGGGAAAATGGGTGAGAAATTGAAGGGGGCACCCCAAAACTCAGTCGTCAAGACGAACGCAAGTTTAATGACTTAAAATCTCAGGTGGGCTAAAGGGTCAACACTTGAAGTAAAGGCAGAATGCACACCTGCATTTGCAAGGCGCCCTGCACTTGCCTCACCCAGATCCCGGCTCTGGTGCCAATAAAACTTGATTCATAAAACAGGCCACTGGTCTGCAGGCTGCAGTTTGCCAGTTTGACTTCTTAAATAGAACATCAAAAAACAACTTATCCTCATTACTGAGCTTTGTGATTGCCTCCCTTCCTTAAATTTTGCGCCCAAACGTGTGCCTCAGTCTCTGCACCCTGGTCTCGCCCTGCCCCACAGAAAGGATCTATGCTCACATTGGCACGCTCTGACCAAAAGCGACTCACAGTCGTTCATCTTGGGCTGAGACCCATCTGTCGGGAAGCCCCGTCTTTGAAATCAGAGCTGCCAGTCAGCCCTGTGGTGCCCCAGCCGTGACTGTGATTTCACCTGAGGGAATCAGCTAACGTGAGAGAAGTCGACACAAGCAAGAAGAAAAAAACAAAACAAATTCAGACACAGGGATTGATAGAATCGTACCTCCTGAAACCCAGGTCAGTGGTTTATAGTTTATTTTCTTAATGCAGGTCCTCTCTTGCACAGATGCTCAGTTCCCCCTCTGCGAGCCTGAAATCCTAAAAAAATCTGAGCACCGGAAGGCTTTTTTTTTTTTTTTTTTTTTTATAGCTTATTTGGCAACAACACCTGACCGGAACTGACATAAGACTCCTATAATCTGTGTGTATCTACTTAGCGCGAACATTCTTGTTTCCCGGCGCCATCTGTGTGACCTGGGCCCATCCGAAGGGCTTTGTAATGTATCATCTATGCACTGTCTTGCTAAAATATGCATTCTGAACTTGGACACCATGGTGGCTCACAGGCTTTCCACAAGTGACCGTGGATCAATATTGAAATCTCCTTCACTGAGGACACATTAGCAATTCCTGAAATTTCCTCGGCATATCTGCTGAGTTGGAAAGCAGAGTGGGCTGGTCAACTAGGCCAAGTTATGACTTCCATGGGCCCAAAGCTCTTTGGCCCTGTGGGTCCCGTCCTCCATTCAAAAAATCATTTAAAAAATGATATTTTATGACCGCATTGGTATAAAGACCAGCATAGGTCAGGCTGGATTATATTTGTTTCCTTTCTTTAAAGTTTCGCTGGCCCTAGGCCCCTTGCATTCTGAGAAGAAAGGACAAGGTCTTTAGAAAGAAGTCAGCCCTGATTGGCTAGGATGTTGCCCTGGGGCTCGGATCGGCCCCCCCCCCCCCGGGGGCTGGGGGAGCTGAGGACATCCCTGCAGGGGGAAAGAGAAAGAAGTCTTAGATGGAGCTGGCCACGTGCAGGACTAGCATTAATAGAGGATCAGAAAAGGAGGGTCTTGTAGGTTCAGTTTTGTACACCCCAGCCCACCCCCAAGACATGCAGAGGTTCAAACCTGTCCCTACAAACCGACCTGATTTGGAAGCAGGGTCTTTAGAAAGGCAATCGAGGTAAAGCGAGGCCACACTGGGCTAGGGTGCACCCTCGTCCTGGGACTGATGGCCTCGGGGGGGAAGAGGGAAGTTTGCAAGGAACACCGAGGGTGGCCAGCCACCGCCAGCGGCCAGGAGAAGGGCCTGGGACCTCTCCCTCTGAGCCCCTCAGGAAGGCACCAATTGTGCCAATAACACCTTGATTTTGGACTCCTCGCCTCCGGAAGGGAGAGAGGCTCTATTTTCTGTTGTCTTTGGGCCACCAGGTCTGGGGTGCCCCGTTACAGCAGGGCCCAGGAAACTGAGGGACCTGTTAAAGAAAGCACATGAATCACACAGACACACACACACACACAGACACACATCTGCTTCACTTCCCCTTCCCTGCCAAACCCAGCAACCAAGGAAGCCATTTCACAACCGCTTTCCTATTTTCCGTGCATAATCAGTTCTTTGGTTGGGGCCTCGGCATGCCACAGCCCAGTTCTCTCCTTCGGGCTCTGAAGGAACTGAATCCCATCTCAGCCCATCTCAGTCCCTCCCCCCTCACATCTTCCTTCTCCACTTGGACCCCAACGGATGCCCAAAGCGCAGTTTTCAGCACCAGGGCAGCGTGAAGGATGGCTCGGACAAGTCTGCCTTGGCTGAGGGGAGGCAGACTGAGGTGAGGGGCCACCCCCCTCCCGGGGACCCAGCCCCTTGGGGTGAGGGCTGTAGGCAGGACAGAAAGTGAACGTGCTGGGTGCAAAGGGAGTGTCCGCAACGGGTGATGCTAAAACAAATCCGGCAGGCTGTCTCACACAATTTCACAACCTAGGGCAAAAATAGCGTGAGGGTTGGGGAGGAGTGCCAGATCTGCTGTCCTGAAATAAACAGCCTTTTCTCTCTCCGCATCCCCTTCCCAGGCTGCAAAGGGCCATTCTGCAATGATGCCTCCCCTCCCCCCCACCTTTCAGAGGCTTCCTTTGTCTCCGACCATCCCCCGGGCTGTACCCGTTTCTCAGGATGGGACCTGCTGATACCCCCTAACGCACAAGTGTCATGAGAACCTGTTGATTATAAAGCATGACCAATCTCCCCTCCCACCGCTGAATCGCTTAGCTCTGTAGGTATGATGCGGGATCCAACCAGAACCGAGTTTCTGCCAAACGGGATAGATTTCTCATTTTTCATGGGTTCTGCTTCAACTACAGTTGCCTCTGCTGCCCACTAAGATATTATGAAAGTAAGTTAATAAAGAAATGGTTGAAAGATAGGATTTGCCACCTTCGATGAAATTTTCAAGTGATCAAAAGACGTTTTGTTTTATCCATCGCAAATCTGATGGGTTCACCGACAGCTTTGGAAGCCCAAAGAAGCCATTATCACATGAAATGCACATATCAGCATAGAGATGGCTCCTGACTTCCCGTGCGTACAAATACAAACATCATGCTATTTGGATCCCTGGAAATATGTAGTAGGGAACATCTGTTGAGTGTTTTTCCCTGAAGCAAACACCAGAACATTTTCGTATTTTGTCCTTCTAAGAATCAGTGTGGTGGGTGCTATCTTAAGCCTCCATTTTATAGATGGGGAGCCTGCGGTTCAGAGAGGCTAATTTACCCATGATCACTGCAATGGTAGGTGGCAGAACTGAAATGGAGCCTAATGATCCCCGAGTAGTGTGCAGATCGGTAGGGCTGGAAGCAAGTCACTGGTTGGCAACGATCTGGTTTCGATGATCAGCAGAGACCTCAGAGCTATACCTGGAATTTCAGGATCCAGATGCCTGGGGTAGCTCACCTGCCTTGCCTTTCTGCAAAGTGGCAGTGCCACGGGGTGCTTTTAGATTCTCTGTAATTCCAGAAAACAACTGTAAACCCACTGAGCGTAGACACACCTCCCCATTGGGAGCTAAGGTCCATCCAGAACCAACAGGCTACGCGTTCAGATTTACTTTGTGTTTATAGCCCTGAATAGTCATAAATTAGAGATCAGAGTTTAAATCGTAGCAAATCCCTCAGCTCCGGTCAATACCTGAGCTGGACTCCAGACATGCCATTGGAATGATGGCCCCGTCCATGGACTCTGGAGGTGACCTTAAAATGCACTTACAAATGACAGCTGAGTTTCAAAGGCCACCCCTGAGTGACCACATCCTCGCCCATGGCACACGCCTGATACTCCCAGAGTCTAGGTTTGCCACCTGCCTGCCTCCCGCTTACATGCCCTGCGGGTTTTAGGATTGTTCCGGGACAGGGTGAGAGGGGCTACTTGGGGACGGCGAGAGGCACTCCCTGCCGTCACCCTGAGTCCCAGGCTCGGCTTTTCCTGTAAGGTGGATGCAGAGCCTTTCTTTTGCTTTCCGAAATCAGACTAAGAGGCTGATGAATGGGTTTCAGACCTTCCTGGAGCGTCCCTGCCCTCTAAAAAAGGCTGGTGCTCTTGAAGGAAAGGACTAAAGGGCCACTCCAGCCGGAGCTGCCGTGAGGCCGTGGCTCTCTGCCTCGGCTTATGCTGAGGCACCTGTCACCAACAGGAGGGAGGGAGGGCATTTTAACAAGCTTGGTTGATTTTATTATTACTCCTTTTTCACTTTTTTTCATTGTTGTTGTTAATTTTAAAAAATGTTTTTATTTACTTTTGAGAGAGCATGAGCTGGAGTGGGGCAGAGAGAGAGAGGGAGACAGGAACCAAAGCCGGCTCTGAGCTGACAGCACAGAGCCCGACGCAGGGCTCGAACCCACGAGCAGCGAGATCATGCTCTGAGCCAAAGTCGGACGCTTAATCGACTGAGCCACCCAGGTGCCCCTATTTTCACTTTCTTGTAATACAATTATTTTGGCGGTGGCTACCACAGCCACTTACAAATATCACCTAGCAATCGGAGAACTTCTTCTGCAGCTCTATATAGGTCATTGGCCGGTGTCAGCCACTGTAGTCATTTTAGAAAGCATCATAAAATTTCAGTACAGAATTAATTTACTTTCAAGATCTTAAATGGGCATTAAATGAGGGGTGCCTGGGGGGCTCAGTTGGCTAAGCGTCAGACTCTCCCTGATTTGGGATCAGGTCAGGATCTCACGGTTCGTGAGTTTGAGCCCTGCATCCGGCTCCATGCTGGCATTGCAGAGCCTGCTTGGGATTCTCTTTCCCCCCCTCTTTCCTCCTCCCCTGCTCATGCTTGTGCTCTCGCTCTCTCTCTCAAAATAAATAAACTTAAAATGGGCCTTACTTGGATTTAAAAACTAACTTCATTCAGCTGTAAAAAAGAATGAATGCTTGCCATTTGCAATGACATGGATGGATCGAGTGGGTACGATGCTGAGTGAAACAAGTCAGAGAGAAGCAAATACCATGTGATTTCAGTTGTACAAAGTTTAAGAGACAAAACATAGGAGCAAAGGGGCAGGGGGAGAGAAACAGAGAAGCCAAGAAACAGACTCTAAACTACAGGGAACACATTGATGGTCACCAGGGTGGAGGCAGGGGGGGGATGGGAGGGCACCTGTCGTGATGAACACTAGGTGACGCATGGAGTTGTTGACTTGCTATGCTGCACACCTGAAGCTCCTATGGTACTGCAGGTTAACTAACTGGATCAAAGTAAAAACTTTTTTTTAAAAAAGAAAGACAGTTAACTTCAAAAACTTAAATATACAGTAAATGGCTGTAAAAAAAATAACTCCGAGAACTTTGATAAGCACTAAATGAGCATGGAAACACTGGAAGGTAAATTTTGGATGAGATTCTCTTGAAATCAGACCTTTCAACTGCTGTTAAATCTCACTGAATTTTTTTAGGAAACACATCACTGGGGCACCTGGGCGGCTCAGTCTGTTAAGCATCCGACTTCAGCTCAGGTCATGATCTCGCAGTTCGTGGGTTTGAGCCCTGGGTCCGGCTCTGTGCTGACAGCTCGGAGCCTGGAGCCTGCTTCAGATTCTGTGTCTCCCTTTCTCTCTCTTCTCCTCTCTCTTCTCTCTCTCTCTCTCTCTCTCTCTCTCTCTCTGTCCCTCCCCAGCTTGTGTGCTCTCTCTCTCTCTCTCTCTTAAAAATAAAGTTTTTAAAAAAGAAAACATCACTTCTTAAAACCATAAAGTCTGATTTTCAACCTGACAATTCTCGCAAGTGACAAACCTGACCACTTGCTAGGTCTAAATGCTGTAGAATACACTTGTAGAAATTAACATGTTTGCGTGAACATCCTGAATGAGAAAAGTAGCATGTGAGATCAGGGAGATTATTCTCTGCAGAGGTAGGAAAGAAAAAACAGCTCTCCACCCGAAATGCGTGTGGCTTCCTGTGCTAGTTAACAAGACCACTGCATTTGATTTTCAAAATTTACCGCCTATCAGGCCCCTTTGCCCACTTTGTTTCAAGGTTGCCTTTGCCTTGTTTCAATGCTTAACCTTTTTCTACCTCTCAGCCCCATTCATCACTGTTCTTGGTTCACATTATTCACCAAACCGTATTTCAGCCTCAGAAATTGGGTGTTTTGTTGGAAGGCTTTGCTAAAAGAACAGAAGTGGCTTACCGCTGTTCTGTCGCCGGCCTAATTTCTCATTCTGTCACCTGCAGCGCCGCGGATGGCACCCTGTGTGCGGCAGGCGCACGCTGGGGAAAGAAACGGGCCAACTTCCTGAACTTGGCTGCTTTACCATCAGCGGAACCTTGCACGTGGTTTGCAGAAGTTGATGTGGGAAGAAGGGAACTTGTGATTTCCTAACCGTTGCCAAATCATTTGTGGACTGTGCTTTAAAATTTCAAAACTGAAATTCAGGGTGGAAAAGTCATTTATAAAAAGATTTAAATAAATGATACAAATATAACACAGCTGTGGCTTTGTGGGGGGTGTGGTGGGGGAGTCTGTATATTAGGGGGGCGTGCTGGAGGCAGGGGGGATGGCTCCAAGGGCCCTCACCAAAATGTTAATAGCAGTTTGCCCTGGAGAGCGGGATTTAGGGGGAAATGACAGAGAGAAACAAGGACAGTTTTTCTTTGACTTAGAATACTTGAGTGCGTTTTTGTAAACTTCAGTTTTTTTTTTTTTAAGAGTCAGTACTGGCGCTAAACTTTAAAAAAATTTTTTTAATGTTTTATTTATTTTTGAGAGAGAGAGAGAGTGTGTGAACAGGGGAGAGTCAGAGAGAGAGGGAGACACAGAATTCGAAGCAGTCTCCAGAATCTGAGCTAGCTGTCAGCACAGAGCCCAACACGGGGCTCAAACCCACAAACTGTGAGATCATGCCCTGAGGTGAAGCCAGATGCTCAACCGACTGAGCCACCCAGGCGCCCCCATTTTTATAAACTTTAATTCAAATTTGAATTCAATTTAGGATTGCCCACACTCATCTTTTGTTATATAACTAGCAGTTCAATAACATTTGCACTGCTTCATGCTTGTTCCACACATTTCCAAGACAGTACATAGCACGGTGCCTGCCCCCTCGGGCGTCCCTGCACCTTGGCCACCACGAGGCACATACTAGAAGTTCCGGAAATGTTCACTGAATGAAGGAACGTGTGAGTGGATGAGCGGGAACCTTCACGAGGTGGGGACATTTAATTTCCTGCTTTGGTCTGATAAGCGAATTGGATTCGGGTCTCTCAGAGAGAAGGCCTTCGAAGGTTTCACTAAGCACAGCTCATGGCCCAAAGCCAGCCCCAGGCAGGCGGGCAGGGGTGAAGAGTAGCTTTTACAAATAAACACGTGCAACCAATCTGATGATAAAGAGCACTAACTATAAGCTCGGGTTAGACACAACGTGTGATTTGGTTTTCTCTAATTATGTAACTACCTACATAATGACTTCAGTGTGCCTCTGATTTATTTATTTTTGATTTTTTTAAATGTTTATTTTATTTTTGAGACAGAGAGAGACAGAGTGCGAACAAGGGAGGGGCAGAGAGAGAGGGAGACGCAGAATCCAAAGCAGGCTCCAGTCTCTAAGCTGTCAGCACAGAGCCCGACATGGGGCTGGAACCCATGAACCATGAGATCATGACCTGAGCCAAAGTCGGACACAACCAACTGAGCCACCCAGACGCCCCTGTGCCCCTTTTTAAAAACATTTTTTTAACATTTATTTATTTTTGAGAGACAGAGCATGAGCAGGGGAGGGGCAGAGAGGGAGGAAGACACAGAATCCAAAGCAGGCTCCAGGCTCCCAGTGGTCAAGACAGTGCCCGGCGTGGGGCTCCAACCCATGAATCGCAAGATTATGACCTGAGCCAAAGTTGGACACTTGACCCACTGAGCCATCCAGGTGGCCCTTCAATATGCCTCTTGAAATTTTTACTTCACAGAAAACATGTGTGGACCTCTTGATCAAGAGAACCATTTGGAATGGGGTAGGTGTGTTTCATCTTGGCCTACACTCCTCAAATTGGAAGAAACCACACTGGGAACAGGGCGGGGGGTGGGTGACTTCCCTGCTCCCCATCACATACACACACACCATGTATTATTTCCTTCCTTTGTTGTCCCTCCCTCGCATAACGTCTCCATCTGGCGATTCAGGGCCTGGTACGCAGTGTGGCCGGGATTCCCGTGACACCAGGGAATGCAGCCTCCATGATAGTGAGCCCAGAGATCAGGAACCATTTGCTCAGAAATAAAGTTTTAAATAGGGCACATGAGTACTTTCAGGCTTAAGAGCTGCTCAACCTTTCTAGAAAAGCCAGACACCCATGCCCTGGCTTCCTGGCCACAAACTGTCCATAAATGAAGACCTGTCAACTGGTCTCGGAAAGCGTGGTGCATGGTTGAGTTACACGCGTTCACAGTCCAGTGGGAGCCCATGCCAGGCGAGCTCACAAAGATGGGCCGCTTGTTTAAACCAAATGAGCCCTTCCAGGTCTATCTGCACAACCAGTAACCGCGAAAGATGGAAATGAAATCGACACCAGGGCAGGACAGTCACCGTGAACCACAAGTTTAGTCCCACGTGGAAAGTGGCCAGAGGATCTGACCCCCGCGAGGGTAGAAAGACTTGGCCACCCCCTTTCTTGTTCTTCCCTTGTCACGCGTGCTATTGAGTGCTCCAGTCAGGCAATGTCCACACCCCAGAGGAACGTCTCTGAGCCTCGGTTTTCCCATCTCGCAAACAGGGATATAAATAACAGCAACTTTGAAGATGAAGTCGTGCTGGTGGAGCCCTTAGCACAATACCCGGCTCGAAGCAAACATTGGCCAAGTAGAGCTAATCTTATATTCGACTCCATCGGCGTGGGGCGTGGACTCTGCTCACCTCTGGGCTGCTGTGCACAGTGGCCAGGAGAACCACTGTGGGGCTGCTGGCCATGACCTTCTCCTCCGTGTCACGGGGCAGCAGATGCCTCCTAAACGTCAAGGCCACGGCAAAGTGCCACATGACAGAAATGCCGTGGAACCCTAGAGAAGGCTCAAGACCTAGTACGGCACCAGGTACCTGGCGTCTGTTTGTTTTTGTCAAAAACTGACCGACCAAACCAACATCGACGTGAAATCTGGAAAAGCCTAGAGTGGAAGGCATCATGTACAAGGAGTGTTGCTTAAGCAAAGGAGTTGCATGAAGACATGTGCCACAGGATTGCTCTACACAGAGCCCCGAGCCGATGTGAGCCCATGTTGGTTGGACACTGAAGCACGGAGCCCCTGAGTGCACGGCTGCCGTGAGTGCGTCTGGGAGCCCCTGTGAAATTTCCCTGGCACCCCCAAGCAGGCGGCTCCTCCTGGTCAGCACTGGCACGGGCGAGAGGGGACAAAGGACTCGGCCACATGTAGCAGCCGCTGCCCGTGTCATGGTCCTCCCGCACCTGTCCCAACAATGCTATAGCTTGTTCCCTATCCCCTACCCCACTTCCTCCCTCATTCCTGGGTCCCTTAGCCACCCTTTCTGAGGATGCAGTGTTCACCCTCAGAATTATACCTGCCCAATCATGCTCATTCCCAACCACAGCTCTCCATTGGTACTGTTATTTCTCATTCCACACCAAAGCTTAAAGCGCTAGTCTATACAATATCTCAAGGCGCCTGCGTGGCTCAGTTGGTTAAGCATCTGACTCTTGATTGTGGCTCAGGTCATGATCTTGCAGTTCATGGGTTCAAACCCTGCATAAGGGTCTGTGCTGCTTGGAATATTCTCTCTCTCTCTCTCTCTCTCTCTCCCCCCCCTCCTCCTCTCCTGCTTGCTCTCTCTCTCTCAAAATAAATAAATAAACTTTAGGAAAAAAAAAAGGAAAATGGCAGCCCTCTAGATGAAAAGTTAGCTAAAGGCACTCTCCCTGTGGCTTCTTTGAGCCCCAGATGTGGGCACAGACTAGGTAGGAAAAGGGAGAGCTGTATTAGTGCCTCATTTCCCCTTATGGCCAGCTACTTTTGAGCAGTGAACAACCTGTGCAACTGTACACGGTGGCTCAGCTAAACCAAACTGAAGCTAATTTTGGCCTGATGAATACAACTATGCCCTTTCAAGAGAATGTCTGACTGCATGAGCAGGGACAAGGCAAGGTCCTCACAGTCCCCAGCAAACTCCCTTCTTGAGACAGTCTCAAGTTGCAGACCCATGATTGAACACCGGTCTTTCCCTCAGTGGCAACCCATTCCTGTGTTTCCTGAAGCCAGTGTCTCAACTAATGGGCCAAGACAGCACAAAAAGCCATCGCGCTTTAGAGCTGTGAGGGCCACCTTATTTCAAGTATGTGGGAACTGGAGGCAAAGGTCAAGAGAGCAGTAGCAGTAGAGAGGAGCATCGGAACTCAGCATTCCGATTTTGCTCTGCGTGCTTTCAGCTTCTCCCTCCACGAAGGCCTGCAGAGGCCAAATGGGATCAAGCCTCCTGTCACCATCTTGACAAGAGCAGGAGAGGGGGTTTCGGGCTCCCGCCAACTCCACGTCCTTCCTCCACATCCCTTCTATTCACATCTCATCATCCAGTTTTCTTTCTTTGGTGACGCCTCATGTATGTGCACATTTTCATTCTGGCTGCTCCCGGGGCTGCTAGAGCAAACTTCGGGGTGGACAGGTGTCCCCAGGCCAAAAGGGATTGGTGAAACAGAAGGGCGGCAGGAGACCCGTGCCAGGGGGAATCCTCCCACTTGAGAGGCAGGAAGGGGGCTCTGGGGCTGCCTCTGGGAAGGGCTGGCGCCACAGAACCCACGGAAAGGGAGCCGTGGCAAAAGCTGAGGTCCAATCCCAGATGTCTGAAATACGTGAAATGACACACACGACAGGATTCCCTTGCCCTGGACAGGCCTGAAGAGGACGAGACGGTCATAGAGCAGTGTGACGGAGAGAGAGGCCAGGTGGGTCTCAGACAGGGCTTGGCCTGCGGCAAGTTCAGGAGAAGCTCCGAAGCAGCAGCCAGCCCGTCTGGACTCCTAGGAACGTCAGGGAGTAAAGACGGATTGGGCAGGAGGGAGTCTAGAAAGTTAAGATAGAAGGGCTTGGTCTCAAAATCTGAGCTTACACGGCGGGGGACGGGTAAGAACCACGCACCTCGGGGTTGCCCGGAGACCTCCGTGTGAACCCACGTGTCGCCTAATCCGCACTTTCAGAGAAACAGGACAAAAATTGTGTCACTGAGAGGGGCCCTGTTAGACAAACACCCCCAAATCCAAATTGGGGGCACATGGGGGGCTAGTAGGTTAAGTGTCCGACTCTTGATTTCGGCTCAGGTCATGATCTCATGGTTTCATGAGTTCTAGCCCTGCGGTGGGCTCTGCACTCACAGCATGGAGACTTTTACGATTCTCTGTCTCTCTGTCTCTCTGCCCCTCCCCTGCTTGCGCTGTCTCTAAATAAATAAATAGCTTACTTAAAAAAAAAAAAAGAGGAAAGAAAAACCCAGGTGGAGGGGTATTCTATGAAATACCGACCATTGATCCTTAAAACGGTCAAGGTCATTGAAAGCAAGGAGAATCTGAATGGCTGTCACAGCTCATAGGAGCCCAGGGAGGCATGAGGACTGACTGTCCTACGGTGTTCTGGACATTTGGGGAAAACTAATGAAACCTGAATATAGTACGGGGTTTAACTAAAATTAATGTATCAACATTGGTTCGTTGATTGTGATAAATGTACCCAGTAATGGAAGACGCTAACAGCAGTGAGAACCGGGTGTGGTCTACTCACAAACTCTCTGCGACTCTTTCCTAACTCTAAAGCCAGTCTATGATAAAAGGTTTACTTAAATATTAAAAAGAAACCAAATGACTGCCTGAGCTAGGTTATGATCCTCTCTATATGCATATGGATATAAATATATATAAAATAAAACGTGAAAGTCCTTGCTTAAAATGATAGAAGGAGACAGAACAAAGCGTTTTCCAAAGAAAAGGTAGGGACGTCCATGGGGTGTTGTTTCCCCTCCAAGGTGCTTGTTGTGGTGCTGTTTGTGATTTAGGAAAAACTCTCGGACAGAGCCAAATGTCAAGCAGTAGGAGACTCGTTAAGTAAAGTGTTACATCCATATAATGTGCACAGCAGAGCCAGGAGGAGGGGGAGCGGGAGGGGAAGAAGGGGAAGGAGGGGAGAAACGGGAAAGGGGGACGAGAAGGGGGAAGGGGAGGAGAAGGGGAAGAGAAGGGGAGGAGAAGGGGAAGGAAGGAAAGGGCAGATGTCCAGATCCCAAGCAGAGGGCTGGGTGGAAAAACAAGGCGGTTCCCCTGAGCTCTGTCCCTTCCAGCTGTCCAAGGACAGCCCTCTCCTTCGGACCCACTCTTCCGTTTCCCCTCCCCAGTCCCACGCTGCCCCCGTCACTCCTCCACCCAAACCTGGCTCCCTTCCGAGTCTCCTCCAGGACTCGGTTTGGACTTGGCCTGTGGGCCGGCCTGGTGGAGACCTCCTCCCACACACCCGGCGGCCTGCACTCTGCACCCCCAAAGGGCCAAGCTACCCTGTACTTCCCTTTTATCAAGCCCTTAGCATTTGTGCATTAGAGTAGTGTGTGCCCGCTCAGAACTGGGAGCCCCCAGGGCAGGGACTGGATCACTGGGTCCCCGTGCACCCAGCCCAGGGGCTGTGGGACAGTGGCAGCTCTGGAGAGCTTTCTGGAATAAAGGGAGGAAGGGATGGAGAGAGAAGTGAGGAGAGTCAGAGAAGAAAGGAAGGCCTTCGGTAGCCGTGTCAGATGTTTGAGCAACAGGCAGGATCCCGGAGCCTAGAAAAAGTCGCCTCATTTGGCCAACAGAAGAGTTCTGGTGACATTTGTCCGAGTCGGTTTGAGAGGAAGAATCAAAACCCAGGTTTTGAGGGCGTTCACGGTACAGGGGACGGGATCCCACAGTCACCCATCCCGGCACTCCGCTGAAACTTCCCCCGACACCATAGGAAGGCGCTGGGCCCAGGAGCCGGCAGGCACGCTCTCTGCAATCCAGAGCCTGTCTCTTCCCTCCTTCCCCTCTCAGCGTCCTGGACGAGGCTCCCACTCCCCAGGGAGGCGCTAAGTTAGTCCCGACCCTGAGGCCTTCTTCATGCTCCCTGACCAGGTCGCTGCCTTCTCGCCCTTCACCCCACGTTTGAAAGTCAGGGAGCATTCAGTGATCACCTTTGGCCGTGAGCTCCCGGGCCTGGCTCCTCTGGCCTCCTCCTTACCTGGCCTCGACCCCACATCCTCAGTCCCCAGGCCCCTCCTCTCATGGGATTGCAGGCCCCCATCCAGGGCTCCACCCATTTCTAGCCCCCGTGTGATCCATCTTCCATTCCCCACCAGACTCCAAACCTCTGGAATCCAAGGGCTGTTTTATTCGTCCAGCTCGGCCCTGGGCACGTATCAGTTGACAAATGTGGGTAAAGATGGGAGACCCAGAGGATTATGTTGGTAAAGTTAAGGGAGGTTTTCTTAGATCTAAATCTTTCCCCATTATGGGATTATGACATAGTTCTAAACATTCACATTCAGGAATGTAGAACATAGAAGACGAAAGCTCTCCAGGTTCCACTCCTTAAAGAAAATCAATGAGTTATTTTTTCGTGTTTAAATTTTGCCTGACCCGGGGCTCGAACCCGCGGAACCTGAGGCGAAATCGAGGGTCCGATGCTTAACCGACTGAGCTGCCCGGGTGCCCCTTATTATTATTTTTAGTTGCTAAGCTGTACATATTGTACAGAGGTCACATTTTGCTTAATGAATCCCCTACTGATTTCCATTTGGGTTTGTCCTCATTTTTTAAAAAATTACAAACAATGCCACCATAAACATCTTTGGAAGGCAAATAACTTTAAAAGACCTCTGCATGTGCAGAACAGAAACGTAGTTACACACACATGGCGTGTACTCGACAGAGCAGGCTTTCCAAATCGGCATAAGGCAGAGAGCCGGGAGCACCCACTCTCCTTGAGGAATAGGATAGGCATCTTGGTGGACAGGCTCCTGCGTGGAAGAGCCTTGTTTTTGGGAGATGCTGCAGAAGACGGTGTCAGCACCTTGGAATAAGTACACGTCAGGAAGGTTCTAGTTTCTCTGCGCTGTAGGGGTGAGGCTGAGTACTGGGGGCAAGAGCAACTGCAGGGGTGAGGGTCAATTCCACAGCCTGAAAACATGCAGGTGGATTTGGGGACCAGTCCTTGCATTAAAATCTGAGAGCACTCTGAAAGCAGGAGAAGGGTCTGTTTAGGGTGGAGGCCCAGGGCTCCAGTGCAGGAGAAGACTCCGGAAAGTCTCGATTTCTCACAAGATGGCAAGAACCTGTTCCCCTTCCCTTCCCCCTCCCCCACTATGTTTTCTTTTCTCTTTTCTTCTAATTTGCTTTTTCCAGTCTCCATCCCTCTCACAGTGGTGTTTCTACAGTTGGAGAAAACTGTGTTTGCTTCTTCCTTTCTGCACCTACACCCCAAGGGACTGCAGAGACGCTGGCAGGGTCAGAGATTCCCTCTGGAAGAGCCAGCCAAGGGCAAATGAGTTAAGAGCCATCCTGTCACCAGGTGGCGCTCCAAGCCAAATCTTTTGGCCTTCCTGAATGGGCAGCGTGTGTCATTTTGGTACGACAATGTAGAACAGAGCATGAAATTTTAAATATCTGTAAAAGTTAATAGAAACCGGGGAGCACTTGGGAGCGCAGTCGGTTAAATGTTCCACTCTTGATTTTGGCTCAGGTCATGATCTCAAGGTCGTGAGGCCTAGCTCCACATTGGGTTCTGCATGGACAACATGGAACCTGCTTGAGATTCTCTTTCTGTCTCTCCTCTGCTCACACTCATTCTCTCTCTCTCTCTCTCTCTCTCTCAGAATACATAAACTTAAAAATGAAATAAATAAAAATCTGCACATGAGTAAAATCTTTCTTTCCTAGTTTGGGGGCAGTTTCAGTGACAGCAACCCACATTTCTAAATAAATAAAAAGAATTGTTATTCATGATGTGGCCTATGGGTCTCAAAAGGGTTTAGGAGTCAAGAAAAGTGAACACCGTGAAAACAACTTTTGCTCCCGCATTGGGGAACAGGTGGAGGATTTTAACTAAGCAATGAGCTAGAGAAGGCTGAATTTCATATATCATGAATGATAGGAGGGAAAGCTCAAACTTCCCAACATATAATCTAAATCCACTTCCTAAGTCCCATTTTGAGAAAACAGAACCAGGTTATGTCGGAAATGCAGCCAGGTGGCAAATATTCAAGCAGCTGAACGTATGGCTAATGGATGTGGCGTGAATCTGTCTCCCCACTCCAATGTGCCGAAGGCAGATTTGATTTTCTAGGACTCTTTCTTTTTTTAAGTTTATTTATTTGAGAGACAGCGTGAGCAGGGGAAGGGCACAGAGAGAAAGAGAGAGAGAAAATTCCAAGCAGGCTCAGTGCTGTCAGCGCAGAGCCCGACGTGGGGTTTAAAATCACTCTGAGATGATGACTTGAGCCAAGTCAAGAGTCACACGCGTAACCACCTCAGCCACCCAGGCGCTCCTCTAGGGCTCAGTTTCATTTTAGTCTCTGAGCTTTCATGCTGCTGACTCTCCCAAAACCTAACTCAGACTTTCAGGGGCGTTGGGGATCCTTGCCTCCCAGGGGTTGCGCGCACATTCCCTCTTAGAATCAATGGGCCTCCCCGGCCCTCCTGCCCCCTTCCCTCCCTTCGCAGCCTTCTCCTCTCGCCCGTCCTGCAGACCCGAATGTCCTTCCGTACCTTCACCTCCAGAAACGCCCCTATGATCCCCTGGGACATTGGACCTTTAGAAGACAAAATCCAAATAACTTACCCCACATGTGTCCCCAGAACAACGAGCACAGAGCTGAAGGTCACCTTGGATGGGAACAAAGGAAAAGGAGAAGAAAAGGGAGCGAAAAGAGATGACATTCTCAATTAGTCTGTCTCCCAGTGTCATCTCGGTTCCTGAAGTCGTAATCAATGGTGTCCAGGACGTGGTTTTGCAATGATTGGTCTTTACATCCCTTGTTGGGGAGAATCACCTGGCTCCTATTTAACACGCAGCTGTCAGGACTCAAATATATGGACCAGGGGCTCCAGGGCAGGGCCACTGAAGCCAATGATGTTTGGGAACCACTTAGCAGAGCACGGGATTTCAAAGCGTGGTTCCCGGCCCAGCATCAACAGCATCCCATGGGCCCAGCTCGTTCGAGATGCAAATTCTTGCGCTCTAGCTTCAGACCTACTGCATCCGAAAGCGATGCGGGACCAACCAATCTTGAGGCCTCACCAGTCCCCCAGGTGACTCTGATGCATGCTGGAGTCTAAGAACCAATGGCAATTGAGCAGTTATTCTAAAGTAGTGGTTCTCAACTTGGCCTTGATACTCGGATCACCTGGGAGCTTGAAAATCCAAAAGCCTTGGCTATACTCCAGACCGATTGAGTCAAAGTCTGCATAAGTGGGGCCCAGGCATGGGGATTTTCCTGGCGCTCTAGTTAATTTCAAGAGGCGACCAAGATGAAGAATCTACTAGAGCAGGTAGGGGGAAGGGGACGAGGTCTGAATCTCTGTGACCATCTCACAATAAACATATCCTCTCTGCTGAGATAGCCTGGATTAGCCCCAGCCTGAGAATCTCGGCGGTTGCGACCTTTGTTACCCATGGGCCAGAGTCATCTCCCACCTGTGTGTTTGCATGGATTAAAGGCTTATATGTAGGAACTGAAACCGTAAAACTTCTTAAAGAAAACATAGGGGGAAAGCTCCTTGACATTGGTCTTGGCAATGATTTTTTTTTAGCTATGATACCAAAATCACAGGCAACAGCATCAAATGTGAACAAGTAGGAGTCCGTCAAACTAAAAAGCTTCTGCACCACAAAGGAAGCACCAAAGCGAAAAGGCAGTCCTACAGAATGAGAGAAAACACTTGCAAACCATTATATCGGATCCAGGGTTAATATTTGAAACACATAGGAACTCATATAGCTCAATAGGGGAAACAAAACAAAAAAACCAGAAAACCCCGACACAACAAAACAAACAACAAACAAATTGAAAACTGGGCAAAGGTACTGAACTGCTATTTTTTCTGGAGAAGATATACAAACAGCCAACATATCTATGAAAAAGTATTCAACGGCACTAATCATCAGAGAGATGGCAAATCAAAATCACAGTGAAGGATGGGACCCTGTCCTGTTTGCCCTACAACCCCTCCCTATGGTTCTCACGGCAGACAGAGTGACTTGTCATATAGATTAGGAAAAATGTCAACTCCCACCTGACAATGGAGAAGACCAGTTATACCCATGCAAACCAACATTTGGCACCACTTCATACTTTTGGATGATCTTATTTTTCTGCTTGCAGGATCATGGGAAAAAGCAGAACTGGGGAAATATAGGAACTTGGATCAACAAGAAGGGACTTTCCTCAAATAAATTTCAAGCAGGAAGTGGTCAGCATTCTCTCGGGTAGAAAGAAGATTATGGAAAATGAGAAATTACATTTTTTAAAAGCCTACAGAAACGAGCTCTGGGTATCTGAGGCGTCTCTGGAAAGCTTGATGGATTCACGACCCACGAAAACAAGACCAAACAGTGATTCAGAATAGATAATGAATGGAAGAACTAACAAATCGGGTGTCACTCTTTACATGAAAGAAATTTTACATGCTAGATGGATATAGTACATGGAATGCGGAGCACAAACTTTATACACAGCAGAAGTGTTTACTAGCAGAAAATTCTCAGATACTATATGTGAAAAGAAAAAGATTAAAAATATTCACCATACGAGGAGCATAGAGCTAGTTTCTCAAGCCTATAAAATTGATCATAGAGCTAAAGTAATAAAATAAAAATAATAACATAAGCTGATATTTATAGGGCACTTGGTGGACGTCAGAGCCCATGCTGAGTACTTTTCATGGATTATATCAGTTTTACAACAAACCTATGTAGAAGTTAGACTTATTAATTCTAAAACACACGCATACATACCCATAAACACAAATATACAGACCCATGCATATATATGCATATACACATAAGGGCACACATATATATGAATGGGTATATATATATATATGCATATATATGTACAAGCCGTATATATAAGCAAATGAGCATGCCTACCCAGTGACAGTTTTCATGAGCTCACAGTTCAGTAGGATGAAAAAGACTATTAACCTGCAAACTATCAAGTCTCAGCAGGCTTCAAAGATGCTATTTATGGGGCAGGAGCGGTGGCAAAAGAGAAATATGAGTGGGGGCACTCAGCGAGAGAGGCTGAGCGTGAGAGAGCGGGAGACATACTGAGAAAGTCCATCTTTGGTCACATCACAGTGTAACATTGGGGGCCATGTTCTATGAAAGACAGAAATGCGTTCCAGGGAAGATGGCTGCTCACCCAGTTAACTCATCTACACCTGCACTTGCAAAGGAAAAGGCATGAGCTGCTCCCTCTTGAGACACCAGGCCAAAGCAACGGAAATCAACGGTCAAAACCAAGATGTGATCACCTATGGTCTTCAACATTTTTTATACTGTCCTCTCACCGACAGACAACACTTAACACACGCCCCTACATATTTCTGTATTAATACAACGGGTATAGGACAAAATAGCCACAAACACGCTTTTGAAAACATGATTGTATCTAGTTTTATATTTTCTTCCCACCCCTCACTTTGGAGGCCCAGGCAAGGGTCTTCAGGAAATGAACCTCAACAGCTGCGAGGTGCCGATAGGTGGCGCTATGCACCGTACGCCTAGAGCCACTAATGCACTCAGATACTAGGAAAATTCTAGTAAAGACACCTTTAAATTGTGAATGTAAGCAGCACGTCCCTTTGTCGGGACGTAAGGGACTGCAAACCAGTTAGCCACTTACTCGTCTCTCCTTAAATCTGTCCAGTGTTTTTGTCCAAATTGTCTTCACATTTTAGCCTTGAACAGAACTTCCAATCCTATGTAAATTATCCCCCCCCAACACGGGTGCCTGGCGGGGAGGGGCATTTAAGTGCAGCTCTGTTCTCTAGCAGTGGGTTAAGAGCCCCGAGGGTTCTATAGAGAAGGAGAAACTGAGCATACCTGGGGGAACTCGGGCTTTCCTTGCTGAAGTGATCCCTCCATGAACAGTCCACGGTACTTCCTCCACTGGGCTCTGTGGACCAGCTGTGTCAGAACCTCCCGGGCTAGTTTTCGAAATGTAGATTCCTGGGTCCCAGAGATCACGCTGTCTGCTGTGGTTTCCAAGCTCCTTAGACTGATTCTGGTCCCTGGTAATATTGGAGAACCAATTGAACTGATTGGACAGAACTGGGTCAGTTCGGGGTGGAAGCATTTACTTCCTCTGTGACCTTGTGTAGTTGACTTAACTCCTCTGATGTCACCCAGATCTCTGAGTGACGCCATCGCCGTTAGGATGGAGCTCCCAATACCAGCCTCGGAGAGGCGATGTGAAGATGTAATGGCATGAATGAAGCATTAGTTTGCATTTGCTACTTGAGAAATGTGACTTCCTTCCCTCCTCCCTCTCTTCGTCCTCCACACTCCATTCCATAACTCGGTCCGGGTACCAGTAACTTCATCTTATACCTTTCTTCCTAAGATCGTCCTCACTCTCTCCTTGCCCTCTCATTCCCTTTGGAGACCTGCCCTCACAAATGGCAGCCAACCTTGCAATTATTTCAGATTCATGCTCTCTGTTCAGAACATGTTTCCTGTGTTCTATTTACTCAGATGGCCCGCTCTGGAGTGTTGATTAGCTCGTAAATTAATCCATCATGATGTGTTAACAGAGAAGAGTAATGTGTTAACATAATACCTGGCACGTTATAAATTAACTGGGTATTTCAGTTACGATGGTCCAATCGAAAGGCAGCAAAATCGTGAGAAATGCAGACCTAGGACCAAGAGAAGGGCGCTGGCAACCGTTGTACCTAATGTCTGTCACCTGGCAACAGAGTCCCGCTTGGTGGGCTTCCGTTTGCACCTGGCCCTGGGGCGGTCCCCGCTGTCCCGGGGTGACTACAGGCAGCACACTAGTTCTAATTTCCAAAACAGCCCAAGTCCTGTTCCTCGCAGTGTGGACCGCTAGACAATGAGCCGCACTTGTGGGTTCACGGAGATGTTACTACACTTTTGCTCAACTCACACAATTTGCTGTTACGAAAGCCCCTAGAGTCTACGACCCAGCACACCGCCTCAGCCAGCAGCCAGCGACACGGGAAGCAGCCATGTGTATGATACAAGACAAATGCGGCGTCCTAGTTGGCTGAGGCTGTCTGGCCTTGGCCCTCGGGCCTTGCCATGTGAAGAGCCGTTTTCTGTGTGTAGAAGCAACTGCCGACCTCGCCCTGCCCACTGGTGGGCTCTAGGGAGGTCCGAAAACTGCCACGGGGCCACCAGGACTTCCTCTTTCCTTCTGGATCCTACCAGACTGTTGCTTCTGGACGATGCTCCTTGTGAGACACTGGAACTCCAAACTCCTCAGTCAGTTTAAGTCTGGACCCTTCCAAAACATTTAATTAATATAAGTCTCCAAGAGAAGATGGGATATGTATATATCGAGAGAGAGAGAAAGAGAGAGAGAGAGAGGGAGAGAGAGAGAGGGAGAGAGAGAGAGAGAGAGAGAGAGAGAGAGAGAGAGAAATATAACCATTGAACTGTATAACAAACATGTTAGAAATTGATTACAACCTGGGACGCCTGGGTGGCTCAGTCAGTTAAGCATCCCACTTCGGGTCAGGTCATGATCTCATGCTTCCTGAGTTCGAGCCCCATGTCAGGCTCTCTGCTGTCAATGCGAAGCCCACTTCTGATCCTCTGTCCTCTCTCTCTCTCTGCCCCACATGTGCTCTCTCTCTCTCTCTCAAATAATTAAACATTAAAAAAAAAGAAGAAATTGGTTACAACCCAAGATGAAGGTAATCTTAAAAGCAGAGTACCAGATCTTATCCAGTTTCTTAACTCGCATGGTTAGAATTTGCAATAAGCAAAAAGGGAAGGTCTCACGGAGCCGGTTGTAGGTCATGCTCACTGAGACAGATGGGGATCGATGCTAGGGGGGCGGGGTATGGGAAAGAGATTGGTTTTAAGCCAATAGCACACACAAAACCACTGCTTGCAAACCGAAGATTCCCACTTGTGACCCCCGTGCTTTCTCTTCGTTCTTGTGCCCTCCACGAGGCTGGCCGTGGGCGTCTCAAGCCAGAAAGGAAGCTGAGAGGGAGGGGGGAGGCAAAGGCAGAAAGATGAGAGAGACATAAAACCCTAAACAGCGTGAGCCTGTCCTGTGGTCATCACGCTGTTGCCAGCATGGTGCGCCCACATGGTCCCCGTGTTAGCCTGCCGCTGCGCACGGTCACATTATGACTTTTCTTTTCAACCCTTCACTTGGTTGGTTGGTTGGTTGGTCGGTTGGTCGGTTGGTTAGTCTCCTGTTCTCCCTCATCACATGAACTCAGTCAAATGAGTCAAGTTTTGGTCCTGGTGTTCTCCAAAGCACACCTCTGACAGTGTAGAGCCTGCTTGGGATTGTCTCTCTCTGCCCAACCCCTGCGTGGGCTGTCTCTCAAAGTAAATAAACGTTATTCAACATTTAGCATTATTAAACAATAAAAAAGACACTAAAATAAAATACCTCACAGGATGGGCAATCTGTTTCTCCCTTTCACCCTGGTTGGCACAGGAAGGCAGAAGTACATTAAAAGCATGTTTGGTGGGGAGAGGACAGCCTCACCACAAAGACAAGGGTATGTCCTTGCTGGGCTCATTAGTTTCCTGGGAGCCTGGGGAGCGGCACGCCCAGGTTCTCAAGTCACCATCCCCCTCACATACCCTACATCTTCTGACTACATTTAAGAGACCATCTACACAGGCCTAAGAGCATCCAAATATATCTGGAAATAGATGTGAGGATGGGGCCAGGAGACCCTGGGGCAGACCCAGAGCCATGATCACACTCATCCCCTCTGTCCCCAGAGACTACAGACACTTGCTTTGCCTTCTGTCTGCCATGACATTTGCCCTGCCGAATGCTCCCCCGGGCTTCGATCCCACAAATGCCCAAGTCTCGCCTAGGCGCAGGGTGTGCTGAGGAGGAAGGACATGACCTCACAAGGCCAGGCGTGAAAAGAGCTGGGGGCCAGGCCTTGACAGTGGAGTGGGATCTGTGGAGAACCCAGAGTCCCTTCCAGAATGGAACCAACCAGAGGGGTGCCCGCCGAGAAGCAGGACATCCCGAGCTTTGGAGGGAACAGAGCAGTCACACTGTTCCTGAGTTAAAAGTCCAGTCATACAGAGCTCCACAGAGGGCCCTCTGATGGTTAAGAGTGATTAACCAAGATTACAAAGAATTTAACAGTAAAACCATTTTTTTAATGTCCTTTTGGTTGTTTTCTACAATAAACCGTGCACGTAGCCTCATGTCAAAATTCACTGTGGTTTCCGAGATACATTATTTTCAGTTTTCCTTCCTCTTAATCCATTTCAGAAGATGTTTAAGTTGTCTTCAAGTGCTTTATGGTTTGTAAATCACCAAAATAACTTCAACACTATGCATTGATGTGTTTTAATAGAAGAAACTTTATGATGGCCAAGAGCTGATTTTTATGACATTATGTTTGTTTTCACTAAAGAATATTAAGTACAATAAAGCTTAAAGACATTGACAAATAGTTGGCTCTCACAGCTTATGTCTTTATTCATTCCAGAGATTAATTTGGGAATTCGTGACCCTTATTGACTAGAAGTCTTTTAGAAATAATTCATATAGTGTGTATTTACAGCTATGCTTACAACACTTGGCATTTTGATACATGAGGAAAATACAAGATCTCCCAACGAATGCTCTGAGATTTGAACCCATGCACACTATTTTCCAAAGGGCACAGATACCTCTGTAGGTCATTGCTTTCATGAACTAAAACAAAGTGATCAGGTTTCAAACTTTGAACTCATGTGACTTTATACCCAATTGAAAGTATGCGTGTCTTCTGAATGTCTTCACCCTTCCCACTGCTGCCATTGAATGGGAAAACTGGGGTTCAAGACTGAAGCTTTCTGAGTGTTGAGGTCTATAAACCTTGGCTTCTCCTCCCCCAACTCACCCCCTGCAATTTAAAGAAATCCAAAGAACTGTCATCCCTACCTGATAACTATAAATAACTAAATGTTCCTCCTTCAGAGTTTACTATCAAAACCATCCAATGTTAAAAACAATAATAATAATAAAAACCATCTAATGTTGATGGATCAAGTTGGCAGATAATTACAGATATATGATGTTAGCTAGCAAAGCAGTTTGAAAGATCATTGGATGAGGCCATTTTACTTTGGATACAGTCCTTTTGCAATGCAAATAAAAATCTTTGTTTTAGTCTACTCAGGCTGCTATATAACAAAATATCACAAACTGGGTGACTTAAACAACACTTATTTCTCAGAGTTCCAAGACATCCCAGGCCAAAGTGTCCACACCGTCTGGTTCTGGAGAGGGCCCTCTTCCGAGTTGCAGACTGTTGACCTCTCTTTGTATCCTCACATGGACATAGTTGGACCACGGCAAGCTAGTTTTCTGGTTTCTTTTAAGAAGGTGCTAATCCCATTTCTGAGGGCTCCACCCTCATGATCTGATCACCTCCCGAAGGCCCCACCTCCCAACACCATCAGACGAGGGGTTAGGATTTCAACATCTGAATTTGGGAGGAAATAAACATTCAGTCCATAACAATATTTAAGCAGGGAAATTATCATCAAAGGTAAAAGAGTCTGACTTTATATACAGGCAGATCACTTTCATTTTTTTCCCATTTGTAAGTAGATGATGTCCATCAATGGTAAAGATGCTTTTCACTATTGTAACCCAGCAACAGGTCCAAGGGCAAAGAGACAGTGGTATCTAGCATCGACCATCTGTTGGGTGCCAACAGTCTGTCTGCACAGAAAGGGGAGCTAGATGATGCAGAAGCAGTTGGTTGAGGAGTTCCCTGTGTTTTCAATTCAGTAGCTGTGGTGCACTTATATGTCCTATATGTAGGCCCTGAGCATCTGTTACCCTATTTCTGTACATAGAAGAACTTCTTATGGGTAGAACCAAGATTCCTCTCAATTTCGTGATTCTCTCAATAATCACAAGAGAATTACAGGAGAATCGGAGCCTTATGTCCTCTCCTTGTCCCCCTTCTCCCAGTAGTATCCTGTTCAGGAACAGAAAAAGGAGGCTCGAGAGCAAATGAAGTCACAGAGAGATCGGAAAGATGACCCGATGCATTATAGAAATTCCATTTTTCCAATTCCTTTGTCATACACTATGTCTCTCCCTCTCTGATGTGAACAATCCCAGGTCTTGAAGAGTTTCCAAACGCCCTTTTAGTGAGACATTCATGAGAAAATCTAGGCAGCCAAGGTTCTCCTTGGTAGGTTAGGCAGTCACGCTTGGCAAAGAAGGGCTACACCGTCTCTTTGAACACCTGACTGTAGGTGATGTGATTGTCTGTGGCCAGGGCATTTTTCAGACACTGCCAGAAGTACGGGTGAGCCTGGGGGTTTGTGGGCCACTCAAGGACAGAACTCTTACACAGCCTTTTCCGAAGTTGGAGGAACTTGGATTTCTGAAGGGGCTTCTCAAGGAATATCAGGATAATTACATCTACTTTTTCATCCATGAGCCTCTGATGGGACAAGTAAAATGCTATCTTAAAGTTCTCAGTCTTTGCATACTTGTTTGTCATCACAAACACTGTCTTTTTGCTAAGCTGGATACTCTGGGAAAGGTTTTCCAGAACTGGCTGCCCTGGTAACCAATCCCTTTCCTCAAGACACAGATTAAAATGCTTCTCTCTTGGGTCTTCGAGCTTGGCCACCAGCTCAGCCAAAACCCACTCTGTCACTGCTGGATCATTAGTGTCATACACCACAAAGGCATCGTAGCAAGAATCCAGGGATGTCAGACGCTGATACCCCTTTATTTTGGCCTTACAGAAATGGTAACTGTACCACACATCCCAGAAATAGAGGTGGTTTGCTGTTGTAATCACCATCAGAGAAAGAGCTACCGACACGGAAAGTGAAAACAGGATCAGGTTAGTCAGATCTACCTCACAGGTATACATATCCAGAGAGACCACACTCTGGCCCCTGTGTGTTCCTGGCCCCACACAAGTCACATCTGTGGCCAAGTAAGGAATAGTCACCTCTGTATGGTTAACCCACCAGACGAACCACACAGCATCACAGGTGCACAGAAACCGATTATGATGCAAAAGTAACATCTCCAGATTGTTGAGAACATTTTCTGGGAAGCTAGTCTTTTGGATAATCTGGATTTTATTTGAGCTGAGGTCCAGATATCGCAATTGGAAAGCATCTTGTAGAAAATGCTTTGTCAGATGCCTGATTTGATTGTACTTGAGAATCAGTTTCTTGAGGCTTCTGGAACAGTTGTATAATCTGTCAGGGACAGTCTTCAGCTCATTGTAGCTGAGGTCCAAAGTTTCTAGATTCTTCAGATGCTGGAGTCTTCCCCAGCTGAAGGTCTTGAGCCCATTTTTGACCAGGGAGAGAGTCTTTAATTTTGGAGGCATACCATCAAAAACTCCAGAAGGCAAGAAACTCAGAGAATTTTCAGAGATGTCTAATTCCTCTAAGTTTAGCAGATTCTTGAAGAATTTTAAGTACCTGTTATCACCGTCTCTCCATAAAACATCCAAGTGATTTCCCCTGAATTCCAGAATTCTAAGAGACTCACTCTCCATGGTCCTGCTGGTGGACATAGAGATGTCATTGTTGTTCATCATGAGTTTCTTCAGAACTTTTAGGTTCTTGGTGAAGTTTAGCATGTGAGTAATGCCTTCTGATTGAAAGTAATGGCTGTTACTACTTATATCTAGAATTTCCAGGTTGTGTAGCTCCTCAAATGCTGTTGAGTAGAGTAAATCAAGCCGGTTGTTAGAGACGTCCAAATACTTCAGCTCCACTAAAGGCTGAAATTCACTGCCATTGAGAGTTTGGCCAATGGAGTTTCCTGACAAGTTTAGGCATTTGAGGAAAGACAGATGCTGAAAATCAGAGGACTTGATAAAAAATATATTATTTCTACTTAGGTCCAAGGCCTGCCCATACACATAACAGTCTTCATTAAAAGACAAGAAAGAGGGAGTCTCTTTGTTTTTGAACCTGCAACTCCTTGCGTACTCATCATATCTGAAATAATGTAATGTTTCAAGGACCTGAGGCGCATGACCACCTACAGAAGTTCTGGTGTTAGCGCAGAAGCCAACTTCACTTGAATCTCCTGAAGGTGATATTTTATTCACTGAAAGATCTATGACTTTCAATGTTTTAAATTGTTCGAATATGCTGAGGTCAGCGATTTTTATGAAGTTAGTGCCAAGATCAAGAACTTCAAGATTGGAAAGACTACGTAATGGGGAGAGGTTGTGGCTGCTTAGTTCCTTAAAGACATATCCTTTGATCCGTAAAACTTTCAGGTTTTTCAGTGAAGAAAAGGCATCTGATAGATTCAGAGCTGCACGATAGACCTGAAGTTCATAATTGAAAGACAGATCCAATTGGACAAGGTTGTGAAGAAGAAGCAAAAATTTGGCATCCCCAATTTCTTTGGCCAAGAAGTTTTGGGAAAGATCTAGCTCCTTAAGTTTCTTAATGTTTTTAAACCATCTTTGGGGCACATGCTGAAGAGAGTTACTGTGTAGACGTAAAACTTGTAGTTCTGTCAATGCATCAAAAGCCTTCAAGTGGATCTGTAGGGGAGCATTATTTTTACAGGGTGTACACGGAAATGGGACATTGTAACAACGGGGGCAGTTTCCCCCGAGGTCAAGAACTTGCAATTGACTGAGGTTATTAAAATCATCTTCTTGGATTTCTGTGATGGCGTTGTTATAAAGATGGAGTTCTGTTAAAGTGGATGGCAACGTAGTGGGCACATATGTGATATTGTTATCTTTTAGGGAGAGCAATTTTAGATTTTTCAGACTCAGGAAAGCATCTTTTTCTATGAAAAATGAAATGTTACAAGGATTGCGAAAATAACAGTTTTGGCCCAAGTAGAGTTTTTCTATGTTGGTCAGTTCTGTTAGGTTATTTTTCATGATACAAAAGATACTGTTGGCCTCAAGGCTCAGCAGCTCCAAGTTGGGAGGAAGACCCTCAGGTATTTCTAGCAGCTGGTTTCCATCTAGATAAAGGGATTTTAAATACGTGAGTCTACTAAAGCTTCTGGGTTGAATCTGCAGCCTCCTGGGACACATATTGTCTTTTGGCCCTAGTCGAATAGGTATACAGTTGCATCTGAAATCAATCTCTACCAGATAGTCCAGCTGGTGAAAGGAAGCTGGAGAGATGCTGGGTATGTGGTTAATGGTGAGGGTGAGGTTGGTGGCGTTGGTGGGAATACCTTCAGGAATTTCCGTCAAATGCTTGTCCGTGCAATCCACAATCACATGGGCCTTTGGAGCATCCAGAGTGACGTCACAGGGGAGAGTTTTGGGAAACCATCTAGCTCCAAGGAGTTTGGAAATTAAAATTATGTTAAAAAGGACAAGGGACTGTCTCTTCAGTGTCCACATTGGAAACACCTGAAAGTATAAGAAAGCACACATCACCATCATTCTATGAGACTGAAGCGCTATCTACTGCACTAACGAGGCACCTACCATCATTCTCAATCATGCTAAAATATACCAAGCATCAGATTTGAAAATTCCCATTTGCTGCTTCTCTTTTGCTAGGGTTTAAAATGAATAAATCAAGTTGTAGTCTCCATTGCCTAGATGACATCTCCCCGCCCCATGATTGTGTTTGTCTACTACGAAGGTTCATAATAATTTAGTTACATATTTAGCTTTTAGTATCTTAGCTTTTCAGTTACATAGCTTTGAAGGCGGTAGAAGTGCAATGGAAGAGCTACTAACCAGCTGCCAAAGTCTGAGATTTGGGGAGGAAGGAATATTAAAATGAAAATACATTGGGACGAATAACACATTAAGATTTTAGTGCAATTGCTGTTTGCTTGCTAAGCCTACTCTGGTACACATTACACAGTACACATCACAACATTCAAGTCTCTCAATATTCTAAGTAGAAAAATTAAGAGATCCATTATCCCCATTTTACAGTTTAAGATGCAGCTCAGTAACATTAACTCATTTGCCCAAGGTCACTCAACCGCCATTTTGGCACTGCCATCCTATGAACTGGATTTCCTCTTGGATTGTTTTTGGAAATTCAAGGTGATTTGGGGATGGACATTTCCCCTACACATTGGGTTTACATTACATAAATTTGGAAAGGAGAGAGCAGAGCAGAGTCAGGGCACTGTGCGAGTGACTCCTGATTGATCAAAGAGGATACTTATGGGGGCACCTGGGTGAATTGGTTGGTTAAGCATCTGACTTCAGCTCAGGTTATTATCTCATGGTTCATGAGTTCAAGCTCCATGTTGGGCTCTGTGCTGACAGGTCAGGGCCTGGAGCCTACTTCGGATTCTGTGTCTCTCCCTCTCTCTGTCCCTTCCCCACTCATGCTCTCTCTCTCTCTCTCTCACCCTCAAAAAGAAATAATAAAACAATTATTAAATTTTTTTAAAAAAGAGGATACTTATGGGACTGAAAGGAAAGCAGACCTATTAATAATTATGCTAAGACTAGGGGCGCCTGGGTGGCTTAGTCAGTTAAGCATCCCAGTCTTGATTTTGGCTCAGGTCATGATCTCACAGTCCTTGAATTTGAGCCCCATGCCAGGCTCTGTGTTGACAATGAAGAACCTGCTTGGGATTCTCTCTTTCCCTTTCTCTCTGCCCTTCCCCCACTCATGTGCTCGCTCGCTCTCTCTCTCTCTCTCTCTCTCAAAACAAATAAATAAACTTAATGAAAAAATAAAAATATAATTATGCTAAGACTATTGGCAGAAAACCAAGACTCTGTTAGGCAAACTGGGACATATGGAAACCTACCATAATGGTGATTCTTGGGCATCCAAGTTTAGCAGGAGAGACACTGGGACCCAGGGGAGAAAGACCTTACAAGATAGTATGGGAAGTACTAAAGAGCTTTGCTGATCACCATATTAACTTAAACTTGCCCTGCCTTAGAGGGTGGTTTAACCAGGGACTGCCCACCAGTTTTAGGATCTCTATCAGTATTTTACTGCAGAACACTGTTTTTTATTTAACATATGCTTATCTATGGAATGATCTAGCCTGTGTCTCTAAAACAGGCTTCTAAATCAATTAATGCTTTTGTCTTCCCCATTGACTGAAACAGCCAAATATGTTGATATCTAATAAACCAAATGCCTACTTCCCTTAATTCCTCTAGTAGAAGGTAAATAAGCAAATTTCCCCCCAGCTTTCTTTTTCTCTAATGCAAGATGGTTCAGAAGGATCTCAAAGTGCTTCTTCATACATCTTGACACGCTTGAAGTTAGAGGTACAACATTGTCTCTTTTTTTTCTCTTTCACTACCCTGTCTCTTCCTCCTCCTCCTCCTCCTCATTAAAACCATTCACTGAGTCCACTTGATGTTCTTCACTGACCTCCTTGACATCCTCCTTGCTTTGCCATTTTAGCTGACACAACTTCAGTTGAGATTATTCCACCCTTGATCCACACTAAAACCTCATCCTTGACCTCAGGCTCTTGCTCTTTCAATCCACCCAAACCATTAAGCTTCCCAAACATTAGTCAGATTACATTACTCTTAAGTCTTTCAAATGATTTCTTTCTTTACCCTATTTTACAGAATGAGCCCTCACTTTGTGTCATGGCACCCAAAGTCTTCCAATAATTTGCTTTATATCTAATTGTCCAGACTTACCCGGTAAGTCTCTAGACACTAACCCCAAGCCCAATTCGTAGCTCCCTGACTTTCAAGTCTTTTCACCTGGACTACTCTGTTCTACCATTTCCACCCACAAGAATTCTAGACTTCCCAATCTGGCTAGACTTCCCAGTCTGGAGCATTCGGATCCCTGGGAAGATATGGCAATAGACCAGGGGTTACAGGAAGCTGGTAGATAAACATGGTAGATCTCCCTTGAGCATCAATCTTACTCAAAGACTTAGGAGAAATGTTCATCACTCAGGGAGGAGGGGTTGAGTCAGGATGGGAAAAGGAGAGATGTAGAGGGACCTATTTTGATGGTCCCTGATTATGGGTTCCTAGTCCCTGGACCCCATCTCGAGCTATGCTTCTGCCAGAAGACATGATGGGTTCATGAATCCCACTATCAGAAGGTAGTGAGTAATGCTGTGAAGGGTGTTACTGTTGACCTGGGAGGTGAGTTGTATTCTAAATGGGGCCACAATGAATAAAGGACAAATCGTGAACCAGGAACCCTTTTCTGAGCCCACTCCCACGAACCTAGATGAGATCCTGGGAAAATCTGGGAGGATCCCTGAATTAGCGGAGTTAAACATATGAAGTGTCAGCCATCATCAGCCATCATCATACTGAGTTCTCCAGAATATGCCGCGTTTAAGTATCTCTGTTATGGGCGGAAATGGATGCTCTAAGATAAAGGCAGTTGAGTTATAGGCAAAATACAGTGGTGTGCTGCGGAATGTTTAAAAACCAGCCATCCTTCCCTTGCCCACATCTCTGATTTGTTAAGTCCTGATTTGCAGCATTTGCAAATTCCCAGAGTGTAAAGACTCCCACCATGGCCAATTTTGAACTGCCACTGTGATGCCATTCAATGCAGAGTTGAGAGAGATGTATGGAAGTGCTCATTTGGGGCCAGCAAACCCTTACCTTGACATACCTGAGACAATGACTGTGAAATTTTTAGCCTCTACATATGGACATAGTATAAACTAGAATGAAAAATCAATCAGAAAGTCTTTTATCCTCCTGTATCTAAGCTTTTTCTTGCACTTGTCCATTTTTCTCCTTGTCTACTGCCACCTCCTTACTCTCATGAGCCATCAGGTCTTACCCAGACTACCACAAGAGGCTCCAAATGGCCCCCCAGATCCCTGTCTCCTCCAGAAGTCATTCATCAAATAGTATGAGAGCATTCATTATAAACATGAGTCACATCAACTACAGTGACTTCCTATTACACTTTGGATCTTTTTTATTGCTTATATCATGCATGTTCTGACTCCTGCCCTACTTCCATGACCTTGAACCATCCTTCCCCTACTTGACCACACACCAGACATCTGGCCTTTTTCTGTTCCGCATTCAAACCAATCTTGGCACCTGCTGTTCCCTCTTCCTGAAATTATCGTTCCCCTCTTATTCCCACAGTCAGGTCATTCTCATCCCTTAGGTGTCTGCGTAAATAACATATATTCACACAGGCTTTCTCTGGCCAACTTATCTAAATACCCTGCCAATGTAATACTAGTGGTGACAGTAACATTTGTTAGCGTAGGCAGCACTTACTATAGTCTGAGCATCATTTTCAATGTTTCCATATATTAACTCATAATCCTAATAATAACCACATGTGAGTGGTACTACAGATCTATAATCCTTACCCAAAATCTCAGGGGCTAGATGTGTTTTGGAACTAAGACTTTTTCAGATCTTAGAAGGTAGGATATATGTGTCCACATGTTATGTAATGTTCCTTCTGGGACCTGGGGCAGTATCCCATCACCAGACACTTAAAAATTTGTGCAGTGAAACAGAGTTCTCCACACTAAGTGAGGAAGGAAGGAAGGCAGGCAGGGAGGGAGGGAGAAAGGGAGGGGGGAAGGGAAGAAAGGGAAGGGAAGGGAAGAAAGGGAAGGGAAGGGAAGGGAAGGAGGAAGGGAAGGGAAAAGAAAACTAGCTTATTTAAGTTGAGATCAAGATTTACCACCAAATGAATTCAAGTCATGTGTTTGTCATCAACTGAGTGAGGATAAAGCTTTCAGTTGGGAGATTTTGGAATCATGGACCTCTGTTATTATTTCCATTTTACAGCTTAGTCCATTGAGGCACAGAGAGGTAGAGATACTCTACTAGACCACTCTGTTTTATTTCCTTCATGGCCCTTAACACGATCAGAAGTTATCTTGCTGATAATTTATGTGCTTATCTGTTTAATGCCTATCTTGCATGGGGATATAAGCACCAAGAGAGCAGGGCTTTGTACGTCCTGTGTCAGACAATGCCTGGCACTTAATTTGTGTTGCAGTATGTTTGCTAAACACCTGAATAAAAGAGTGAACACATGAACTAAAGCAAAATATTTCAAAGAAATTTCCCTTCAGAGTAGATTGCTTTAGGCTACAGCCCCAGATTCACCAGGGGATAACTTTCTAACTCTTCTATTTGCCCAAGGATTCGTTGGGGGAGAAAGGTGTAAGAAGCTCGAACCCATCTTCTTCAGGACACTTTCGGGGATCGACCCAGACAGAAGTAATCACTCCCTTTCCTTATCTGCTGCACTGATGACACCCGAGGGTGTGAAAAAACAGCTCTGGATTGAGGGCTAGAAGAACTGGGTCATCTACCTTGTCACTTCACCACCCCTGGCACGTTGTCCCCCTTTGCATCATTCACGATAGGTGGCTACAAATTCCATGTTACAAGAAGCCAGATGGAAGGAGACAGGAAGAAGGGGAACAGCCCCACCATTTAAGGATATTACCCCCCCCCAATCGCACATTTCACTCCCTCTCACATCACATTAGCTTTAACTTAGTCACACTCCATGCTCAGCCGCAAGGGAGTCTGGGAAACATAATCTTTTTTTTCTGAGTGGTAGACGCCCAATTGTAAATGGTGATGAAAGTCTGAGATGAAAGAAAGGGGAGGGGTGCCCGGAGAGGTTAGTCTGCTAAGATTCTGACTCTTGATTTTGGTTCAGGTCATGATTTCATGGTTGTGAGATTGAGTATCACATTGGGCTCTCTCTCCTTCAAAACAAAAAAAGGGGAAAAAGATATTGGGAGATATATAACAATCTCTGGACTCGATGAGAATGATAAAAATAAATAATTGGGAGTATCAAAAAATACTCCATGGAATAAGAACAACATACAATTAAGCTACACATATATAAGTGTCAGCATCTTGTCTGGAAAGAAATAATGATCTTTCCACATTGTACTGTATTTTATTTTAATTTATTTATTTTTAAAGATTTTATTTTATTTTTTCTAAATTTTTTTAACATTTATTTATTTTTGAGAGAGAGAGAGAGAGAGAGACAGAGTGTGAGCAGGGGAGGGTCAGAGAGAGAGAGGGAGACACAGAATCAGAAGCAGGCTCCAGGCTCCCAGCTGTCAGCACAGAGCCTGACATGGGGCTAGAACCCATGAACTGTGAGATCATGACTTGAGCTGAAGTCAGCCACTTAACTGACTGAGCTTCCAAGGCACTCATATTTTTTTTAAAACTTTTGTTTTTAATGTTTATTTTTGAGAGAGAGGGAGAGAAGGAGAGAACAAGCACGGGAAGGGCAGAGAGGGGGGAGATAGAGGATTCAGAGCGGGCTCCGCGCTGACAAAAAAGAGCTCCATACGGGGCTTGAACTCACGAACCACGAGGTCATGACCTGAGCCGAAGTCAATGCCTAACTCAATGAGCCCTGATTTTATTTATTTTTTTTTAAGTACTCTCCACAGACAATGTGCCAGGGGTGGTGACGTGACAGGGTGGATGATCTCGAGTCTCCAGATCCTTGCACGACCTCACAGAGCATAGTGCCAAATCATGACGCTGAGCTGCTGACCTCAAGGAGCTTGTGAGAAATCACAAAATTGTTACACTCAGCCCGTGGTCATTGGCTTTTCTATTGTACAAGCGCAGACCTACTGTTAGCCTTGTAGAATTTAGAACTTGGCAGTAAATTGTGTTCATGGGAGAACCTAAAATATGGAATGTTGGTGTTATTAGGCTATGAGCAAGAAAGATTCTGATGCTGGAGGCTGGAAAGCTAGCAACCCATGGTATATCACTGCTGACACCTGCTGTCACCTCCACTACCTTGGAAGGCACAACGCATACCAATTGTGACTTTTCTGTCCCGGATTGATTGCGGTATAACAGACATATAACATTGTAGTAGTTGAAGGTATTCGACATAATGATTGGATATATGTGTATATTGCAAAATGATTACAAGTCTAGTTAACATCTATCACCACACGGCTGTGCATGACGGCTGTGTTTCTTGTGATGTGAATGTTTAAGACCTACTCCCTTAGCAACTTTCAAATACAGAGTTCAGTATTGTTAACTACAGTCACCATGAATGCCAGCTGTTGACTTGTGGCTTTACTCTTAGGGGAAATGGTTTGGCAATATTCATGATGCATGCTGATGGCTTCTTACTGTTTTTAGCAGTCTTAGGAGAGGCATGAGCTGTGGCTGAAGTTAGCATCTGCAAGCCATGATGGAAGGAAGTGAGGTTTTCTCTGCCTGAGGCCTGAACTCTAACGTTGACTAAGCCTTCCTTAATTTGGGGCCGTGCAAGGTTGAAAAAGCCCTCCGATTTACCCCAAATGAAAGCAGATGAATGGATACAGTCAAGAACAGCCTTAAGAGAGCTTAAGTGAGTGGTCACATACATTTTTCTAGCACTTTCCATTAAGTATTTTCTGGCAGACAACAAAAGCCATCCAGGAAAAGAATCTGACTAGCAGTGCTGCCTCGCTCTTGACTCTGACAGCCTCTGGGGAGTTGAGGAAATTGAGAAGGAGGAACATTGACAGAATACAGAATCTTTACACTTAAAATGGTCTAGGGGTGCCTGGGTGGCTCAGTCAGGTAAGCGTCCAACTCTTGGTTTTGGCTCTGGTCATGATTGCATGGTTCATGAGTGATTCGTGAGCTCAAACCCCATATTGGGCAATATGGGGTTCTCTTTCTCCCTCTCTCTCTCTACTCCTCCTCTGCTCTGTCTCTCAAAATAAATAAACCTAAAAGAAATTTTTAAAAACTAATAAAAAAAAATTACCTAGAGTTGCTCTGTCTCATATGATAGCCACTAGTCACATGTGGCCATTTAAATTTAAATTAACTAAGGGGCAGCTGGGGGGCTCAGTCAGTTGGCCATCTGACTTGGGCTCAGGTCACAGTCTCACTGCTGATGAGTTTGAGCCCTGTCTTGGGCTCTGTGCTGACAGCTCAGAGCTTGGAGCCTGCTTCAGATTCTGTGTCTCCCTCTCTCTCTGCCCCTCTCCTGCTCGTACTCTGTCTCTTTCTCTCAAAAATAAATAAACATTAAAAATAATTTTTTAATAAATTTAAATTAAAATTAAATGCAATTTTAAAATTAAGTGTCTCAGCTGCAGTAACCATATTTCACGTCTTTTTTTTAACATTTAAATTTATTTTTGAGAGACAGAGAGATACAAAGCATGAATGGGGGAGGAGCAGAGAGACAGAGGGAGACACAGAATCTGAAGCAGTCTCCAGGCTGGCAGCACAGAGCCTCACGTGGGGTTCAAACCTATGGAACATGAGATCATGACCTGCGCTGAAGTCAGATGCTTAACTGACTGAGCCACCCAGGTGCCCCTGTATTTCAAGTCTTAAAGAGATACAGTAAGCTCGAGGCTACAGTATCTGAGTGTGCAGACATACTGTAGAAAATTCTATTGGAGAACATTAGTCTAGACCACAGGATGGCAAACTTGCTCTTTAAGGGGCTAGAGAGTAAATATTTTAGGCAAAATTGAGGCAATCATGTGGGTACTTTAATTATCATTGAGAATGTAACTCATTCAAGTCATAAAAACCATCCTTAGCTCACGAGCAATACAAAACAGGAGGTCAGATTCAGCCCACAGGCCATAGTTTGCAAACCCCTGGTCTAGACAAAATCTTAGGCTGCACTAAACTTGTGCATACAGTCAACTCCAAGCAAAGTCAACCCCAGACTGCCAGATATTAGAAGAAATTATACTGCTTACAAAGCCTGTAAGCATGTTCACACACCGCTAATTTCCACCAACAGCATTTGGCCAATGATTTCCTTGTCATTCCAATGCTAAGAACTAGGTTTGTTTAGGATGAGGAGAGTGTAAAGCAGAGACTATGACATAGAGCTTGCATTCTTGGCTGCTTTGTTACGCTACTTTTCTAGAAGGCTCCATGTCGACGCACTCATTCCTCACTCTTGGTGGTAAACACTATTAGGTCAAGAACCTTGTTTGTCTTTACATGCAGTCTATCATCAGGATGACCTCCTACAGGGTGAGTATGACATCAATATTTGCTGAACAAATCAAGCCTTCCAACTTTCTTAACATCCCATGGAAGACGCACACTGAATGGTCATAAATAGTAAAGTGTCCCAAAGGTCAAGCTATTGACAAGGAAGTGAGGAGACACTAGGAGGGCTTGGCATCTCTAAACAGAAGGGGTGAAGTGGGAAAGTACCCCAGAAGGAAAGGGGATGATGTCAGAGGAAGGCCGTGGGAAGTGAAACTGCAGAAGGACCCCAACTCAATCCTTTCTCAGTTCTGTCACCTAGAACTCAAAACCCCAGTAAGAATGCCGAGCTCATTCATCTCTCCTGGGAACAGGCATACCTGGAATAGGACTGGCCCTGTCCTATGCTTAGTAGTTGAGCCTCAGCCCAGCTGGCCCTTGGAATGCTCTATGGCAGACAGAATATTTCCTGGCTCTCTGTGCTGGTTGTACCAAGAACCTGGAATTCAGAGATGGTGGACAGATAGAGTTTACATTCCACAGTCAATGCCAATGCCAAAGGGAAGATGAACTGCAGTGTCAGCCTGGGTTCTGATGAAGCAAAGGAGGGGGAAAAATGGACTCAAGGAGGAAAATCTTTCTAAATGTGTTATTTAAAGAGAAATGAGGGGCACCTGGTTGGCTCAGTCAGTTATGCATCCAACTTTGGCTCAGGTCATGATCTCACAGTTCCTGAGTTTGAGCCTCGCATCAGACTCTCTGCCATCAGCACAGAGCCTGCCTCAGAGCCTCTATCTCCCTCTCTCTCTTAAAAATAAAATCAACAGTTTTAAGAAGAAAGAGAAATAATACCTTTTGAAGCTTCCAAATTTAAAAAATATTCTTGAGAAGAAGATTGAAAGATGTGAAGTCTTCCTTGATTCCTTAAGTGGAAATGTCCCCTTTCCTACAACTGGGAACTACCCACTTCACAGTAAAGTGGGACCTTAGTGTCAACAAAAGTTAATGCACGAGGTTGCCCGGGGCCGTAGGGGCTCCTGGCTGGCTCAGTCCATAGAGCATCCAATGCTTGACCTCAGGGTCATGGAGTTCGAGCCCCACCACGTTGGGTGTAGAGATTACTTAAACTAAATAAGTCAATAAAAGTCTTTAAACAGAGTTCACTCAATGGTGAGCTGGCCCTATTTTTTCATCTGCTACAAATAATTCACGTTATTTTGTTTTGCTTGGTATTTTTAAAATTTATTTTTGAGAGACAGAGAGAGATAGTGTGAGCAGGAGAGACAGTGAGAGCAGAGGTCAGAGAGAAAGGGAGACACAGAATCCGAAGCAGGCTCCAGGCTCTGAGCTGTCAGCACAGAGCCCGACAGGGGGCTCGAACCCACAAACTGTGAGATCATGACCTGAGCCAAAGCCAGACGCTTGACCGACTGAGCCACCCAGGCGCCCCTGTGTTGCTTGGTTTTATTGGCCACGATTATCTAAAGACATGTGCCATTCAGTAATTGGATTTGTAAAGTAACGTAATACACCATGACATACACTAGGCTCCGCTTTGGCTGCAAATCCGCTGGGTAAATTTAAATGATCAATTAGCGAGTTAACTTGGGTCAAAATGGGAATGTTTGATTTTGTACGCACAGGTATTCTATTATCTCAGTAAATCACCTCTTCTTGTGAAAATGGAAAACGTCGAATTCACACTGAAGAGTCACCAGATGGTCATTTGCTTTTGTTTTATTTTGTTTTTATAATGGCATGGCCTTTTTTCATGTGCTTATTTATTACGTACCAGATGCTGAAGGGGACATGGTGTTGCTGGGACATCACTGAGCCCTGACAATCAAGTTAAAAGGACATATAAATATTCCCATCTCACTGAGGAAGAGGCAGAGATCAGAGAAGCAACTTCGAACCAAGTGTCCAAGTCCGTGCTGAGCAATCATCTTCAAGGTGCTTCACACAATTACAGCAAATGCACTTGGCCTATGTCTGCATCTTAGTGTATTTCCCTTTCAGTTCAAGGATTCTTAGCACTGTGATGTTTCCATATTGTGCTGCTTAGAGTTTTTAAAAGGAAATTTGCCAAATATCAACAAGAGGTATTTACAACTTGAGTGGGACCAGCTTGAGGGAAAAAGAGTGACTTTTTGGACAATACATTCCTAATGAATTGCATCTGCTATCTAGCAATGCTAGGTCAGGGTAGTTCATGAATCTGTAAATCTACAGGCATGCTTAGCTTTACGTTCACAAGAGAATTACATGCTTACACAGCCATCCAACGCACATATTGGGTACTTTATGTACCCTACGCAAAGGACTGTGCTAGACCAAGGAGGGGAATCATGGGGAATTGGACACCATTCCTGCCCAACTAGGAACCAAATTCCTCTACTACTGCTGCTCAGAGGCCGTGTGTATCTCCTGAGCTGGGAGATCTCTGCTGGTGGGGCAATCGAGATGGAGCAAACAATCTTGTAGACAGGGACTAGTCAGGCTTTGCAAAAGGGAAGGCTGCCTGCCATTTCAAACAGAAGCTTAAAGAAACCCTTAAAAGTGCCAAAACACATCCTCATGGCTGCATCAGTTCCGTGGCAGGACTTGAACTTGTATTCAGGACCGAGTTCTCCCAATTTGAGACCCACTCTCACCTCCCACCCGCAAGTCTAGGGCTGGAGAGCTAGGATGGCGAATAGGGAAACACGCTGCCCAGGAAGGTGCCAACCTCCCGCTTCGCACATAGTGGTTTTATCTTCAAGGCTTTGCAACCTGGTAACGGACGTGTGGATGCAACGTGAGGAGTGCCAAGGGCAGGTGGCTCCAGTGGGGGTGTGAGGCTAAGTGATTTGGGTCTCACAATAAGCCAGAGGAAGACCAGGAATAGTCTGACTCGGCCTGTTTGTTTATTCCGGGGGCTAGCATCCTGGGGACGGAGTCAGCCTCTCGATCTGTTGTAGGGCTCCTGACTGAATGTTCATAAACCTTGACTTTCTCATCCACAAACTATGTGGGTTGAGTTCACTGACCTCCACGCTCCTTTTCTATCATGCTTGCTCGATGATTCTGAGCCTTGGCTCAGAACCCGCTGAACGTATCCGCTAGCATCTGACCTCGGCTGGGGGTCTTCCTAGCCCCCAGAAGCTCAGGCTGCTGCTGTTTCCAAATAATCTAAGAAAGGCTCCCAACACCCATGAATCTCTGAAGGGTTCCACAGAAAGGAAAACACAACAAGTAGCACATGTTTTTATAATAAGGATTGTGTCTTCAGATGACAGTGTTTTGTTTTATCAGCTCTCTGAAATGGTAAGGATGGGAAGAACTGGGTGAGAATCTATCAACTGGAGGAAATGGTTAAAACTGAGAAGCCACCCATAGTGGAGATGCTGAGAACTTGCCAAATACTGGAGTATAGTTTGAAGGTGAAGCCAAAGAAAATACGACTTCAAAGTTCTTGGAAGGATGAGGGATCAGAAACAGCAAACATTTCTGGGAAATTTCCTGCAAAGGGGAACAAAGACACTGGCAGGCATTCACAGGGCTGTGAGGGTCAAGAGGATTTATTTTAGGACGAGAGAAATAATAGCACATTATAATGCTGGTGAGAATGAAAAAAAAAAAGACCATAAAGCATTGATGATGATGGTGATGAACTAGAGAAAGCAGAGAGTGCTCGAACGTTGCTCCTGAGCAGGAGAACAGGGAGGAGACCTAGCACACCAGCAGGGAGACTGGCCCTAGCTAGGAACAGAAAAAAATGCTCATCCTTCATAGAAGAGTCCACACATTTGTTGACAAATCTCCTATCCTCCTTTGAGGCTTTTGTGAGTGTTTTGCATGGAGAGCAGCAGAAGTGATATCACAGGACTTCTGAGGCTAGGACAGAAAAAAGGTGATAGGGTTTCCACCTCACCTTGTGTTGGTTCTCTCTTAATCTCTCTCTCTCCCCACTTTCTTTAGGGCCCTGAGCCACCAGCCTTGTAAGAAGCCTGGCCAAATTGCAGCCGCCATATTGAAGAGACCACACAGAGACAGAGATCACTGAGCAGCCCAGCTGGCAGCTGTTGAGTCTCCCAGCCTGGGCAAGGACCTATGAGGGAGGGAGTTTTGAGTCGAGTCCTCCCGTGGGCACTGACTGTAATGGTGTGAGAGACCCAGCACCAGAGCCACTTAACTGAGCCCAGTTGACCCTCGAGCCTGCCACACATAAGAGTATATGATTGTGGGGCGCCTGGGTGGCTCTGTCAGTTAACCATCCAATTCCTCATTTCAGCTCAGGTCATGATCTCATGGTTCATGGGATCGAGCCCCACTCAGGCTCTGTGCTGACATTACGGAGCTTCCTTGGGATTCTCTCTCTCCCTCTCTCTCTCTCTGCTCATCTCCTGCTTGCTTACTCTCAAAATAAATAAACTTAAAAAAAAAGAGTATATGATTGTGGCTGTTTTAAGCCAGTGCATTTTGGCGCAATGTGTTAGGCAGTGACGGGAAACTGGATAGGTGGTCCAGCAGGACATCCGGGTACAGAAGCTCTAGGAGGCGCACAAGGAGGAGGAAACATGTGGATGTCCTCTTCCAATGGCTGCAGTGTTCTCGGTGAAGCAAGATCAAGGTTAGCAGCTATGGGTAAGGAGATAGCAGATGTGGAAGACAGAGGACAAGGAGGAGAGGGCCCTCCAGGAAGCCCAGGCAGAGACTGCCCAAGGTACTCAGTGTGATTACCTGCTGGCAACAAGGAACCCCCCCAACCCCTCACCTTTTTGTAGGTAATTTGCCTTCCCCTTGGGCTCTTTTTCACACACTCATTGCATGGCTACACTCTGCTTAGTTTAAGTCCTCTCAGCAAAATTTCTCTCAGAAGGAAATCCACATTGAGGTGGGAATATTGGAAGCCTAGGACAGTTACTGCTCTGCTCACCATGACTCCTTTATCCAGCCAACCCATCAGAAGGCCAACGTACTGAGCACCCCTGGAGGCTACTAGACACCAGGCATTGGAAGCAACAGCTCCATGCATTCACCGGCCCCTCTGGTCTATCTTCAAGATCACGTGGGCAGGAAAAGAGCCAAGCTGCCCAAGTTGAAAAGGAAGTATTGGAATATGCATTTCTGGTGGCAGGAGTGCAGAAGGCAAGCTGGGGAAGCGAAGGATTTCATATTATGGCAGGGATCCTGCGAGTGGCTGGGCTGGGTTGAACCAGAGCTGATGGCCAGTTAGACAATCATAGGAAAGGGACATGGGAGAGGCAAGGAGTGACTGGAGGAGCAGTCTAGGACACCCATGAATTTGAAGTCACTAACCTGTTGCCTTGTCGATATTGAAACCACGCCCCATGGAGCTCATAGGGTTGGAACTACCAGAAAGTTTGAAGCTTGTTTTTCAGATGACTGTTTTTCCCTCAAGGTCAGCTGGTGCGCTTCCAATCGGTGAACCCGCAAGGCCCTGTATTCCTTGCTGTCGATCAGGAGCCCAAGACCCTGCCCAGTTCACACCTACAACCTCCACAGCCACTTCCCCATGTCCGACAGTTACCCCTGCTTCCTTAGAGTGTTCAAATCTCCACCCCAGGAGGAACACACACTTCACTGACATAAGTACTCGTGTATGCCTATTTTCTAAGTACACCTGCTGTGCAACCATGTGCCCACCTTGATGTGCAGTGACAAAGCTTCCCTTTCTTAATATTCATCTTAACCCTAATTAAAAGGGGGTACCTGGGTGCTCAGTCAGTTAAGTGTCCAACTTCGGCTCAGGTCCTGATCTCAAGGTCCATGAGTTCGAGCCCCGCATCAGGCTCTGTGCTGACAGCTTGGAGACTGGAGCCTGCTTTGGATTCTGTTTCTCTCTCTCTCTCTCTCTGATCCTCCCCCACTTGCACCCTGTCTCTCTCTCTCTCTCTCTCAAAAATAAATAAACTTTAAAATAAAATTAGGGGCACTTGGGTGACTCAGTTGGTTAAGCGGCCGACTTTGGCTCAGGTCATGATCTCACAGTTCGTGGGTTCCAGCCTCGTGTTGGTCTCTGTGCTGACAGCTAGAAGCCTGGAGCCTGCTTCCGATTCTGTGTCTCCCTCTTTCTCTCTGACCCTCCCCCGCTCACACTCTCTCTCTCTCTCTCTCAAAAATAAATAAACATTAAAAAATTAAAAATAAATAAAAATAAATAAAAGAGACCCACTCACATCTGCTTAGGGGCTTTGGGCATTATTCCCCTGTGGTCTCCTTATTTGCTGCAAATAAAGTGTCCGTTGTGTGAGACCTGGTGCCGTCTGGATCTGTAATTCACCAAGGAGGGAACTCCTATTAATTGGGTAGAGCACTGAATTGTTTGATAGCTGGACAGTGAATAAGGAAGTTACTTCACTTTGGTGAATCACTTTACCTCAGGAGCCTTGGATTTCCTCGTTTTTCTATTTGTTTGGTAGACAGAGCCTCCATTTGGAATTTCCCTAATAAATTTATGACAGAATAGTCCCACTCCTGTGTTTTGTTTTGCAAATTTTAAAAGATTTCTCATTATATGCTAATCTCTGCAAAGTGTAATTACCTTAAATATTAAAGTCTCATTATGTAACCAAAAAAAGTAAGGGTAAGGATATGACCCACCTACTTTAAAAATAAACTTTTCGTCATTTACTTCCTATCATTTTTAGCCCAACATACATAGTTCGCAAAAGAAAAGAATAAAATGATATAAAGTAGTCTTACATAAATTAGGAACTCAACAGCTATTACGCATCCCAGCAGGCACTAAAGACCAGAAGATATTAAATCTTATCTGACCTTACACCCTATCCGCTTGTTTTCCATAAGCCACCATCAAACCATAGGTATGCTTTTCCTGTATGGGGCCAGTTAGCAAGAATTTTCCATTTTTCAGGCCATATGGTCTCTGTTACAACCACTCAACCAACAAGTAGGGTGTCATTGTAGCAGGAAAGGAGTTACAGACGCTACCCGAACAAACAAGAACACTATTTGTGGGCACTAAAGCTTGAATTTAATATAACTAGGATGGGTCATAAAACAGTACTCTTCCTTTGACTTTTTCAATCACTTCAAAACATAAAAACTTTCAGGGTGCCTGGGTGGCTCAGTTGGTTGAGCGGTCACAATCTCATGGTTTGTGGGTTCGAGCCCCATGTCGGGCTGTGTGTTGATAGCTCAGAGCCTGGAACCGGCTTCAGATCCTCTGTCTCCCTCTCTCTCTGCCCCTCCCCTGCTAGTGCTCTCATTCTCTGTCTCTCAACAATATAAATAAGCATTAAAAAAATCACCATAAAAACTTTCTTAGCATGTAGGTTGTATGGACATTGGCGGCAAGCTGGGGACCAGCCATGGCCATGATGCATTGCCCAGCCCTAAGCTCTGACAACCTCTGAGACAGAAGTGATCTGTTCTTGGGGTGCAAAGACACTGGTTGATCTGTAATGATTGTTTTTCATTTTAGCACAATCTTTCAAATTAAAAAAAATTTTAAGTGTTTATTTATTTTTGAGAGACAGAGAGACCCACAATATGAGCAGAGGAGGGGCAGAGAGAGAGGGAGACACAAAATCTGAAACAGGTTCCAGCTCTGAGCTGTCAACAGAGACCCCTACACAGGGCTCAAACTCACGAACTGCGATATCATGACCTGAGGTGAAGTCAGCCGCTTAACCAACTGAGCCACCCAGGCACCCCCATAATCTTTCAAATTTTTAAATGATGAGGTTTCTTTAATTTAGTCATTAATTTCTGATTCCCTCTGCTTGGGCATGAAGAAATTTGCTATAGTAAAGAGCTGAATGTTGTCTTTACTTGTAAAGCTTCTTGACTACGGTTACGTAGCAGCAGATTTCCTTCTAATACTGCTCTCTGTGTTCCTGTGTCTATTACACAGAGTGAGGAGCATTCCAGCCTTAGCTAGGGCTTTGTTGGTAGAAAGATTGCGTTGAAAAATTTTTAGAGTTTTATTATTTATTTTTGAGCGAGCGAGAGAGAGGGTGCACGGGCAAGTAGTGGGACAGGCAGAGAGAGGGAGTGATGGAATCAGAAGCAGGCTCCAGGCTCTGAGCTGTCAGCACAGAGGCCGATGTGGGGCTCAAACTCATGAACTGTAAGATCATGACCTGAGCTGAAGTTGGACACCTAACCAACTGAGTCACCAAGGCGCACCTGAAAGATTGGATTTTAAATTCTTATTCAGCCACGTAAGAGCCCTCTCACTTTGGTGGATCACTTCACCTCAGGAACCTTTTGATTTCTCAACTGTAAAATAATTAGAATGCAGGGCTCTTCTGTGAAACTATTAAGACAAATAATTAATACATGTGTTCATGTAGACCAGCCTCACAGATTAACCAACAGTGAGGAAGCATCTAGTGTGTGCAGATTAAAAACATCAGGAAGGGGTGCCTGTGGGGGTTCAGTTGGCTGAGTGCCCAACACTTGATTTCAGCTCAGGTCATGATCCTGGGGTTGTGGGATTGAGTCCTGCGTTGGGTTCTGTGATAAGCACTGAGCATGGAGGCTGCTTGGGATTCTTTCTCTCTCTCTCTCTCCTCTCTCTCTCTCTCCCTCTGCCCCTCCCATGCATGCTCTCTCTCGAATTAAGAAAAAGCCACCAGAAACATATGCTACTTATCAATTTCTAGTTTGTTTTCATTTACCACTATATTATAAGTACTTTCTTATGTCTTTCAGTATTCTTTTAAAAAACATGATTTGGTGGTTACATAACATTTCACTTAATGAGTGACCACGATTAAGTAAGCCCTCCCCAACATCCGGCATGACATATTCTCTTTGCCATGCTGCACAGACCATCTTCATAAATTATTGGCCACCTCCTTGATCATGTCTTTTAAAAGAGTTTCTAGAATTGGAGTTTCCAGATCAAAGGACATATACCTATTAATAAGGTTGAATAATTTCCCCAGGTTTTCTGGTCTTTCATATTTCTCCTTTTGCACATTGTTTCTACTTCTTTTCTTACCAAAGATAATCCAGTTTCTCTTTTTCTCTTCAGCGGGTAAAGCATCATAATGGAAGTCTGGCTCTGACTAGGTTCGGAACACGGAGGGGCTTCCACCCAATTCTTTCATCTGTGCCTCAAAAGGCTGCTGCGAAGCCAAAACAGATCCACAGACATCCAACCCTTAGCCTGACGCTGGACTTCCAGAAAGTGGTCAATATATGTGAACTGTCTTTATTATCACCAGTCCTCTCATTCCGTCCCTCAGGGGGCAAAGGCAGATGTGGGCAGGGGTTTGCATAAAAATAGATCTCTGAGTTTCTAGGAAATGAAACTATAAGCAGTGGTTTCCTTTGTAACATAGTCCCCCCTCCTCACACTATAGTTAACTCTTCATTAGACCTCGGACACAAAATGAGCCCTGACGCCAACATGGAGATCCAGAAATCCGAGTGCATTCCCGCTGAATACGCTTCATCATCTACTTTGGGTGACAAAACAATTTTGGTAAAAGGCCACCGATGTCCTTTTCTGGTTAATTTTTGGCATCCCTAATAGCTCCCACTGCCCAAGAACTCAAACACAGAGCCTGTTACTTGAGCCTCACAACAGCCCTGGAAGGCGCCTCTCAGCCACTAGGCCTTGATCTTTGCGTTTCTGTGGCCATCTGCCCAGTTTTAGCACAAATCCTCTTAGGTCGATTTAGTCAGAATCCCTCACCATTGATCTCTGGTCATCCCGGGTATCTGACGCTGTCCCTCATCTCCTAACGTCCTCCACATGAGAGCCACCCCCACCCTTGATGTTTCATCTTAGTCATTTTCTACCCACAGACTCCCACTCTGCTCCTTGACTATAAATCCCCATGTGTCCGCACTGTGCTGGCAACAAAGTCCAGTTCTATACCGGGGCCTCTTCTCCCCTGTTCCATTCGTTCCTGAACAACACCCACCCTCACAGCCATAAACACCATCCAGAAACGACTCTGGTTTCTTTGCCGGCACAGGTGTCCTGCACTGCTCATCCTACGTGTCCTCCCACATACATATTTGTTCAGATGACACTGCATGCTGGAAAAAGCACCAGGTAACTTCAGTGATGTGTATGGTTTTAAAGCCAACACCGTAGGATGAACAAATTAGACCCGTAGAAGTTATTTCCCCAATTCAAACATCTGTTCGTCCTCACTATAGCCCACATCAACTCTCGCAGGAAGTTGGACAGAGTAAACACTGATTAATCTGAAGTTATGAAATACTTCCATGATTAATGTTGATTAGGAACTATCATGAAGAAGTTTCATCCACAAATAACCAAAATACAAATTCTTAAACCTCTCTCTTGCCAGCTGGTTTTAGTACTTCCCAGAAAGATTACAGACCACACGTCTTTAGGGAATCTCTTAGCTTTTCTTACCATGTTCAGTCTTCTTTCACGGTGAAATCTACAAGTCTGGTGGAAGGGAGCAGAGCATCAAAGGTGTCAAGTTTGCCTTAGATGGATCCAAGAGCATTAACTAAGATAAAGAGAAAACACCAAATTGTGCATTTCAAAGATGTTAAGGTAGCTTCAAAATACACTAGGGACATCGCTCTAAAATGTGCTGTCGAAAACAACCATTAATAGTATTTCCTTCCTCCAAGTTATGTAAACTAGAGATATACTCCAGAAATCATTTCTATTGGCATTTTAGACTACCAAAATTTTTCTTTAGATTTAAAAAAGATTTTTTTTTGGGGGGGGCATAGGACTTGGTTCCCCTCCCCCCCCATGCCCTGGGAACAGCTCATACATCTAATCAGTTAGATTATCCAAATTTGTCCCAATGTTGAAAATACCTTTCTTGGTCATTGCATGGAGTGATGCTACGTCTGGAGGCTTCTGAGGTGAAGGGGTGGTCTTCAGGGAGCATGGAGTCCCAGAGGCTCCAGGCTGCCAGACCTAGAGTTTCCAAGTGCAAAGACAAGGTCGGGGGTAGTAGGGGAGGAGCCTAACTATTTAAGCCACCCCAGACATGAGGTTTGCAGAAGCGCCAGGTTCCTCTTACTTCCCCTACCATACCCGGGGCAATATCTTGTCTAAACCCAAACAGCCCGGTTGATTGACTATTCTTCTTTGTTTATAGGCCACTTTATCAGCCTCAGCACTCTTGACCTTCTCAGTGAGAGAATTCTTTGTTGTGCTGTAAGATGTTGGCCATCATTCCTGACATGTTCTCACTAGATGCCAGTAGCACTGCCCTTCCAGTTGTGACAACCACAGATGTCTCCAGACATTGTGAAATATCCCCTGGGGGGCTGAGGCACCCCAGCTGGAGAACCGCTGTTCTGTAATTTAATGTAAATTTACGTTGCTCTGTCTTAGGCCCCCCCTGAGAGGCAGATCTGCCAGCCAGTTGACTCACTTCAGGAAAAAAGGTCAGCTGCATTTGCAGTCTGGTGTCCTATAAATAAAGCCTTGTTTCTGGAACTGGGGTCCTCTTGAGAACTGTTCCCTTCTTAAGCGATCATTGGGTCCTTTTGTGGGGACAGCCAAAATATCGGGAGTTAGGTTTCAAGTTCTTTGGTCTACCTAATTGACCTGGAGAGAACTGGAAAAATGCAGGCTGGCGTGAGGTTAATGATCAGGGTTCATGATCAGGGTTAATATACCAAAAAGTCCCTGGCACCCCGATCAGCTGAAAAACTATTAGAATAAAAATGGAGATCTTTCCGAGGGGCTTGTTAGCCACCAGACACTGTTTGAACTGCTTTGTATGCGTTATCTCGTTAAATCAAAAAAAAAAAAAAAAGAAAGGAAGAAAGAAAGAAAAAAGAGAGAAAAAGAACAGAGGAAAAAGAAAATAGGATTATTTCTTTACAAGTAATGGAATTAATGCGCATAGCCATAGAAATGATAGTTGCCCCGGTAGTAAACATCAAATACCTTCTTACCGAACCCATTCGCCATGCACACAATAGGTATGAATCAATAGATTTCTCACATATAGACAATAACTGATGCAGTCATCATAGGAGGAGGGATCCCATTGCAAACAGCAACACACATATGAACTACTCGGGAAGAAAACCGGCAGAGAATGCTTAGGGGACGAAAGAGGTAGTAGAAAGGCAGCAGACTATAATGCTCTACCTTGCCTGTTTTGGGCTTTCCATGGGCCCCCAGGTCCGCCCTGTGCGCTGTCTCATCCTGTTCTGTGTGCCAGGAGGCTGAGCTGTATGAACTTGACTGAGTGCTTGGTGCCAAAGGCTGCTGGTTGGGTTTGGCCAACGTGGAGAGGGGTCGGGGTATTTACGCCTCCCGCTCCCTCCCCTGGCAAGACTGTGCATTGGCCTTGACCCTCTAATGAGGCCCTAGTCAGGTGATGCTCTCCTCAGGAGCACTCTTGCCAAATTCCACTGATTGCTCCTTCCCCTTGCCGTCGTGGGCCTGGGGTAGCCAAGTGCTATATACTATGCTGATTTCCCTAAATCCTATCCAAACTGCCAAAAGGTCACATTGGTAAATGCATCAGTTTATTTCTTTGAACGCTCCACCTGTTTCCTGCCACAATCCTGGAGTATGAGAAGAAGATGTAAATAAATGGCCGTTAGGGCTGGAGTCCACAACACTGTAAAAGATGGAAATTTTGCTTGAGCTGATTTATTAAGCACTGCGCGATCCCAACCACATACCAACAGGATTTCAAGGGGCACTTGCCAGATCAAGTCTAAACTGGGAGGCAATGTGGAAATCAGTCGGGCATTTTTGTTTATCACAAAGATTAGGGTTAGCTCCTAATAAGGATGACACCTAGGAGAATGAACAATAATCCCATAATATCATCTCCTGTTGATTTTGTATTCAAATTTCCCCAATTTGTCCCCAATGTCATCTCCTTTCATTTAGTAAATATTTGTTCCGGAAATGAGCCATTGGAGCTGACTGGGGTGAGACCACATATGGGAAAAGCCATATTTTGAATTTTGAAATTTCTAACTGGAAAAGTAACACAAGGAGGATTTTACTTCCAGATGTGTCAACGCATTAAAACGCCCCATCACCTGCGGAATGGTCCCAGCACGTCAATGAAAGAGAGGAGATATCAGAATTAAGTAAAGGCACATATGGGACTAGTTTAAAGTCACATCAATAGCAGGGCTCAGCCGATTAAGTATCTGACTCTTGGTTTCAGCTCAGGTTGTGATCCCATGGTTCATGAATTTGAGCCTCATGTCAGGTTCAGTGCTGACAGCGCAGAGCCTGCTTGGGATTCTCTCTCTCTCCCTCCCTCTCTGCCCTGTTCATGCTCACTCTCTCTCTCTGTCTCTCTCTCAAAATAAATAAACTTAAAAAAATTAAAAATACGTTAAAAAATAAAGTCACATCAATGGCAAACAAAACTATTAAAATAATGTTGGGTAGCTGGCTTATGTTTAGAAAAAATTAAACTAGTCTACCTCATTTCTTACAGCTGTCCTACCTTGTTTTTCACATCAAAATTAATTTTGGATGGTTCAAAAATTTAATTTTTTAAGAATGTTTGTTTATTTTTGAGAGAGAGACAGAGACAGAGCATGAGTGGGGCAGGGGCAGAGAGAGGGAGACACAGAATCGGAAGCAGGCTCCAGGCTCCAAGCTGTCAGCACAGACCTCAACACGGGGCTCAAACCCACGAACCATGAGATCATGACCTGAGTCGAAGTCGGACACTTAACCAACTGAGCCACCAGGTGCCCCCAGATGGCTAAAAAATTTAAGTATAAGGTACTGAACATTAAAAGTACTAGAAGAAACCATAGAGAAATATTTTTATAATCTTAAAATGAGAAACTCATTCTACATACAATGATGACAACAAAAAAAACAAAAACCCAACTGCAGCAACCCCAGAGTCTGAAAGAAAACATTAAAAACTCTGACTACAAAAAAATAAATCTACTCTCATCTGTAAGGGAGGGGTGAGGCTTTGTGATCAGTGAAGACTGACCAGGCTTCATGAGGTGAGATCCTGAAAAATGATGATATTTCATGTTGAGCGTATGGATTATGCTTCCTGATATTGACCTTTGATTTGTATCTGAGCTCCCCAGAGCTGGTCTACTGACCCCAGAGTTAGGGATGCATTGTTCCCAGCATCCTATTCATAGCAGGTGCTAAAGAATTCACTTTAGGAGGGTGAGGATGAGAGGGGTCGTGAGGACAAGAACAATTCAGTCATTTAGGTTAATTCTGAGACGGAGGTGGTGAAACAGATGAATCAGTTGAAGTGACCAGTCATCTGATTTGTTTCACTAGCTATTTAACCAGTTCAGTCAAGGGCCACGTGTCCCATAGTCAAGTGTAAAGAAAGTCCGTGGGCCTTTTTATTCAAAAAGATACCAAGTCCTCCTTAAGTTGATGTGGTGAATTCAGTAGCAGAGTGGTTATTGATTTTCTAATAATGGATAGGATACCATTCTACTTTAACTTCAATCATATCAACAGCCTCTTTGTTTAAATAAAATCTTTCTTTTTCTGCCCAATTTTATCTTGAAAACCTTCACCTCTACAGAGAGTGGGAAGAACTGTCTGACATAGCCTGCTGCCTGTGTGCCCCATCAGTTTTTTCTCCTTGTATGTGGATATTTATGTACATATTTGTTTCTTAATCATTTGAAAGTTGCAAACAACATGACACTTTACTCCAAGCACGTAAGCCTGTGTCTCCTAAAATAAAGATGACACCTAAAAGAATTTACAACAATCCCCCAATACCACCTCATGTTGATCCTATATTCAAATTTATTCAAATTTCCCCAATTTGTCTTTAGACTGGGCTTTATGTTTTTGTTTTTGTTTTTTTTTCAGATTCAGGAGCCACTCAGTGTTCACACAGTACATTTGGTCATGTCTCTGTAATCTTTTTACACCCTTTATTTATAGAAAAGCTTTTTTCTTGTTAATGTATGATACCACCCCCAAAGGTGACTTTAAACTCTGTCACAAAAATGTTCTCCTGAATGGCAGACCTATATTTCCAGCTATGTGCTGGACTATTCAATACAGATAAAATACTTCCAGAAGAAATCCCTAGGATTTTGAAACATGAATGTGTAAAAGCTGAAAAAAGGACTTTTCTATAAAACCAAAAAATGAACACTGCCATTTAAAAGCTGTAAGAATTTTTTTAACGTTTTATTATTTATTTATTTTTTTAATGTTTTTAAATTTATTTTTGATACAAAGAGAAATGGAGCATTAGAGGGGGAGGGGCAGAGAGAGAGGGAGACACAGAATCTGAAGCAGGCTCCAGGCTCTGAGCTAGCTGTCTGCACAGAGCCTGACGCAGGGCTCGAACCCACAAATGTGAGATCTGACCTGAGCCGAAGCCGGCCGCTCAACCGACTGAGCCACCCAGGCGCCCCTATTATTTATTTTTGAAAGAGAGAGACAGAGCATGAGCAGGGGAGGGGCAGAGAGAATGAGGGAGACACAGAATCTGAAGACGGGCTCCAGACTCTGAGCTGTCAGCTCAGAGCCTGACGTGGGGCTCAAACCCACGAATCGTGAGATCATGACCTGAGCCGAAGCTGGGCACCTAACTGACTGAGCCACCCGGGTGCCCCAAAACCTACAAGAATTTTCTGTCTCCTTAGAGACTGAGGCAGCAAAATTTGCTGTGTTCGTTTCTTTTGGGTTTCTTCTCTCTCTCCCCTGCCCCATTCCTCACTGAAAATATTTTGGATGGGACTTTTCCTTGGGAATATACAAAGCAAGGCAATAGACTTTAAGTGTTTGTTTAATTTTAATAGAAAATACATCATTGTGAGGCAAGATCTAATGTACAGAAAACAGAAGAAGAAAGAAAACAACAAAGGAAGGAAGGAAGATAGATTGAATGGGGTTTTGAGGAAAATATAAAGGACTTACATTTTCTTTACATTTTCATAGGTAATATACAAGTATGTGGTCTAGAACTTTTATATATATAGAGAGAGAGAGAGAATCCCAAGCAGCGTCTGTAAGGCTCTCCTCGGGTCAAGCTGAACCTAATGAAAAAAATACCAACCACTGTTTCACTCTCCAACCCTTTTCTGCTTGAATAATCAAGAGTTGGGAAATTGAGCTCTGGGAGTCTTAAAATGTAACCCATAAATTATAACTTAGAGGTTAACTTGTTTTCTAAGATACTGTTGCTAGATCCTAAGATACTGTCGCTAGATCCCACCCTTTAACCACAAAGTTCTTGCTTCTGTGCACCTGCTCCGCCTCCCCGTGGGACCTGTGATTGGTCACTTCATATTTCTCCTGAGACAAAGAACTCTAAAATTGATAGGTCTCTGCCACATCTTACGTTTGTGCGTCAAAATATGACTGACCACTACAGAATGCTATAAACTATGATCGGTTAACCAAAGGATGACTTATTCTGTCTTGCCAAAGCCCTTAAAAACTCTGAGCTCCTGCTCAGCCGTGCTCTCTTCTGATGACTTGTCAACACTCGGGAGGGGCCATTCGGCCAAATTAAAATAAAACCCATTCACCATCTCCGTTTGTGTCTGTGGGTTTCACTCTCAGAGACTCGCTCCAGGAGGAAAAGGTCTTAACAGGTCTATGCTATTAGCAGAGAGTCCCACATGGGGCTTGACCTCACAAACTGTTGGCCTGAGTCAAAACCAAGAGTCAGACTCTTAGCCAACTAAGCCACCCAGGCACCCCTCTTTATAGTGAAAGAACACAAGCCAAAATCAGTAAAGAGAAAATGCCCATGGGGTAATGACCGGAGGAAGCCAGGCCCAAGCTTCCAGAGTCTTCTCCCAGCGGAGTCCTACAGGAAGCACTTAATTCCCAGCTACCAGGGGAATTCATGAGAGACTCAGCAACGAGGGTTTTTACTGGGGGACTGGTCATGTAGGCACCCTCTGCCTAGCAGGGACCAAAGTTCCAGACTCCTGAACGACAGCAGGTGTTGGATGTAAATTGTACTGTTTACAAAAGCAGGTTCACTGCAGTGAGCCACTCCTCTCCATTCTGGGAATGGTGAGAACCCACTAGAGATTCAAGTTCTCAGATTCCAGGCCTTTCTGTACAGACACCTACACACATCCATTCGCAGATAAGATGTCGAGTAAAAGATGGTCCACGCTCCTCATGCACCATCCACCCAATGCCAACCCATCCCCATCGTCCCAAGAAGCCATTAATTGTGGTTTATCCTTATTTATCCTGCCAACGCTTCTTTATATTCTTCCTCCTTTTCTACCCACAGGATTGGAACCACATGCCAGCTGGTCTTAAGGGTTAACTTGCTTCAAGGAGAACACACTCCTTACTTGTTGACCAAAGGCCCTTGATCTGTAACACAATGAATTTAATTTCTTGGAGACTTGCAGAGACTGGCCTTGGGGAGTGAAGGACCAGAACGTTCCCAGGCCACAGGAGTCAGCAAGTCTGTTGCTGGCTTTCTGATTAGACTTGCTACTTTTTTAGCAAAATGTTTTCCTTGGTTTCTATCACACAGATGATTTTACCAGCCTCCCTTTGTGTAGACCTTGCCCCCCTTTGCAGGAAGAAAGGACTCCCCCTGCCCATTACCAAATGGGAAACAGGAGAGCCCTTGCTCATCCCCAAGCTCTGAGATAAGGTTTGTGGCTGACACCATCGAGTCTGCACAAAATCAAGAATTGTTGCAGGCCAGTGCACTCCCTTTGCTGATTAACTGCCCTAAACCCCTTTCCAAACTGCTGAGCTAGGCAGAAACCTCAGAGTTGGCCTTCGGACAAGAGTCCAACTTCTCCCCAAGGTGCCAGCCTCCTGAATAAACCTCCTATTCCTTTCCAGGCAAACCTTGTCTCTTGAGTGACGGCCTTGTGGGCGAAGGCAAGCCGAACTTGGATTTGGTTACAGTGTACTTTGTTAGCAGTTGTTTTGTTCCTCTCTTGCTTTTCCCATCCAGAGTCTTCTATACCTTCTGCATCTGAGGATGTATAGGGAGTATCCTTTTCCCACAACTAGAAAGCTTCACCATCTCTCTATCCATGGGCCTCTGGCTTGTTGCAGACCTTCGCTGTTACAAGCAGTAGCACAGCGGCTAATCTTGAACTCTGAATGATGTTCGGAAGAGTACATCGTGGCTGCTGCCACCTACCACAGGCTGAGAGAGGACACGGAAGGGGGCCACACTGTCGGCCCGGTCCCCCTGCAGCTGACGTAGCTCAAGAGAAATTACTGGATGACAAAGATAGACTGCCTCTAGCTCGCCCGAGAGATCAGGCTTCTCGACGGCTGGATTCCACATACTTGGTTTTCTCAGTCTAACTGCATTTCCTTTGCTCCTTTTCAGTGGAAATAAAGAGGATCAGGGAAGGCTTTTGGTGGCTAGTGAAGATGTAGTGTAGGGTTGCTAAATTTAGCAAACTGGGACAGGCATATGCGGAACATCTACTTCTGAGAAAATTCTTTCCAAAACAATAATTTAGCTGAAATTCAAATTTAATCGGGTATCCTGTATTTTATCTGGCAGCCCTAGTTCAGGGGCGTCAAAGTAATTCCATAGAAATGTAGCATCATCCACACTCTCCTAAGGCTGGTGGGAACCTAAGTAAGCCCGTTGAACAAACTGCTCCTGCCCGCCCGGTGCTGTGTTCCTGGCACGGGGAAGTCAAATGCCCTCTGTTTCTCTAGGCGAGTTGCTTGGTTTGGGTGAGCTTGTGAGCGAGAGTAAGGTATTCGCGCCATTGCTTCCCCCAGTTTTTGCCATCGCCCCTCTCAGATGCTGAGCGTCAGGGTCTGCTTGATAAAAAGAACAGCAGACTTCCATGGCAAGCATTATGGTATTTTGGCGACAAGTCTGAAGTTCTTAACCCCTTCAGTTAGATACAACCATGACCATTTTTGAAATAATATTCTCTGGTAGAAGTTTGCAGACACCATGGGCCTGCTCTACATGAATGAGCTCCTTTGTATACCGTATATTTTTAGCATTGTAAAACCCCACTATCTTTAATTAACCTTGGTTTTTGTTTCTCACTGCCGCCCCCCCCAAAACTGAAACATGTAGTGCCTCTCTCCTTAGTTCTGTAAGTTTCATTTTACCTTGAAATGAAAGTGTTCTGAAGACATCCTTGACAGGAAATGCAAATTCATATAACAAAACCCTTCTTTCGTTTTTGAATTCTATTCCCCATGTATGTATTAGCGTTCAACAGATGATTCCAAAGGGTCAGATGCTTTGAAAAAAAAAGGCCCCGGGTGCAAATAACGGAGTAGATGATGTGGTTAAAAAGAGAAAAGGCTATTGGCTTCTGGTATCCATAGACCCACAAATGGATTCATTGCTAGCGAGGTACCGTGGAAAGTCACTTGCTTGGGATTTGAGGGCCAGGGCTATCTCATAAAAATGCTAACTCCCATCTATACGTTCCTTCATCCAATTGATAATCCCATGGACTCAGAAGCACCATCATTCACAACGCTTGAGAATAACACACGTGCGAGGTAGCTGTTGTTACAACCCAATTTGCCCACAAGGAAACAGATATCCAAATAACTCATACATCTAGTAATATGCGAAACTGGGTTACAATTCATGTGTTGTGGCTCTGCTGCCCTTGTTCTGTCTTCAAGTCCTCTACTCAACCAGCATCTCATCAATGTAACCAGAGAGCAACAAAAAGTCCTTTTTTGAGTTTATGATTCTCAAGATTTGCTGGGTTATTTTGTCAGTTTCCATTGGGATCACCCATGAGATTGAAGTCAGATGGCTTTGCTCACATGGCTAGTGTCCCAGTGGGGAAGGTCAGGAGGCTGTGACCTTTCTCTCTCTCTCTTTTTTTTTCCCATGTAACTAGGTAGCATGGGCTTCTATTCATAGGGTTAGATCCTAAGAGTGAGCATCTGAGTAGAGTCCAGCCCCAGTGTGCAAGTGCTAATAAGTCCTTGCTTGCACCCCCCTTCCTAACAGCCTATTTGTTGGCTCAGCCCAGAGACAATGATGGAGGACACTCCACAGAAGCGTGAGCATTGGGAGCCATGGTTCATCGGGAAGCACCGAAGGAATGGTCTACCACTTGTGAGACATACAAGAGAAAAGCAAAGGGATATTGGACTTAAAACATATGAGTTTTGAATACTATGCAGCCTCTAAAAGTCATAGAGTATGGAATGACGTGGGAAAAGACAATATGCTAAGTATAAATAAAACAATGTTTTAAAACAAATACCTGTCTGGTTTTCTGCTATACTTTTAGCCATTGTCACTGCCAAGAAATTAAGAATAATTTTGGGGGCGCCTGGGTGGCTCAGTCGGTTAAGCATCCAACTCTTGGTTTGGGCTCAGATCATGATCTCACGATTTCGTGGGTTTGAGTCCCACATTGGGCTCTGCGCTGACAGTGTGGAGCCTGCTTGGGATTCTGTCTCTCTCCCTCTCTCTTTGCCCTTCCCCCACTTGCATCATCTCTGTCTCTCTCAAAACTAAAGAAACCAACTTTAAGGCAAAACAAAAACAAATACAATAAACCACACCTCGTGCCCCATTCTAAGGCTGGAACTTTAAGAGAAAACTGACAAAGCAAATAACTTAGTGACTTACTCAAACCTCACCCAATTCATGGCAGATGTAGGGGATCAGTGTTAATTTCACATCCTGCCAAAACACCACCGCTCAATTTTAATACCGCCATTGTCTGTTCCCATTGTCCCAGGATGCTTTTCTACTCGAAATTGGTCCAGAACTCAGGATGGATCCACTCTGGAATTCTGACCTGAATGAATGTCAGGAAAGAGGATGAAGGAAGAAGGTCCTGATTAGAATCAATCAGTGGTTCTCAACCAGCGGCAATTCTACCCCTCCCCCCAAGGGACTCTGTGGCAATAGTTGGGGACATTTCTTTGGTTGTTACAAATCTGTGTGTGTGGTCAGAGTTGGGAGGAGGGAAGCATTACTACTCACATCTCTTAGATAGAGGCCAGGGATGCTGCTAAACATCCTATAGCACACAAGACAGCCCCCACCACAAAAATGATCTGGCCCCAAATATAAATATTGCTGAGACTGAGAAACCTGGACATTGATTCTCATGTGAGAGCCAAAGAAAATGGCTGGAGGGATGAAAAGGAGGGAGCAGAGGGGATGTGTCCCTGGGAAGAGGCATGTGAGCCCAGGGACAGTCTGGCTCATCATAGTTCATCCAGCTTCCCTTCCCTTCCCTCAGCACCCCCATTCTCCCTCTTGCTTTCCTTCCTCACCTCTGGCCTTTCGTGTCCCATTCCATTAGGGACCTTGAGACACTTCTTGGAGATAAAATTGGCTCTGAGGAAAATATGCGATAAACAGAAGTTAGCCATTGTAGGAGGAAAAATGCTCAGCAGTAGAAGCACACCAGGAATGGCTATTAAAACAACAAAGTATATGATTTGTAAGTTTATTTATTTATTTTGAGAGAGTGAGTAGGGAAGGGGCAGAGAGAGGAAGACAGAACCCCAAGCAGGATCTGCACTGTCAGCTCAGAGCCCTACTTGGGGCTCAAACCCACGAACCATGAGATCATGCCCTAAGCTGAAATCAAGAGTTGGACATTCAACTGACTTGAGCCACCCAGGCTCCCCTAAAACAATAAAGTAGCCCAATACCTTAGGAGACTGCCCAGCTGCCCTGGTCCTAGACAGAGGCCATTTTGAGGCTCAAAGAAATTTAGGGTTTGTGCCTTGGTCGCTCAGATGCTTCAGTACATGTCAGTGGTATTTCCCGAGTTCATTCTATAGCAAATATACATCAAAATGTGCCCCCAACGATCACCCTGATGATTTTAAAGAGTACCACAAGTTCAGTTTTAGTCCTTAATTTTTTTTTCCTCCTTTTTCAAGTCTTGGTGTCAGTGCAAGAAGATACTGAGTCTAATGCTCCCTTGTCTAGGGACAATCAGAGAAGTCTACATCTTCAGACACGGCCAGATACTCACAGATCTCTGATCAGAAGGGCAATGTCCATCAACGAATGTCCGGGACACTCAGTCTTTGGCTTGGACTGTGCCCCCGGGGTCTCTAAAGACCCCTTAAAATGGCATTGAGCATGGCTGTGCTGAAGGACTGGCGGCCAAGCCAGGTTTTGAATAAGGCATTTTCTCAAAGTGTCTCCCTATCTCCTCCTTGTGACTACAAGTCTTCAGCTTCTCCAGCTCATTGGCAACGTATTTAATATGAACTATGATGCTACAGGTCATCCAACTGGCACATTGTTGGGCTTGGCACATAGCTTGCTTTGTGTTGCAGCTGGGACGAAATTAGAGCCATGTCTGTGGGACACCTTAGTAAGGCAGTGCTAGGGATCCAGAACCATCTACCTTAGAAGAGAGAACAAAGGAGACCAAGCATCCTTGTGTGTTCAGGAATGAGGGGCTTCTTGGAATGCAAGGCTTTCAGTGTTAACATGGAGAAAGTTCCAGGCAAGCCAAGTGATTCTCCTAATGGGCATGGAACAGTCTCTGCCTCTGTGGAACCACAACCTTCGATTATTAGATATTCCAACTCAATCTAGAATGGGTAGCATAGCCTATTAAAACTGTGGGAGACTTCAGCAATCATCTGCCCTCTCATTTTTGCAGGGAGACTCAGCCCTGGAGTGGTGTGGACATTTTCCCAAAGTCACACAGCTTGCTAGTGGCATATCAGGAACCAGACTCTAGGTTGCCACATTCCTGGTTTATAATACTGTCCACCACATGCTATCTTTTGCTTTCCCTGTCTCTTTTTATTGCTCTCTTAAAATGTAAAATGAAACAAAAAATTAAAAATGTAAAATAGCTTCTGCTGGTTTTTCTTTTGGACACATGACTCCACCATTAGAACAGAGCAGGGGCGCCTGGGTGGCTTAGTAGGTTGAGTGTCCGATTTCGGCTCAGGTCATGATCGTGTGGTTCATGAGTTCGAGCCCCACGTTGGGCTCGCTGCTGTCAGCAGAGCCTGCTTTAGATTCCCTGTTCCCTTCTCTCTCAAAAATAAAATTTAAAAAACATTAAAAAAAAAAAAGAATAGTGTAAACTAAGTGGTGGGGGCCTCAGCAGCAGGAGGAGGAGTAGATGAGGGTCAAGGTGGTGGCAGCTGAGACCACAAACTGCATCGTGGAGGTCTCCTGGGGCCAGGCAGACAGCAGCGAGAGCCCAATGCTGAGGACATGACGTCCAAAGATCACTATTTTGATTCCTACACTCTCTTCAGCATTTGCAAGGAGATGCTGAAAGATGAGGTGGGCACCTTCACGTACCGAAACTCCATGTTTCACATCTGACATCTCTTCAAGGATGAGGTGGTGCTGTACGTGGGCTCCGGCATGGGGATCTTCTGTACATTTGTGGCCAAGGTGGGGGTCCGTGGGATCACTGGGATCAAGTGTGGCAGCATCTCTGATTATATGGTGAGGATCATCAAAGCCCACAAATTAGAGCATGTGGTGACCATGGTCAAGGGGAAGGTGGAGGAAGTAGAGCTTCAGGTGGAGAAGGTGGACATCATAATCAGCAAGTGGATGGTCTACTGTTTCTTCTAACAGTCAGTGCTCCCCACTGTGCCCTATGCTGGAGACAAGTGGCTGGCACCAGATGGCCTCATCTTCCCAGACTGGGCCACATGGCATGTGACGGCCACTGAAGATCGACAGTACAAAGACTATAAAATCCCAGTGGGAGAATGTACACGGCCTTCACATGCTCACATCAAAGATGTGGCCATCAGGGAACCCTGGTGCAGGTGGTCACCCACACTGTCAAGGTGGCAGAGCTGACTTTCCCCCCTCCCTTCTGCCTGCAAGTGAAACAGAATGACCATGTGCACACCCTGGTGACCTATTTCCACACTGGTTCACTCTGCCACAGAGGACAAGCTTCTCCACGAGCCCGAAGTCCTGGTACCTGTCCTGGGGGCAGACAAGGTTATACCTGGATGACTACCTGAAGGTGAAGGTGGGCAAGATCTTTGGCACCATTGGCTTGTGGCCCAATGCCAACAATCATGACCTGGACTTCAAGGGCCACTGTGTGAGCTGTCCTTCTCCATTACCAGATGCAGAAGAGACACCGGCCTTCTCCTACCTGGGCCAAACCAGCCCCACATGGGCCAAGGGGGGGCTCTCCCTTCCCCTCCTTCCCCTTCTCAGAAGGGAGTCTTAAGGTCTGGGCTGGGGATGACACATGGTATTTTCCATAACGTATGTTTTTATATCGCTGCATTTGCACCAATAAATCCTTAGCTGGGGGAAAAATGTGTAAACTGCCCTTACCGTTTTATTGTTTTATTGTTGTTATCTGTTTTGGGAGGGGGAAGAGGAGAGCGAGGGCGAGAATCTTAAGCAGGCCCCAGGGCTCAATCTCATGACTCTGGGATCATGACCTGAGCTGAAATCAAGAGTCAGACCCTCGACCAGCAGAGCCACCCAGGCGCCCCAGGCCCTTGCTTATATTGGGCACCACTTTGGGTTGTCTTTATGCTGAGGAAGTGAATTGAATCAGGTTGTTGTGAATGGCCTCGAGTGAAGAATGTATGGCATCTTCCATCACCTCGACAGCCATTGGATGTACTTTCAACATGCAACTATTTGTCACCACCTAATGCTACCATTGACAGAGACAGGCACATGACAGGACAGCGTACCCTTGGGTGAGGGATCATGCTTATGACCAGATCACAGGCACATGGTTTCATAGCTGGAAAATGCATGAAAATCTTGTTTCTTCCCATCTACTTACATTCTTTCCAAGGAACATTTAAGAAGCCTACTCTAAAAGTTGAAATGAATGTACAAAACAATCACTTCTAAGCATGTCAGAGATCTCATTTAATCCTCATCCCATCTGTATGAGAGGCGCCATTGTCCCATTTCATGTCTATGGAAACTGAGGCATAAGGCAGGTTAAGCAACTCTCCCAAAGACCTTTTGTTGTTGTTTTAACTCTACTAAGTGGTGACGTCTGTTTCTGAGCATCATGCACTTTCCGAGGAGAAAATAGAGCTCAGAGACTGCGGTACAGCAAACCAATTTAGAATGCAGCTTTGGAAAGCAAGGGCAAGGAAAAGGTGGAGGGATGTATTCTTGACATAAGAGGAAATAAATCAATAAGATGAAGATCTGTAGTGACAAGGACGTTTCCGCTGAATTCCCTGTGCAATATTCAGGATACGGGTTCGGGGATACATTTCAGCGCTCAGCTTCCCATCTTCATTGGCCATCCTCACTCAAGCATATCGTGTACCAAATGCCTGATGCTGTCCTGCTTCAGTCCCTGCTGAAACACAGCCATCTGGTTCTGGAAAATTCCACCATGAGTTATCATCTATAATGGCAGTCCCTTCACAAAGCCCTTTCTGATCTCCCCAGCCTGATCTGATCTTCCGAAACCCTTAGTATTTGCTCCTTAGCCTGTCCTCCCTGTAGTTGAGCTGGTGAATTTTGAAGGTCACCCACACAAACTGGCAGCATTATTAGGTATAATTGTAAAGTTGGTGAAGAGTTTTTGGAGTGTCCACCTCTCCTTCATTTTCTTCTTCCTATTCCACAATGTGCCTTAAACTGTGATCTGGTCCAACAGACATGGTTTCAGGTCTATTTTACTGAAACTTTTAAGACAAAATGTCACTCTCAGCATTATCCACACTTCGAGACTCAGCTTTAGCGGGAGAACATAATTATAAATGTGCTTTGCCTCACGTGAGTAACTTAAAGCATCACGGAATAGGTAGTTGTTTTATGGGGGCAGGAAAATACTTAAATCAAAGCACGTGAAAAACCTCTATGGGGCTCCAACCTCTGGACGCCGAACATTACTACTTGAACGTGTTAGCACACTGGGCAATCTCCAATTTTACTGGCAACATCTAGAATTATCAACTTGGATGCCTTATGTGGCACAGCCGTTAAACTCCTGGGACAACGAGACTGCTGGTCACTCCTGAAAGAGATACCTTCAAAATGGAGACGAGCTGACTTCACCGAACTTCTGGCTTCACTGTACTTTTAGATACCAGGCTATCATTGCGAAGTAGCAAACATGTTGAGGTACCCCCCCATCAAAACACAGCACTCCGCAATGATGATACAAACTATAGAAGAAGGTTTTATTGATTTTATTGACGTCTTGTAGTACAGTGTTGGACAACCTTAAAATCCTATTATTTTAAACCACCATAAGCACTGCAAATGACATAGTCTTGGATCTAGTTGACATCTAACAAAGGCAAGTTCTAAGATGAACGTCAGTAAGTTGATTAATATAATTTAAGTTGGAGAATGAGCAGCTTTGGTGTATCTGTATTTCTCTGGCTCCCCTTTCGGCTGGATAGATAGGAGTCCACCCCATTCAGCAGAGATGGACAGAACCCATCTACTTGGCTTAATCATTCATCACTTCAATTCATCATCATCGCTTCAATGTTTCCACGCTAGCAGCAAGGGATACCCAAGTTCTGGGATCAGGCCATTCCTGAGGTCACCTTCGTCATCCTCCATTGAACTGAAACCATCCAACAGTTAAGGGATACACTGCCACTGGGTATAGCCAAGTCTAGCCTAATTAGTTAATGTATCAGAAGTACTTGAAAATAAAAAGTGAGGCTAAATGGGAGAAACAATCAGTTCGTAATAATGACCATGCAGATTTTTCTTTTAATGTGAAGATTTTAAAACTAGCTCTAGATCTTAGGGTCCATCTTAAGACAAAATGATTACCTTTAAATCAACTTTTTGCAGTCATCAACACATCTACACTAGTATGCCGAGACTCTCCACCCTGGCATGCTCATGACTACAGTTTCGGTTGCCTGTGCGTAGAAACTGCCAGAAAGAGATAGCACTCATTTATCGACATGTGTCTAACTAGGCTCTTTCCAGATCTCAGGTCAACTCTCCCTAGATAGACTGGATCCGTACTACAGGGCTGACTGTACCTGGCTATAACACCATTTTTTTCCCCCTCAAAAGCTATTTTAAGGTACAGCAAAATGCAATGACCCAAATGATCTTTTTAAACTTTTAAACCTCTGCTGTAGGGAAGTTTGAAAGCTTAAAGATTGTTGTTCAAGTCTGTTACTGACTTAATGACTGGATTTTCCCACCTGCAGAATTTAGAGCAGGGGCTTTCCTCTCTTCAAGCTTTAAGATTCAGCAGAGAGAGGATTGTGACTCTTCCCAGGGCTTTGTCTCTGAGGCGGATTCTCTTCTTCTGGGGCTGAAAAATTCAGGTGGTTGCGTACCAACGTGCATCTCACAAAACTCACAGGGAGCCGACGCCTGCCATCTGCCAAGGGTGGATGCCTCTCGGAGAAGCGTGTCGTCAAGGGCCAACCTGTGGATTGAGCAATCCTCACCGCCACCATCACTGTTGGGCCGCCACTTTAACATTACCCTAATGGAGCCAATTAATGCTTACTTTTTTCGTAGGCCTTTCTTACCCACGTCTCTCATTTAACAGTTTCAGTTAAAAATAATCAGTTGCCTAGGAGAGTTGCTCCTTTTGATTACAAAAGCCAAAGGAATACGAAAGTAAAATGAAGGACGGAATGTTTCAATGTACGTTTGGTGGCTGTCACAACGCACCCTTTTACAATGTTAAAAGCAAAACAACGATCAAACTAGTGCATTTGAGGGGGCTTTGAAGAGTCTGTGTTTTGGTGGAAACCCAAAACATGAAATTACTGGAAAAAAGGCAAAGGAAAAGCTAGAGCTAAAAATAGGCCATAAAGTAGGACAGCAGGACTGGAGGAGCTGCTCAAAGAGATGTCCCCAGGGATAGCTGCGGAACAGCGTGAGTGCCACTGGGCAGCCTGCGGGGTCTATCTCCAGACGCTTTATCAATCAGATCTATTGCTGAACACAAACCTTGGAATTTTAGAACCTGACATTGCAGATGAGTGATAGTTGTAACATGATTTTCAGAAGTGGCCATAACAAAAAAGATACCGAACTACAGTGCCTCTGACATGGCTACTGTTTATCAGAAGGTAAAGGTGCCAGGAGCCGTCTTAAGCTCCATAAAATTTGGTCATATTAAGTATGATAACCAGACTGGTTTATTTGAAATCTGCTTCCTTTAAAAAAAAAAAACAACAAAATTCAGGGTATTATAAATTTTCTAAGATTCACCCAGAAGTAAAAGGCTAATTCTGTATATAGGGTTTTACCCAAATGTCCATAGGCATTATTGTTATTTACACAGAAGGCTTTAATCCAAAGTCGCCTTGGGCAACCTCAAAATATATAAACTACGAACTTCCACAGTGGAATAATAGATACTCGAAAGTTGTGGCCTCAAAATACCGAAGAAGAAAAAAAAAAAAAAAAGAAAAAGGTTACCTACTAGAACAAGTCGGGATGACGAAACAAAGTTCATTAACGACGGTTCACTTAAAAAGATGAAATCACCACCACCCTCCCCCCAAACTGGAAATAAATGGTCTTGAGCTTGAGAAGGGGAAAACAACGGCTCTTGCAGTATACAAAGATCAAATGTTTTTTGCATTGCCCTACAATTGCTGAGTCCTAAAACTAGAAAGTCAGACAAACGCACACAAGCCAGCAGCCAGAGCGGGCCTGCTCCACGCTCCACACCCAGGATCTATAGCGGGACGTGGCTGAAGAGGTAAGACACAGATTCACCGTTGTGTGTTCTTCGGATCGCCTCGGCCAAGATCATGGAGATATCAATGACCTAAACGCCAACAGAAAAGGGGAGAGGACAGTGGGACATCTTGGTCTTCTTCAATCAACAACATAAAAGCCAGAAAGCCCTGAAACAATGTCTCCAGCCCGTAAAGACATGCTACTACCAAAACCTACATCAGTGTCTTTTGAGAGACAGTTGTGGTCTATCTTCAAATTACCAACACATATGGGATCCTGGAAGCGAGATTTTTCAGGGCAGATACTCAAAGGCTTTTCAGGGTCACTGTTAACCAGAGACATCCTTCTCTTAGGGTGTGTGTTGTTTTCAGATCCATTTTACTCAATCATTACATGGAAGGTTCTTTGGTTTCCAAAACCACAGTGACTTGTGTCACTCAACAGCACAGCTGCGATCACCTACCTAACTCAGGGGTCGGCGACAGGTAAAGGGCCCAATAGGAAATACTTTCAGCTTTGCGGGCCAGATTCAACTCAACAGCACGACAGCAGCCATGGACCATACACAGACGAGAAAGCATGGGTGTGTCCCAACAGAACGTTATTCACAAAAACAGATGGGGGGTCAGATTGGGTCTGTGGACCATAGTTTGCTGACTCTCCATTACTGCTGGTCAGGCACGAAAATCTAAGGCAAAGCTATTCTGACCCTTTTCAAATGGATCCCCCTTGTGCCAAAAGGACGTGTCACTCTCCGATGGATGCGTAATCATGAAGCGGGTCCCCGGATCCACTTTTGTGCTCTAATGGTGGGAATAGAGGCTTTTGGCGATGAAATGACTTGCTAACATTCACCGTGACACACAGCCAAAGCGGGGACTCAAATCCTTTTAACTTAGCTCAGGGCAGTTGGTATAACATGATTATCACCAGTTCTCTAGGGGCCTCCCAAGTCAGAAAGGGCAGGAAGGAGGAAAGCTCTAAAGATCCTTAGTGCAGTGTGCGGGTTTTTTCCCCTCCATTTTTAAAAATTGTGGGGGTGCCTGGGTGGCTCAGGCAGTTAAGCATCCGACTCTGACTCACGTCATGATCTCACAGTTTGTGGGTTCGAACCCCACATCGGGCGCTGTGCTGACTGCTAGCTCAGAGCCTGGACCTGCTTCAGATTGTGTCTCCCTCTCTCTCTGACCCTCCTTTTGAGATTCCACCTTTTGGCTACTGTGAATAGCATGCTCTTGAGCACGTGTGTGTACACGTTTCGGTGTGAACACCCATTTTCAAGTTTGGGGCTACGGACCTAGAGGTGGATTTATGGGGCCAAATGGTAATACTGTTTAGCTTTCGTGCAGCCTGTTTTTTACCGCTTTTCTAGTGTGGACTGACTACTTCTAACTTTGACCCCTGGCGGCCCTGGCCTCTCAGACCTCGCGAGAATCACACCCCGTGTTACCAGCCGCCTCCACCTCCGATGGCTCTCCCGTAGCACACCGTCACACGCAGAAAGCTCCAAGTTATTTTCAGGGATTGGAGTCAGGGTCCCTGGGGCTTGGTTCTGCCTACACCGTAGAAGTACCTGAATCTTGGGACAGTGTCGCATTTTGTCCTCTTGCGGAATGGTGTTTGTGACCACAACAGCCTCAAAGGCAGCATTATTTATTCTGGAAATAGCTGGCCCCGAGAAGATCCCGTGGGTAAGGATAGCATACACTTTGGTGGCTCCTGCCGAGAGTAGCCTATAGAATAGAAAACAGAAAAATTAAGTGTCCACAGATTTTTCTTGAAATGTTCTCCCCTTAGGGTGAGTTAAGAAGCAAAATGTGTGGAGCGCCTGTGTGGCTCAGTCGGTTACGCATCCGACTCTTGATTTCGGCTCAGGTCATGATCTCACAGTGGTGGCATCGAGCTACATTGGGCTCCACACTGGGTATGGAGCCTGCTTGAGATTCTTTCTCTCTCTCTCTCTGTCCCTCCCTCTGCCTGCCCAAGCTCTCTTTCCTTCTCAAAAACAAAAACAAAAAACTGAGAAAACCAAAAAGTGCATTCCACAAAGAAAAACCAAAAATGAATTTCACTCACATGTACTGGCCTAGAAAAGACTCTCTGAAGGTTATGTACCAGCAAGACACTTTATTGAGGGATTATCAACCTTGGCCTTGGGCTCACACGATTCTTCACTGAGCAGCATCCCTGGCCTCTACCTACGAGCAACGCCCTCCCCTCAGTTGTGATGACCAAAAATGTCCACAGACACTGTCAAATGTCAAATGTCCCCCAGAGAGCAAAGATGCCCTTGGTTGAGAACCACAGGTAGAAACGAATCAAGCCAGAATACCATCATTTTGATGGCTGTCACTAGAAAACAGTCACTGAGACAGACTGCATGCTTCGTTTCACACCATCTTTGGGACCTGGTGCACACGCTGGCCACACTCCAAGTGCTCCAGGGCCATGCGTGGCTGGGCGGGGCGGGGGGGTGGGGCACTCCCCACAGCCCTGTTCTCAGTCTTTCGGGAGCCTGAGGCGGCTGGAGTGAAGGCTGAACAGAAGGGAGCCAAGCCTCAAGGACGCCCACGAGATGGTCCCATTTCTTCTGTGCTCAGTTTTACGGGGCAGCAGTTTCTCGGACCCTTTTTCAAATACACTGAAAGCTCATCCTTAAAAATGAAAACCAGGCAATAAAGGCCCGTAGTATTTTTGGTTTTTGCTGTTTTTTTTTTTCCACCAAGAAAAAAGGTAATACATGAGCCTAGAACATCTTTTGGGCTGAAAGGCTGCCCCCAAGCTACCAGGAAGAATTAGTAGAAACAGGCCCAATGTTTCTAAAAGCTGCCATTTTCCCTTGCTTAATGAGACGTTCTCACGCTGGCCCAAAAAACCGTGCCTCTTACTTGTCCGCAGCATGGCAGATGGTGCCACACGTGTCGGCCATGTCGTCCACAAGGATGGCCACGCGGTCCTTCACGTCGCCTACCAGAACCATCCGGTCCACTTCGTTTGCTTTCTTCCTCTCTTTGTGAATCAAGGCGAATTCCACATTCAACCTGTCCGCAATGGAGGTGACTCTGCGCCCAGACAGACAGGCAGACAAGTTAAATACTGTCAATATGAAAAAAGTTCTGAGAGTGCCTGGGGGGCTCAGTCGGTTAAACATCCGACTCTTATTCTCGACCCAGGTCAGGAATTCATGGGTCCAGGGTTTGAGCCCCACATCAGGCTCTGGGCTGATGGTGTGGAGCCTGCTTGGGATTCTGCCTCTCCTTCTGACCCTCCCCCACTTGTGCTCTCTCTCTCAAAATAAATAAATAAACTTAAAAAAAGAAATCACGGGCATGTGTTGAAATACTAGGCTGTACACCTGAAACTAACATGATACTGGATGTTAACTAACTGGAATTCAAAGAAAAACAAACAAACAAAAATCCATGCGTTTAATAGCATGAAAACACAGTGTATGTGAAAAAATGACGGGCACAATTAAAATCAAGTTATTCAGACTGTGGTGCAGCCAGTGGGCTCACAAATCCACATTAACGCTTCAGTATAGGAACATGGATTTCACTGCACTCGAGGCCTTGAGATCTGTAAACCAGGAGTTTCTCTACTTATCTGTGACAAATGCGCCCAAGTCATCCACTCAGAAGGGGGAGGGGGCAAGAGCAAGGCAAGGTGGCAGGCCAGGCTGATCGGTGAGGCATCTGGCTACAAACCTTCCTTTCGCTGCACATGAGAGTTAAGACTTATTCGTAACAAATGATGTTGAGACAATGTATCACGCAGAAATCTTAGGTAGAAAAAGCCAGAACAAAAGTCATATATACAGTTTCACTTCTGTTTCTTCTAACCCCGTGTTTACATTCTTTACCCCCAAATCTCAATGATTTTGTTTCACCAACTTCCCACACCAGTTTCATGGGAACCAGCGGTGCTGTGTTACCTACTGAGGTTTCTTTTTCCTTAGCTGTGGCCCCAATGGAGCCTCAAAGATGATCCAAGAGTGACCTCTTGTGGCAATGGTAAGTTTTACCTGCCACAAGTCCAGCTTCAAAGCTTTTAACTTCTAATTCATCAATCGATTTTCTTTGCTGAAACGGCTTTTTTGCATCACAGAAAGATATCACCGATAACGTCAAGTGGCAAAACCCCCACAATGTATGCCCCCCAAAAGCTGGACTTTAGCTTAAAGAAGATCTGGAAAAACAAAACCAAACCCAGCATCTCAGGGCTGGCCGTGAACTCGGGTGATTCAGTCTGCATTCTGAAAACCAGGGGTTGGCAAGTGAATGGGGGAATTTGTTATCTAAGATGGTGTCACAAATTAACAGGGAAAAGATGGATTTTTTTTATTTTTTTATTTTTTTTTAAATTTATTTTTGATACAGAGAGAGACAGAGCATGAGAGGGGTTGGGGCAGAGAGAGAAGGAGACACAGAACCAGAAGCAGGCTCCAGGCTCTGAGCTAGCTGTCAGCACAGAGCCTGATGCGGGGCTCGAACCCACGAACGTGAGATCTGACCTGAGATGAAGCCAGCGGCTTAACCGACTGAGCCACCCAGGCGCCCCTGGAATTTTTTAAATAAATAGTTTTGGAACAGCTCGACAGCCGGAGTGGATTCTTCACTCTTAGTTTCCAAACAATTATCAGGTGGAAGAAAAAGTGGACTGGTAAAAATGAAAGGGGCAATTTATTTATGAATCCATGGGAGAAGAAAAATCTAGAGAAGGGTGAATCCTTCCTAAACCCAGAAGGCAGAATGTGAAGAGATAGATGACTACAGAAGAATGTTCTAGAAGTCCTGCAGAGAATAAAAATGCACCAAGGCAAGAAACGAACAACCCGGGGGTATATCTACAACACACCCACACCCACATGCACGAGAAACAAAGGTGTGACCTCTCGCCTCCAGAAAATGCCTAACAATCCAATATGGCAACAGGGAAAAAGGTATGAATGGGCCCTCATGGAAAATAAACGTGCCAGAAAGGGCGCTTGACCTTATCCACAGCAACCAGAAATGAAAGGAAAAGATACCGATCATCACTCTGCTAAGACAACAAGGAAGTGGAGCGGAGTGGAGAATGGAGAACTGGGCTCAGCACACTGCTGTGTGTGTCAAATAAAAAGGGAGACGTGTGCGAATAACAGAATTCTGAAACTGGGAAGAACCGAGATCTCTAAAGAAGGAAATGGGGGAACGTTACCCAATTTGAAGTTTTGCTGAGAGCATGTGTATTTTTAGACTCTCTAAAAAACAGGATTGGGATAGGAAAGGCCACACAAATGTATGGAATCTGTTCTTCTTCTGGCTGATAAGCTGCCAAAGTAATTTTTTTTTGGTTAAAGGAAAGGAACGCACCAGACGCAAAGACCATGTATTACATGATCCGTCCATATGAAATGTCCAGAGAGGCGATAAAGAAAGGCAAGAGAGGGGCGCGTGGGTGTCTCAGTCACTTAAGCGTCCGGCTTTGGCTCAGGTCATGATCTCACGGTTCATGGGTTCGAGCCCCGCGTTGAGCTCTGTGCTGACAGCTCAGAGCCTGGAGCCTGCTTCGGATTCTGTGTCTCCCTCTCTCTCTGTCCCTCTCCTGCTCGTACTCTGTCTCTGTCTCAATAATAAATAAAAACTTAAAAAAATAAATTTTTAAAAATAATAAAAATAAGAAAGGCAAGGGAGAAAGTAGATCAGTGGCAGCCAGGGGCTGCAGGGAGCGGGAATAAGGACTGACTGGCTGTGGGGACAGGTTTCTTTTTAGGGTCGTGAAAATGTTCTGGAACTAGACAGTGGTGATGGATGCACAATGCTGGGAAGACATTGAAATCCTCTGAGCTGTGCACTTTCAATAGATTCTAAGGATGTGAATTCCAGCTCAATGAAACTTATTAGCAACAGGTTCCGTCTTATGCTCACGCACCCCTGGCCTCTTGTTCAGGCCAGAGGATTCACCTATGAATGCAGATTCCACAGGGGGACTTAATGTAGGTTTCCAAGTAAACCACAAGCAATTCCAGTACAAAGAGCTGCATGCCACCCACGTTCCCCACTATTAAGCAGACAACGCTCCGCGTGCTTGGAGCTGCAGGTCTGGGCCGAGGGCTCTGCTGGTGCCCGGCTGGGGTCTGTTCAAGAGAACTTTCTGCTTCTGGCTTCTATGCATTTGTGCCTCCTTCCTGTCAACGGCCACTTCCTGCTGCTGTCGGAGGCCCAGCCCCACCTGTTCACCCCCCCCCCTCCTGAGCGGGGAACAGAGCAGTCAAGACAAGCACCCTAGCGCCCATCGGGGCTCTTCTGAGAATTAGGGCCTCCACTTCCCTGCACGGGCTTTATGACACTTCCTGGGCTGCTCACAAGCTTCTACGTCTCATTCGAGGCCCCTTCCTGGGCTGTGGGTGAACAAGGCAGCCACGTGAGGCATCTGCATTTTAAAGATGTGCCGAAGCTCAACGGTCACTGGTCACTCTCAGGGTGCGTTTATCAGCTAATGGGCTTTTGCACTTGACTGATAGACAGGGATCTTCTGTTCCTCTCCCTTCCTGATGGAGACCCCCGACCTGGGCACTAAACCCCATGCCACCCTGTCTTCCTCGCCCTGATGGCCATGGCACAGATCCACAAGGTCAGCGAGCCTCAGGCCGCCCGCCGTAAAGCACCACGGACCCTATCGGTGTTCTTTCATCATCTCCCTTCATTCTAGACTCTGTACCAACTGCTCCTTAATGCCCTGAGTGTGCAAAGCCCCTGAGACTTGCAGCGCAGTGCCGTTTTCTTATGCTATTTAGCACATCAATTTCTGTCCAACTCAGTAACGTCACAGTCCAGTCATCATTCCGTCGCCCCACGGTGCTGGCGGCCTGCCGCTGCGTTATCTGCAAACACCGGCTCTGGGTGGGCTGTGCCCTCTCAGTTTTCTAACTTGGATCATCAGGCATGAGGTGGTCTTCGGTGGGGAGTGCTCCCTGAGCAGCTGGGCTTGTGGAGTCCTCCCAGTGCAGGAGCTCTGGAGCCTGGGATCGATTTTTGTGTAAATTTTCTCAGTGTAGGGACACCCACACTGGGGGAAGGGGGGGGTGGGAGGGACACAACGTTCACCGCGTATCTGCACATGACACAGGCTCTCGGTTTGATTTCTCATGGGTGGCTATTTTCCCCCCCTCCAAAGGCCTGAGTGAAGACTGGCTTCCCCCGCCCCGTGCAGCTGGGGAGAGTTCCAACTGTCATCTCCCTTCTCTCTGGAGACCTCTACGTGCACGGTTAACACTTAAATTGCCAGTCTCTTCCAGGGTCTGATACCCGAACTCCCATGCCACTTGAGCGTGGTTTGCAGTTATTTTTTCCCTCCCGGTCCCGGATATTTCCCTTGTCCTTGGTGCTCTATAGATACCGATTTCTTTTTTAAAATTCTGTTCTGTTTTGGCTTTGTCAAGTATTGTGGTAGGTAGCTTAGTCGATTGTGTTAATGAAAAGCCTCCTTTTCCAATTAGGCTCATTACTTTTATAATCAGAAAAACGTAACTTGGGGCACCTGGGGGCTCAGTTAATTAGGCTTTCGGCTTCGGCTCAGGTCATGATCTCACGATTGTGGGTTCGAGTCCTGCATCGGGCTCTGTGCGGACAGCACGCTCAGAGCCTGGAGCCTGCTTCCGATTTTGTGTCTCCCTCTCTCTTTGCCCCTCCCCTGCTCCCTCTCTGTCTCTTTCTCTCTCTCAAAAAGAACATTGAAAAAAATCTTTTTAGAAAAACGTAACTTAAAAAACATCTCAGGTGCGAAGGTGACAGCGCTCTGCTCCGCAGGTGAAGACTGTAAACCTCTCGATCATTTACAAAAATAGCATGTTGTATAATATAAAACACATGCTTCCTTATCTAATGCGTTAAAAAAAAAAAGGAAGAGAAAAACAACATGCCTTTTGGCCCCGCCGGCGTCCGGTGAAACGATGATGCAGTTCTTCCACTCGGCAATGTTCTCCCGGATCCACTGCAGGACCGCAGGCTCCGCGTACAAATTATCCACCGGGATATCAAAGAATCCCTAAGGAGAGAAGCGGGCATGACACTACAGAGATTTTTTGTTTTAAAGAGAACCTCTATCAGGAAGTAAAATTTGAATTTTGCATTCAAAAGAAGCCTGTTCAGCAGACTCCCTTTTCTGAGTTTTAACAGAATTACAGCCAAAGACAGAGAGGTTCCAGGAGCCTATTTCAGTTCAATCCATGATGTTTCCAGACACGTTCTATTCTATTAAAACTGCCTGTAATAGGAGAATGGCCTTGCAAGGGAGTGGAGGAGAGGTTGGGTGTGTCTTAAGCAGCTTATTAGAAACTAAATGTTTCACATTTGTTGTATTAGAGCAGGTATAATTTGGGGTGTTTTATAGCAGAAGGGACGAAGTTATGAAGGGGTAAAAAAACATAGATTACATCTGCCATTCTCATGATTTTTGAGAAGTTGGGATGGAACTTTGAGAAGTTCTGCAGTTTGCTACCAAGAAGCCATTCCCACTGCTCCAAAACTCTTTGGATGGAGGTTGGTGGCAGAGGCGGGTGATGACTACATTGGCCTCTATTTCCAAGTTCAGTAAAGACGAAGCCCCAGGAGACCCACTGTATACAGACTCAAACACGGGTAACGTCCCCTCCTTCGGAAACAATTTAGCAGAATGAGGACTGAAGCCCTTGCACTAAAGCCCCCGATGACGACCAAGGGCAAGAAAGAAAATGCGGGCACCTGGATCTGGGAGGCGTGCAGGTCCATGGTGATGATGTGATCGGCCCCAGCCACTGACAGCATATTGGCTACAAGTTTCGCGGAAATCGGAGCACGGCTCTGAAATATAAAGACATAGATTTTTAGAAGAGGAAAAGAAGAGGGAAGAGATATATTAATAAAATTAGCTTTAATCATTCAAAGTCATTTAACACTTTAGTCATTTAAATTATTTAATTCTTTTTTTAATGTTTTATTTATTTTTGAGAGAGAGAGAGAGACAGCGTGAGGAGGGTAGGGGCAGAGAGAGAGAGGGAGACACAGAATGTGAAGACAGGCTCCAGGCTCCGAGCTGTCAGCACAGAGCCCGACGTGGGGCTCGAACCCGTGAACTGCGAAATCATGACCTGAGCCAAAGTCAGACGCTTAACCAACTGAGCCACCCAGGTGCCCTTGAATTACTTAATTCTTTTTTTTTTTATTTAAAAATTTTATTTATTTATTTTTTTACTTTATAAAGTTTCATATTTTTTTAACATATGCAATTATTTTCCATCATTTACAATACAGTAGTTGCAAGAATTACTTAATTTTTAACAACAATAAAGAAAATTACATCATAACGACAAAACATATATACCCATAATATCAAAATCTGTACAATTCAAAGAAGACAAGTATGTAGAATAAATAAGAGGTATCAAGAGAGATGGTAGGATCAAGGGCATTGAGTATTTTTTTTTTTACATTTTTTTATTTTTGAGAGACAGAGCATGAACAGGGAGGGACAGAGAGAGAGGGAGACAAATAATCAAAAGCAGACTCCAGGCTCTGAGCTAGCTGTCAGCACAGAGCCTGACATGGGGCTCGAACCCACAAACGTGAGATCATGATCTGAGCCAAAGTCAGACACTCAACATATTGAGCCACCCAAGCGCCCCAAGGGCATCAAGTTTAAAGAGACCAGTTCTCAGAGGCGCCTGGGTGGTTCAGTTGGTTAGGTTAGGCATCCGACTTTGATTTCAGCTCAGGTCACGATCTCACGAACCGTGAGGCTCTCTGGGCTGACTGCGTGGAGCCTGCTTGGGATGTTTTCTCTACTTCTCTCGCTGCCTCTCTCTCTTCTACTCATGGTCTCTCTCTCTCTCTCAAAATGTATATTAAAAAAAGAGAGAGAGAGAGAGAGACTGGTTCTCATCAGAGGCTGCTTTGAGGAAACTGTGTTTAAGGTGCGGCCAGCAGAGGGGAGAGACCAGCATTCCAGAAAGAGCAGCCCGTGTGACATCACCGAGGCCAAGAGGTCACATCCAGGGACTGCCAGAAGTCCAGGGTGGCCATAGGCACTGGTCCAAGAGACAGCATAAGGGAATGCTGGCAGGCGAGGCAGGGGCCAGCTGAAAGCCAAGGCTGGCTCTTAAAGACGGGCTGATACACTCCAGCTACGTGCTGTCACAGATTACTACACAAAAACCAGACTGAAGAAAGAACAACTTCAGGTGATTAAGAATTGGGTAATTTCAAGAAGGGGTGCAAGGTGATTTCCTGACACTGTATCCTCTTTCAAGTTACCGAACTTCTCCTACCTTTAGCTTCGGCTTCATAAATCCCAGACAACAACTGTCTATATCAAAAAATACATAAAAGACTACACAGAGACTGAACCTAGGAAAAGAGGTCAGCATTTTACTGCCAACAGGAATATGCTCATACACCAATCCCCAAAAATATACACATAGGCTTAAAAGATTTCATTCTGACTCACACAATGTTATGTCAATGACATCTCGAAATTGCAACAAGAAAACATTTCATTCGCAAGAGTAACAAATGAACCAACCATCCCTATTAAATACACAGAGTATAGATTCACATAAAAGAATCCATGGTAAGGAATTACATCATAATGTCAACAACAGATCATTTGTATTTTGTGACACATCATAGTTTTAAAAACAAGCATTACTTTATAATAATCTACTGTGGACATTAGTTACGGGAATCCCCACTAACATGGAGTCGGGAGATTTGCGGGGGGAGCTTTCACACCCTCCCACTCACTCTTAGTCAACTGCAGACACAAGAAAGGGGCAGACGTGACCTTACACATGGATACCGTTCGACTACTCCAGCAGGAGGAAGAGATCCTTTCCCTGTGCCCAGGGAACAGGTCAGGAAATGAGAAGACCCCCACTTTGAACTCCCACTTTCCTCCAATGGACTTTTTTTTTTATATTTTTTTAATTTTTGTTAATGTTTTATTTTTGATACAGAGAGATAGAGCATGAGAGGGGGAGGGGCAGAGAGAGAAGGAGACACAGAACCGGAAGCAGGCTCCAGGCTCTGAGCTAGCTGTCTGCACAGAGCCTGACGCGGGGCTTGAACCCACGAACATGAGATCTGACCTGAGCCGAAGCCTGAGACTTAACCGACTGAGCCACCCAGGCACCCCTCCTCCAATGGACTTTTAGTTCATAAGAGCCCCTCAACTACCCCCTTCTCTCCTTCAAAAGCCCACCTTTCCTTTGTGCCCCAGACGTGCCTACAATCCTGCCAGTTTGTCTGTCTGTTTGTTTGCAATTCTCTTTTACTCCTGAATAAACCCATCTGTTGTTGGTAAAATAACTAGCACTATTTTTTTTTTAATGTTTACTTATTTTTGAGAGAGTGCAAGCGAGGGAGGGGCAGACAGAGGGAGACACAAAATCCAAAGTAGGCTCCATGCCTCTGAGCTGTCAGCACAGAGCCTGATTCGGAGCTCAAACTCATGGCCACTCGCTGCTGACAAAACCCAAAGGCAGAGGGACGAGGGGTAGTGAAACAAGAAAGGGATTTAGTTGAGTGAAGCCACCACCGGGGAGACAGCGGACTAGTGTCTCAGAGACTGTCTGCAAAGTGCCACAAAGACTTCTAGGTTTAAGTAAGGAAAATGCGGGACAAAGGTTTGGAGTGGGGGTGGGTACATGCAGGTAGGTCGCGAAGGTCAGGGGGACCAATCATGTGTCTCGGTGTCCATCACGGGGGTCTTGCTGGCACAGGGCGGTCCTTACTGCTTGAGCCTTAAGTTTGGATTCCCATCAGGGGGTGCTGTGCCCTCAGGGTGTTCTGCCTGAGTAAAGAGAGAAGCTGGAAGGGAGCCTGGGTGGCTCAGTTGGTTGAGCATCAGGCTTCGGCCCAGGTCATGATCTCATGGTTTGTGAGTTCAAGCACCGCATCCGGCTTGCTGCTGCCAGTGCAGAGCTTGCTTTGGATCCTCTGTCCCCTGCTTCTCCTGCCTCTCCCCTGCTCATGCTCTCTCAAAAATAAATAAAACATTAAAAAAAATGTTTTAAAGCGATAAGCTGGAAAGGAGAACTTAATTAGAAAGTACAGACTGGGGGCAGAATGGAGATCACGGAAGTCATCTTTCAGAACTAGGCTGGCCTTCAGGAGGATTCATCTTCAAAGTCAGACTTTCCAGGCTGGAACTATGCTCATTTGAAGGGTCAAGGCCTTCAGCCCAGTTCCCCTTCGGGACTGGACTGTTTGTCCCAAAGCTGGGGGGAAGGGCGGCTTTCACCTGCTTCCTTCTGGAACCAGAATGCTCCTGAAAACCCTCTAAGACATGGGGTCCCAGTCATCAGAAATGCGTTGAGTGCTTTGTGGACACACACCCGCTCGCCACCCAATGGGACCCTGGATGGTTGTATGTTTAAACACTACGGTCCCTCCACGTGCACTTTCATAAATAAATGGACTAACTTAACTGGAAGTAATTTAGAGCTTTAACGGCCATTATGGGGAACTTTCAATCTCCCCAAACATCATTTTCTTAAAGCTGGATAGGACAACAACCATGGTTTTAAAATGACAACACAATGGGATTTCTATTTTAATTGGTATTTTGAAGCTTCCACACATGATCAGGAATCTAAAATTACCTCTCTCCAAAACACAATTTATAAACTAAATGAGACAATTAAAAAGAAAGGCTTCTGAGGCCTCTTCTCCACCCCCCCATCCCTACCACCTCCCCACCCCCACCCCCACCAAATACAAGGCAGCCACCTTGTGCTCAGGACCCACCCCCTGGGCACCATCTTCCTCTGTTCTCTCTGCACCCTCCTATCTCCTCTGCTATCTCGTTCTAATCCTGATCCTTTTGTCAAAGCTTCCTTTTCCTCAGAAGTGCCCTCTGCTCTCTCCTCTCCTGAACCAATTAAAACCTGCCCCTTTAAAGTTACATCTTCTGAGGATATAAATAGACCCCAAGTTTCTTATGTTTCCTGGACTAAGACTAAACATCAAGCCATAGTTAGTTTCCTAAAATGACTGACGATCCTCTCAGGTTTGCTGATGGTAGGTACTCGAACCTACCACCCCGGTTTCTCAGGTTTATATCAACTAGTGCACGTGCCTGTTGGTGAGGGCCAGGCCAAACGCTGGATGAAACTAGCCCAATGGGAAAGTCTTGAGCAGGATGTAGAGAAACAGACCCCTACGCTTTGGCAAGATGCTAGAAAACTTGCTGGAAATCTCCAGTAAGTAATTATATTGGATTTTTCCTAAGCCTGTTGACTAAAACAAAATTTAGGCTTATACACAAAGGCTTGATGAATCCACTGACACTTAGTATAATTGACTGCCGGCCTTCCTTGGTCTTCCTCTAGAGGCAGAATCCACCGGGGTAACATTTAACTCCGTGTTTATTAATCACCACTCTGGGATCTTTCCCTTTTAGTTAAGAGGACCAGAATGGAATGGGAACCTGGGCACTTCAGACTCGACTAACCTGGCATACCAGCCTGCTCCCACCCTTGGTGGGGCACCTAGAAGAAAGAGTGCTAAAATTCTCATTGCTTAACTCTGGCAAATGAAGGCTCCTAAGCAAAAATGGAAGCGTAGTTTCTACTATTATTTCTCTTCCGACATCCTAATTCCCAATGACGGGTGTAGAGAGCAAGATGGAGTCACTCATGTCAAGCAGGTGCCCGTATGAAGCAATGATGCCAACAGTGAAGGGCACCACAGTATAAGACATCACCAAGACCAGCACCAGCTGACAGTCCAGAACGCCTAACAAGCAGAAGCAGAGATCTGCTTTGATTATTACCCCCCTCCTTGGGGTCATCATAGTCTCCTGGGTCCTCAAGATAGGGGTCCTGGGGCCCCCATGGTGCTTCATCCTTTAAACTCCAATTATTCACGGCTTTGTCCTTCTTTTGGCTAGCTCTTGCCCTTTGGCCGCTCTTGGTCGAACTGTGGGATGGTTTTCATGAGTAAGGTAGGTGCCCCTGCCGTGGGAGCCCAGGACACAAAGGGCTTTACATTTTTAGGATCCTTAGACCCACCCACGATTACGTCCTCAGGGGTCCTGGCTGTGAGCTTCTTTCTGACTCCTAACTCCGTGGGGTACCACGGCTCTCCTACCCGCTGCTCCTACAGAGAGCCGGCTATGGTTTCACCCGCCTGTGCCAATATCTTAGCATTTCACCCTTGGCGAGGCATCTGGAAAGTCCACATTCACAAACATGTATTCCCCAATTTGTTATTTTTAGTTCCATTATAGTCCATTTCAAGCAAGACTCCAGGAGTCTTTTCTGATTCTCCTAATTTAAAAAAAAATTTTTAATGTTTGTTTATTTTTGAGAGAGAGACACACAGTGTGAGCAGGGGAGGGTCAGAGAGAGACAGAGGGAGACACAGAATCAGAAGCAGGCTCCAGGCTCCGAGCTGTCAGCACAGAGCCTGACGTGGGGCTCGAACCCACGAACTGTGAGATCATGACCTGAGCCGAAGTCGACCGCTTAGCCAACGAAGCCACCCAGGCGCCCCTAATTCTTCTAAATTTTCTAACACACAATGAGTTGGTGACACGGAATCCTGCCAACCACGCCAATTGTCACGAGCACGCTGTGAAGACGCACACACCACTTGGGTCTTTCCACAGCACCGGCGGTGCTCAGTCATACAGCTGGGTTAACATAATGAGAAAGCAGTCTCTGGATTCTAAACCCAATGACATTTGAGCACATGATTAACTTGGCCTCTTACACAGCATACAAGATACAAGGTAACACAGGGGGTAGAAAGTTAACGAACCCAACACAAAGTCCGTCTGTGGGCGCGCAGCTGAGATGAGGCCTCAGTCTGGTCCGGTCCGGGTCTGGTCCGTGCTCGACCCTCACCGCTTATTCTGTTCCAGGAGCGGAGGCTCTCCGTTCCCTTTGGTGGCAGCTGCCTTGTCAGGTGCTCAGACACAGAGGGGTCACGTCTGGGGAGCCTGACGGTTTGCTGCAAAAACCCTCCCCCTTCAAGGGACTTAATCAGTCTCGGCGCCCACACACCTCCCCTGCTTCTGCGGCTTATCAGTTCTGGTCTGCCGTCAGCCGGTGCCCGCCTCGGTGATAGCTCACGGTTGTTCGTGCCCTGGACTGCTTGACGCGGGCCCCTGCTTGGCACCAGTGACTCCATCTTGCTCTCTACAACGGGGCTCCCAGGAACCCCAGGGGCTCTTCCCAATCCTCCCTCTTGATTGGCTCACAGCACCTACTGTTGGCCCTTTCTTCCTTGGTTCCTCTACCCCTATTCAATCACTGGGCTGAGATCTCTCAGAACAATACACCGGAATTTCTTCCTCCCAAAAGAGGAAAATCATTCTAGAATTTGAGAGTAGTGTCAAAATGGCCAACAGGGGGGAAATCGATGACCCACCCTCATCTTTTTCTATGCTCTGTCTCCGGTGGGAGCGTCTGGGTGTACTGATAATTTTTTCCTACTGGCTCGGTTGTGATCCTCCTTATGGGCAAAATCTTCTTCAACGAATACTAGCAGACTCCACAGCGAACCTCCCGTCAAGATTCACACTGATCCCTAGAATTAACAGCTTATAAACAAAGAAGCCTTTCAAGGCATCAAGCCCACCACAGAGGATTGCAAGCCTTAGGGCCTCGTACTCCGCTGCACTGGTCCCTGTAACACCCCAATTCTACCTGTGAGAAAACCCAATGGCCGAGGATGGGACTCGATCCAGGACCTCTGAGAAATAAACAGCACCGTGGCACCCCGCCGGTTCACAACCCTCACACGCCACTGACATCCAATCCCACTGAAAGCACAGTCTTCACTGTAACTGACCTCTGTGGTGCGTTTTTTAGTATCCTGGTTGATAAGGATGGCCAGTATCTTTCTACCTTCACTCGGGAAGGATGGAAAAACACCCAGAAAGTAACGCGCCATTCTGCAGAGTCCTTCACTTTTCACAAACCTTAAAAGGTGATTTGGGTGATACAAAGTTTCCTGCCAGCTCTGCGTGGTCACCGTGCACACTTTGCTTCTGTCCCCACCCCCCAAGCCCTTTTCACAGGTGGACAGCATCCACCTGTGGAAACCTTTGGCCCTAGAGGGATAGCGACGTCTCCGCAGAGAAAAATGACAGCTTGGTCAAACTCAGGTCTGCTATTTTGAGTCCGTGATCTCAGAACACAGACTAGATTTGGATCCAGGGAGACACCAAGGCACCCTCGATTTCCCCAGATCTAAAATGAGGTACCAGTTAGGAGGCTTTCTGGGACCAGCTGGCTCTTGTCAAAAGTGGATTCTAAACTTCTCGCGCACGGCTCAGCCTCTCTATGCTTTACTAAAAATGACAAACCTGACCCTGTAATTTGCAAAGAGAGGGATGTCACTGCCTTTGAGACTTGAAAGCAGACTTTACCCAAAGCCCCTGCCCTCGGACGTCCTAAGGAGCAACCTGCCTTTTTGTGAGCAAGAGGTAAGGGGATGCCCTTGAGAGTTCCCCTATCATCACCCTGGGGGGTATCACGGCCAACCAGCCCCTCTGGCTGGGGGACATTCCCCTTGCCCCAGGGCCAGTCCTGCCACTGTCCTCTTAGGCCAGGCCACTGAAGAGACAGATATAGCAACCCTAATTGTGGCCATCCCCTGTGCTCCCCGCAGAAGCCTTCCTGGGTTCTCCGTCACCCTCAACACTTCGCGGTCAGTGCCTCACCTCGTGGGACACACTCCTGCTAACTGCTCCTCATCCAGTAACTCTTTCTCACTGCGAGAGCCTTACCTGTGCCACCTTCTCCCCCACCCTCCACTGATGAAGCCCCTCACAAGTGCCTAAGGCTGACAGATCACCTTTGGACTCCCCGTGACAATTTACAGGAAGCGCCACAAACCGATACACACTTGTCACGGTTTACTAAGGGTTCTTAAAGCATCCAAAAAAGAAGGGCGCCTGGATGGCTCGGCCAGTTAGGCGTCTGATTCTTGGTTTACGCTCACATTGTCATCTCACAAGTCGTGGGTTCAAGCCCTGCATTGGGCTCTCTGCTCTCCCAGCACACAGCCTGCTTGGGATTCTCTGTCTCCTCCTCTCTCTGCCCCTTCCCTGCTCATGCTCTGTCTTAAAAACAAACATTAAAAAAAGAATAAAAATCATAAATACCATGCTGGACATGCTACTCAAACTCCCTTTGAAGTCCCTGAGGCTTGTCACCTTTACCTTTACTTCAGTCCAACAATGCTGAGTTATATGCGCTTACTCAGCCTGTAATTTTAGCCAAGGGCAAAACCACAAACATTTATACCGATAGTCAGTATGCCTTTGGGTTAGCTCATGATTTTGGAACGTGATGGCAGCAACAAGGTTTCCTTACCTCCGATGGGGAGGAGATTCAAAATGGCTCCCGTGTCCAAATTCTATTAGGCGCCATACTTTTGCTGGCAGCTCTGGCAATGAAGGTTCCCAGGCATTCCAGACTCAACTCCCTGGAGGCCAGAGGACACCGCCTTGCCGGTATTTCCACATGCTGCTCTCAAGGTCTGACAGCCAGACCCGTGGCCTTTTCCAAAGGGATGTTCTTTCAAGCAACAAATTAGAAAAATTGACCAGGGACACCCAACAATCAGCCCCAGTGAAGGAGAGACCATATTTGGAAATCTAATAACTGCTGGTTCAATAAACAAAGCGAGCTTTGGTTTGGACCAAAGAACGATCTGGTCCTCCCAGAAATTCTAAAGTTCCCACTCCTTTCCACTGCACCCACATTAAACCACTGGCCTACTGGCTGAAATATAGCATTCATGAACCCACACTGATGGGAAAATACTAGGAAGGCCGCAAAAAGGGTCTACTTCACTTGGCCTCCCACTTGGCCAAAGTGCCCTGAGAAACCTCTCCATACTGACCCTGCGCAGTTTCAAGTGCCCAACGGATCCACTGAGGTTTGGCCAGTGGGTTTCATGCAACTCCCCCCATCTCACGGATAGAAGTATGTTTTAGTCTTGGTTTGTATGTTTTCACACGAGACCAAAGCTTCCCTTGTAGACAGGCCGGTGCCTCTCCTGTGGCTAAAACTGTGTGAGAAAAAACTGATCCCTACTGAGGGGACCCCGCTTGAACACGCAGTAACTATTTGGCCAATGTTACACAAACATTTTCACTGGGCATACAGTCCTCAATCCTTGGGGCCGGCCCCACACGCGGACAACACTGTTGAGATTCAAGTGGCAACACTTATAGACTCTCCAAATACCTTGGCCAAAGGCGCGGCTGTTAGTCCTTCCGTATCTCAAATCCTCCCCCTTTTGGAATTCATACATTCTCACCCTTGGAGACAGAGGAGTGACCATACATCCTGGCCTCTCCCTTTTTTGACCCCCAGTTGATAAAAGGAGAGGTCTTCAATACTGTCAAGGTCTAGTTGCTTCTATTAAACATAACCAGGCTCTGATAGAGCAATCTTTTCACTGCGCACAGGAGACAACGATCTGAACTCCTCATGCGTTGACACAGCTAAAGCAAGCCCCAAACCCTGACTGGACCTGCATACCCTCTGGTGACATGATTTCCCGGAATCGAAGCCGATAATATCTGGGGACCCAGCTTTCCCAAGGTGTCTGGACCAGTCCTGTGTGCTTTTTTCTCACTCTCACTTCTTGTAGCTCTTTGGAAGAAAGAAAATGCCCTTTAGCAGCATTTTCTAATCTCTTACAAAGAGGGAGAAACCTCTTTGGATGATGACCTTTTTTAGCAACCACCTCATCATGATCCTTGGGGCGTTTCTGAAGGATCAGGAAGTTCAGAATTCACAAAAGCCTTTCTTTTGTCAAAACTATGAATCGACTCTGGATTCTCATCCAGATTCATAGTTTCTGAAGTCACGGAATTCAGAAACGGACTATTCTTGACAACACATATGGTTCTAAACAGCTCTTCAGAGAGACCAATACTGTTTTAAAATGTCCTGAAAGTGTTGGTATTCTTGCAAAAGCGCTCATTAACTACTGCTTCAGGTCACACGTGTACCCTAGGTTCCCAAACGCACTCGGTTATCCCCTTCAGTGTATTCTCATAGTTCCCTATTTTGTCTCACGGCCACTAGGTTTAGAAGGGGACTTTGAGGAGGCAAATGTGACCACGGGATGGCCTTCATAGGGAGAAACCTTTCTTTCCAAAATCCAACGAATGTCAGTAAATATATTCAGATCCAGGGTTCTGGTTTAGAACCAACATACAGTTGGGAACTGTCATGTTGCTTTTGACTGTGCACTTGTTGCCTATCGATCTTTGGCAGAAAGGATGTGCCCCTTAAGTTGATGCCAGCTCAGGGGTCACAGTCTTGAGAAGATAGACTTCAGATGGGACAGCTGGAGGCCTGTCCCTGCTAACCCTCCATATTACTCAGTGTGGCTTAAGTGGTTTCCAACTGCTGCACTCTCGCCCTCCGACGGCAGACATGACAACCAGGGAAGGTCCTTCCTGGCACCGAGAGATAAAACCACTAAATACAGAGAACCTGACTGCTGATCGGCAATGCTTCCTGGGAAGGATCCTGACCAAAAGGGGGAAAGGTGAACATCAGTAACAAGAGCCCCCACAAAAACGGGAGTCGGGAGGTTTCTGGAGGGGGACCTCTCTTGCCCACTCACTCCTTGTCAATTGCAGATGCAACGGAAGAGGCGGATTTGACCTTGCACGTGGACTTGCAGTTTGTGACTCATCACAACCCAACTACCCCCTTTGCTCCTTCAAAAGTGTACCCTTCCTTTGTTCTCCAGAATGGCCTACTTTTGCTTGTTTGTTTAACGTTTATTTATTTTTGAGAAGGACAGACAAAGAGCATGAGCGACGGAGGGGCAGAAAGAAAGGGAGGGAGACACCGAATCTGAAGCAGGCTCTAGGCTCTGACTGTGCTGTCAGCACACAGCCCGACGCAGGGCTCAAACTCACAAACTACGAGATCATGACCTGAGCCGAAGGTAGACGCCCAACGGACTAAGCCACCTAGGTGCCCCGCCTATGTTTTTTTTTTTTAGTTCTTTAATAAACCTACCTTTTGCTATTAAAATAACTGGTAGTTTTACTTTTAAGGTTAACAATACGTATGTCACATACACAGGCCTTCTTTCTAACCTCAAAATGTTACCAGTAGATGTTTCCAGAAACTGAAATTATGGGGAAATAAGTATTTTTCAACACTCTTGCCTAACTATGTATTATCACTCATGTTTTCACTATTGAACTCTCCTGTTCTATCCTACAGTGCCTTTGGGACAAAAAGCCCCCCAAACAGTCTGGCTCTAGGTCCCATGAGCTGGTCTTTCTCTAGGCCTCAGCTACGAGGTCCCCTCCCATCTGCACTGGACCCACCCTCCCCCTCTTCCAGAATACAATCTAAACCTCGTCATCTACACCTGCATGTCCACCTTGCTCCTGTGCCGCTGCTGGACCACTGCATGTGACCCTCCGGGTCTGGTTCATATCTCCAAATGTTGTGACACTCACAAGTCTGGAGAGAAATGGGTCTGTCTATTCTCAAGGGAATGCTGTGTTGGCTGAGCACTTGGCCTCTCTCGTGTGGGAACACCTTAGGCTTCCCACTGAAAGACTCCCATCAGAAGATGTTATACGTACGGATGACACGGTTCACAACTGCACTATCTCAAGGGCAAAGAATTGGTTTTGGAGATTTTCACACACTCTGCAGCACACAGTTGTGTATGTTAAATGTTTAATAACAGAATCACTACCACATCTAGTTTTCAATGCTTAGCTATCTGCCTCCGTGACTGTGAGAATTATTTAGCCTAACCCAATTTCAGGATAATTAAAAGAACAAATTGATCCCTGGGACTTCTTTGTAACAGAATCTGATTCTCAACGCTAATCAACGTGGGGCTCTTACAATTTTATAATAGGCGCAAACATTCCTCCACGGTATCTAGCATTTGCTACTTCTGAGATCCAAAGCACAGGTAATTTCTAAACTCATACTTTCTGGGGCACCTGGGTGGCTCAGTTGGCTAAGCGTCCGACTTTGGCTTAGGTCATGATCTCACGGTTTGTGAGTTTGAGCCCTGTATCAGGCTCTGTGCTGACAGCTCACAGCCTGGAGCCTGCTTTGGATTCTGTGTCTCCCTCTCTCTCTGCCTCTCCCCCACTCATGCTCTGTTTCTCTCTGTCTCAATAATAAATTAAAAAAACATAAAAATAGGGGCGCCTGGGTGGCTGAGTCGGTTGAGTGCCCGACTTCAGCCCAGGTCATGATCTCACAGTTCATGGGTTCAAGCCCCGCACCAGGCTCTGTGCTGATAGCTAGCTCAGAGCCTGGAGCCTGCTTCTGATTCTGTGTGTCCCTGTCTCTCTGCCCCTCCCCTGCTCATGATCTGTCTCTCTCTGTCTCTCAAAAATAAATAAATGTTAAAAAAAACATAAAAATTAAAAAAAATTATTTTACCTTTTAATTAAATAGTTTATTATCAAGTTGGTGTCCATATAACACCCAGTGCTCTTCCCCACAAGTGCCCCCCTCCATGACCATCACCCCCCTACCCCTTCCCCGCTTCCTCTTCTGCCCTCAGTTTGCTTTCAGTATTCAAGAGTCTCTCATGATTTGCCTGACTTATTTCACTTAGCATGACTCCCTCTAGGTCCTTACACTTTGCTACAAAAACATAAAAATAAATTTTTTAAATAAAAAGTAAATAAATAAACTCATACTTTCTGATTTCCTTCTCCAGACCTTTTTTTTATGAATTTGGGTTTGTACCAGGAGTTTGGCTCAATACCCGACTGAATGTTGCAGGAAAGGTTTGCGAGTTCACCAACTCAACAGCCACAATGAGAGTAATTAGTATGGCATTTCAACAAAGGGAGCGCCAAGCAGCAGTAACCAAAATGTTCAACTCCCCTGATGAAAAATAGAGAAAAGTCAGACATTTTTTTGAGGCGGCCCAATCATGACCATGACTGGTGGGTGTTTCAGATCTTACTCAACTTATCAGATGCCGCCCTGCTAAATGCATACAATTGACAAGCTTTACAAATTTATAGGATTAGAGAAACTAACATCAGGACAACTGTTGTCACTTTTTCCAGATAAAACATAGAAAGAAACAATCTGAGAATTAAAAAGAGAACGTAACCTTGAAAAAATGATTTTGAAAAAAGTCTCAGGTCCTCTACCCTCTCAGATGTAATGACGTCATACTGTTTTTACCAGGGGAGGAAACTAGCAATTATTGAGTGGCCACCATAGCAGATGTGGGCCAACTGGGGCCTATGACACAAACCCAGCCCATCATCTGTTTTTGCACAAACTGTGAGCTAAGGATGGTTTCTACATTCTTAACAGGTTGAAAAACAATCCAACGAAGAACATTTGTGATGTCTGAAAAACATGAAATTCATAGCTTAACATCCGTAAATAAAACTTTATTGGAACACAGACACACACCCCTTCATTTACCTATCATATATGACTGCTTTCATGCCAAAATGGTGGAGCTGACCAAGAGATCTGGTGGTCCAAAAGTGTAAAAATTTGACACCTCGCTCTTTTTAGAAAAAGTCTGTCTACCGGTGTATTTAGTATATGCTAAGCACTTCAGAAATAGTAGCAAACACTGTCCTCAACATACAGATGAGAAAACAAAGAGTTTAAGCTGTTGTTACAAAGGACAAAGTGAGCAAATGGTGGTACACTCCCTCCTTCCAAGGGGGAGATTTCACCGAGATAAGAGAAGCCAAGAAAAGACAGAAGGAGAGGTTGGAGGGACGCAGGGCCACCCCCAGAAGCTGGAAGAGACTGGAAGGATCGATCCTTCCCTCGAGTCTGCAGACAACACAGCTCTGTCACACCTCAATGTCGAGCTCCGGCCTCCAGGACAGCAGGAGAAAACATTCGTGTTGCCTTAAGCCCCTCAGTTTATCGTAACTTATTACAGCAGCGAAAAAAAGCAGACACCAACAACTGCCCGTGATTCCTTCTTCTCTCGTAAGTTTTCTCTAACAACACACACACAGTGTCACAGGGTCAACACACGCCTCCCTAGGCTGCCCTCCGGGCAGTCTCTTGATTGTTATCCACATCCCTGCGTCTGCCTTGTTGACAATGAACTTCTTATCTCTTCCATCAGCAGTTAAGCTCGGCCAAGTGTGGAACTGTCTGATGGGGTTCAAAACTAAAAACAGCTTTCATAAAAACCTAAACAAAAGGGGAGGGGCGGGGCGTCTGGCTGGTTCAGTCAGAAGAACGCGTGACTCTAGACCTCAGGGTCATGAGTTTGAGCCCCATGTTGGGTGCACAGATTACTTAAAAAATAAATTAAAAACACAAAACACTAACGACAGCTACTGGGTTGTTTCCAAGAAACACGCTTACAGCAAAGTGATTCCGAGGGAGTGAAAGGAAACAGGTGCACAAAATGGCCCCAAATGGGTACCCACCCAAACGTCCGACACCAGGAGACAGGGTCAAGAGCTAGACAGGTGCCACAGGGCAGGTAGGCCCGCTAGTGTCCAAGGGACCCCAGAGGGCTCTCCTCGTCAGCAAGGTGGCTGGCGGAGGCCAGAGGCCAGGAGTGTGGTCGCATTCCTTGGAATGCAGGAGACGGCTGCACACAAAGGGCCAGGGCCAAGCTGTGCTAGTTTCTCGACACGACAAAGACTTCGTTATGAACGGACACGAGTGACAAAGTTTGAAAACACAACCCTGGAAATAGAAGTAACCGCAAACTGGACACTCGCAAGCAAAACGTGTAGCAGTCTCGATTGGTATCAGTTAAGGAAAAGTTAGGGCTCCCCCGTGTCACTGCTTGTGGGACAGGGGCCACGTAACAATAAAAGGAATCATCAGCCCAAGAAGATACAATGCACTGAATGCAAAAGGGACACCGAAGAGAAAGAGGGGATATTATCAGCTCCTCTGTGACATGGACAGAAATGAAGCTGCTAAACAATGGAAGCACACAAGAGAGGAATGCCTAAGTCGTGAGATCATACTTAGGGGACAAGAACGAATGGAAGTTGAGTAGCCAAAAATGCACTGGATAAAAGATGCCACATAAATAACAAGGAGCATACGTGACTTTAAGGTGCTGGCTGCCCTTAGTGAAAGCTAAATCACAAAGTGACACATACACACGGTCACAAGGTCATGTACACGCTCTCTCATGACCAATCAATGCTCTAATCCAAGGGTTGCCAAACTGGCCCATAGGCCGAATCCAGCCACCCACTTCTTTCTGTACTGCTTGTGAGGTAGTGACTGTTTTTACGTGGCTGGACAGCTGGATTAAAAAAAAAATCGAAAGAACATTTTATGGCAAGTGACGATTACATGAAATTCACATTTCAGGATCCACACATAAAGGTTTCACTGGAACCCAGCCACACCCGCCACTGACATACCGTCTGTGTCTTTGAGATACAACCAGAGCTCAGCTGCTGCCAGGGACCAGACATCCCTTTACAGAAAACGTTTGCTGACCCCTTCTAACCGATACAGGACAAATCGCATCTCAACTGCAGAATCGAGTTCTGGAGATCTTCTAGTGAGAAATTAAGAGAGAGCTGTATTCAGCAGGGCACCTGGAAACCACACCTAAAGAGGCATTAAAATTTAAGGGGACCTCGGTATAGGAATTGGGGCGCCTGGGTGGTCAGTCGGGTAAGCTTTGGACTCTTGATTTCAGCTCAGGTCATGGTCTCCTGGTTCGTGGGATCAAGCCCCACATCGTGTTCCACGCTGACAGTGCTGAGCCTGCTTCGGATTGTCTCTCTCTCGAAATAAATAAATAAACTTAAAAAAACCTTTATAAAAGGATTTTTCTCATATATGAGGGAATCTCGTATGCTGTTTGAAAATCTGTGCTGCTTCAGAAAATAAACGAGGGAGATGACTGGAGGTGTATCAGGAAACCTTTCTCATGATTAGTCACCACATCACAGAACAGCCACGTGTCTTGCAAAATGGAAGGATTCTCACGTGGAACCCGACTGAACAGCTATCTATTCGTAAGAGATATAAAGCAGATAAAAGCTTAGGGGTTGATCCCTATCGTGGTTTGAGTGATATCCCCCTAAAACTTGTCCACCCAGAGCCTCAGAATGTGACCTCATTTAAAACTAGAGTGTTTGCAGAGGCGCCTGGGTGGCTCAGTCGGTTAAGCTTCCGACATTGGCTGAGGTCATGATCTCACAGTTTGTGGATTCGAGCCCCACATCAAGCTCTGTGCTGATAGCTCAGAGCCTGGAGCCTGCTTTGGATTCTGTGTCTCCCTCTCTCTCTGCCCCTTCCCTGATCACACTGTCCCTCTGTGTCTCTCAAAAATAAATAAATGTTAAAAAATATTGGGGGCACCTTGGTGGCTCAGTCAATTGAGCATCTGGCTTCGGCTCAGGTCATGATCTCATGCTTCATGGGTTCAAGTCCCTCATTAGGCTCTCTGCTGACAGCTAGCTCAGAGCCTGGAGCCTGCTTCAGATTCTGTATCTCCCTCTCTCTCTGCTCCTCCCCTGTTGGCACTGTCTGTCTCCGTACCTCAAAAATAAATAAAAAACCTAAAAAAAAAATTTTTTTAAATTTAAAAATAGAGGGTTTGCAGGGGTGCCTGGCTGGCTCACAGACGAGATTGTGACTCTTGATCTCGGGATCGTGAGTTCAAGCCCCACCTTGGGTGTAGAGATTACTTGAACAGAATTTAAAAATAACAATAAAAACATAAAAATAAAAATAAGGTGCTTGCAGATAGAAGGAAGGCACAGATCAAGATGAGATCACTCTGGATCAGGATGGGCTCTGATCCAATGACTGTCCATTTATAAAAGAGGAAAGGACACACGGACACAGGGAAGAAGGCCATGTGAAGAAAGTGGCAGAGAGAGGAGTGACTTCCAGAAGCCGGAAATGCCAGTGTGCGGTAATGTGTTACAGCCTCCATGGCAAACTAATACAGTCTCCTCTAAAGTTCCCTGGAAATTCTAACTTCTCTCGTTTCTCCCGAAGGCAAGGACTAGACCTTTCATTTCTTCTAGACACTCACACAGCCTCCTCTAGTGCCAGTGTTGCTAAAAGAAAGTCCACAATATTACGTTCATTCTTCTTGAAAGGTTACAAGAAGATAACGGTGTATCTTTTTAAATGAAATGTTTTCTTTTGAAGGGCCATAGACTCGCCTCACTTCAGAGGTCCCGTTGTGCCCTGTACCTAGTTTGCCCTCGTGGGAACGTCTTGCAACACTATAGGATAGAGTCCCAACCAAGATACTGGAGTTGATATGCACCAGTGATGTGATTCCCGTTCCCCAGTTTTCTGTACTCGGCGGGTGGGGGTGAGGGCAGGGCTATTTAGTTCTAGCCACCACCATAAAGACACGTTACAACTTCATTACCAAGGTTATATGGTATTGTAATACATGAAAAATATGCCTTATCTGTATGTCGATCTATAAATATTAACATAATGGCCTGTTCAGAGACAAACTTTTGAAAAGCCAGGATGAGAAAACATATTTATACAATCGTTAAAATAGAAAGCAAGTGGGGCGCCTGGGTGGCTGTCGGTTAAGCTCAGGTCATGTTCTCACGATTCGTGGGTTCAGGCCCCGTGTCGGGCTCTGTGCTGACAGCTCAGAGCCTGGAGCCTGCATCGGATTCTGCGTCTCCTCTCTCTGCCCCTCCCCTGCTTGCGCTCTGTCTCTGTCTCTCCAAAATAAATAAACGTTAAAAAAAAACAAAACAGAAAGCATGTGTTTTCCAGATAGTCTGAGTTAATGAGGGAGTGGGGACAGAGATGTAGATGTTAACCCAGAGCGGGTCCCTCCAACAGGACACCAATCTCATACCTTGTCCTTTTTATCTTGTCGGGCATACGGAAAACACGGGATCACAGCAGTCACCCTGGACGACGATGCAATCTTGCAGGCATTGATCATGATGAGGAGCTCCATCAGGTTGTCGTTGATTTCTCCACAGCCACTCTGGATGATGTAGACATCTTCGCCCCTCACGCTCTCACCGATCTCGACGCTGGGAAAAGGAAAATGCCATCCATTACTAGTCGAGTATGCTTGCTGTCTTAGACGTCCCCTGGAGCCCCACTAGGTACGGTGACTGGCCAGGATGCACCATACGGGTACGCTCACGGCTAGGATTTATTACAGGCAAAGGATTCGGAGCACAATGAGCAAAGGGAAAAGGTGCGCGGGGCAAAATCGGTGGGAAAGCAGGCGTGAGCTTCGAGGAGTTGCCCTGCCGTGGACTCACACAGGTTGCGCTCAGCTCCCCCCAGCAACATGCTAGTTGAGTCTAGGGAATAACGGGGGGTGGGGGGGTAACTGGTCACACAGTCTCCCACCTGCCTGGTATGTACCAAAATTTCAGATTGCCGGGTATTCCGCATTAACCACAATGTTTATACAGTTTAGTAGAGCAAGCCGTTCTTATCTGGGAATGGGGGTGGGGGTGGGGACTTTCAAAAAACGGAGTTCCCAAAGGCTAGTTGAGGACGACCTCGAGAGCAGAACTTTTCATTTAGGAGAAGGTCCATCATGCTCGTTAGAAATAGCTCTCAGGCCTATTATATTGATTTCTTTCTGCTAACTAGCATATTGAGTTTTTACTTTTATTGAGGTTCCATATACACACTACTTAGAAAATTCAAGTCATTCTTGGGGCACCTGGGGGGCTCAGTTGGTTAAGCATCGGATTCTTGATTTCGGCTCAGGTCATGGTCTCATGGTCCATGATATCGAGCCCTGCGTTGGGCTCTGCACTGACAGGTGCAGAGCCTGCTTGGGATTCTCTCTCTCTTAAGAATCAAAAAAACTCAAGTCATTCTGCAAGGCTTATAACCAACATTCCAGAAGCAACCAATGTTGACTCTTGGTATGGCTTTTCGGCATTCTTCTTCAAATCTCCAACTAGTAAGTTCGTATACCTTCATCCTGATTTTCCATTTTCGGCATCAAACGTGGTCATCGTGCTATGAAGAGGACAGAAGTCTACCCCCACCCCCCCCCATTGCCTGTCCCACCTGAGGCCTTCTGGTCCCACCATCCCAACGGAGATCAATACTCCAATGAAATACGACAGCTACCATTAACTGTGTAAATGCTATTCAGAGCCAAGCCGTAAAGTAAACTTCAATCAAAGTTTATATTTCCCTTTTACACACAACGTCTGGTGCTTGGTTTTCCTTGGACTATATTATCCTACCTTTTCACCTGCTAAGTTTTCTAAGGAGTGAATCCAAAGTCCGACCTAAACTCCTGGCTGACAGTCCACATTCCCACCGTGTCAGACGCCCCAAGTGTGACGTCCATCTCACTGGCCTAGCCGTGTTTCTCCGTCGCTGGCTGAGCCACGTTCCCTCTCTGCCCCTACACAGATGACCTCCTGCCCACCCCGGGGAATCCCACTGCCCGTCTCCCACACACAATTGCCCACTTTCTGTATCCTCTTTCTTGCTGTACTTCTTTGTTTTGCTGGTTGGCATCCTCCAGTAGCTTCTGGAGAAAAATTGAAGAGGGGCTTGAAAAGTCTTTGAAACCTGCATGTTGGAAAATTTCTGTTTTGGGGGCAGAGAATGCTGAGCGTTCAACACGACCACAGGCCAGCCCATCCCTGGGGTGTGATGGGGCAGGGCCTTCACAGAGCACTGCCAGGGACCCAGGAGACCTTCAGCTCAGCAACAATGTTGGTTTTGAAAAGGCTAATCTTCTTGCAATTGATACATCGGGAACAATTCGAGCAGAACATGAATTTTGCATTTGCTGACACACCATCTTCTATCCCGAGATAAGACTGCGGAAAACTGCACTGCGCCCAGCTGAATGGAAGAGCCACTCAGAAAATAGGCCCCCTGTGTCGCGCACACTCCCCCCTCACCAGGACAACGGCCACACCCATCCTCTTCTGGTATCGCCCTTCTCCACACCACTTCAGACTCCATCCATCGCCTCATGAGAACCCTCAAGCCACAGTCCCTCCAAGACTCACTTCCAAAAGGAAGCTGTAGGTCCTTTCCAATGGAAGGCGCTATACTTACTATAGTGCTTCTGTTTTCTAAACCTGTACCGTGTATACAGTGTTTTTTCATTTCTATTACGTTCCCATCTTTTTAAAATGTTGTGAAGAAGTTTTGAGTGTTGTATCCCCAACCCCATTTCCCCTGTAAACCCTGTGGTTTTACTATAGGATTCTGAAGAGCACGATGATTTCTAGGAAAGCAGTAAGTCCAGCTATAAATGGGCTCACTCTACAAAGAAATATCATAAGTCTTACTTTTAAATGACAAGTGAGGCCCATAAATAATTACCCTGATCTCTTTTCCTACTATCAGAGACCAATGACACCCAATCATATTGTTTTATCTAAAGAGCCAATTATTTCTTTAAAAAAAATTTTTTTAAAGGAGTCCACATTTGGAATCCATGCAGTAGTCTATTGAGTCAACAGAAGCTTCTACCCAACTTCAACTAGAATAATTGGAACACAGGGGCACCTGGGTGGCTCAGTCATTTAAGCATCCAACTTTAGCTCCGACCATCATCTCATGGTCCAGAAGACCAAGCCCCACACCAGGCGCTTAGAACTCAAAAATGAAGTTTTTCAAGTTGAACTGCTCAGACAACGAGTTTTGGTAACCGCGGGTCATCGTTTTCCTCGTTCTCCATTATGAATGGAAACAGTCTGCTGCCACTCCAGAATGAGAGAGACACAAATCTGCGTGCTCCCTCCTACTTTGAGTTCCAAGGGGCGAGATGTAACTCCTTTGTGAGTATCCTCTCTACTGTGGAATAAGGTCAACTTGGAAATCACAGGCGGCAGCCAGGAACAACCAATGAGCTGGGAATGGCATGGTAGGCATAGTGGCCCTACACGGCAGTCTATGTCCAAAGCCCCAGAACCCCTGAAAATGTTGGTTACGTGGCAAAGGGGAAACAAGATGGCAGATGGAATTAAGGTTGCTAATCAGCAGACCTTAAAATAGGGGGATTTTCCTGGAGTATTTGAGTTGGCCCAATGCAATCACAAGGGTCCTTGAAAATGGGAGAGGGAGGGGTGCCTGGGTGGCTCAGTCGGTTAGGCCTCCGACTTCGGCTCAGGTCAGATCTCACGTTCGTGGGTTCGAGCCCCGCATCAGGCTCTGTGCTGACAGCTAGCTCAGAGCCTGGAGCCTGCTTCCAGTTCTGTGTCCTTCTCTCTCTGACCCTTCCCCTCTCATGCTCTGTCTCTCTCTGTATCAAAAATAAATAAAACATTAAAAAAAAAATTAAAAAAAAAAAAAAAAGAAAATGGGAGAGGGAGACAAGAAGGGTCAGAGAAAGACCTATGAGGGCGGAAGCAGCATCAGAGAGATGCTACGCGTTTGGCTTAGAAGATGGAAGAAGGGATCAAGGACCAATGGTTGGCTTGGGAGATGGAGGAAGGGATCAAGGACCACAGGCAGCTTCTAGAAGCTGAGAAAGGCAAGGGAATGACTTCTCCCCTTTCTTCCAGAAAGGACTGCAGTGACCCATGACAGACTTCTACCCCCACAGAACCACAAGATGTGGCAGCAACACAGAGGGCACAGGGCTGCAAAGCTTAAACCACTTACTATCTGCCCTGTTACAGAAAAAGTTGGCTAACCTCTGGTGTTATGACTGTCTGTCCCCAAAGACCTGCTTCTTTGGCCCATTTTTCTTCAGGAACCTCACTCCCCACATGATCGGCAGTCCAGCAGAGGATGAAAAATCCTATCACCATGGTGACTTTTTTCCTGCTTCTACTCACAAAGATGATTGCAGCTGATCTTTATGGTACGGTCTTCATTTTAAAAACGTGTGGCCAGAAGGCAGGATCCATTTGCCATTCAGTGGAGAATCTGCACAGATCCCCAAAGAAGAAGGCAGATGAGTGTATCCGACTCAACGAGTGAGTGTGCTCATTAATTAAAACGTGGCTGCAGATGCTTTGAAACCCTTCCCATCAGGAAGGGGAGTCTATGTTCCCCCTCCCTGGGATTGCGGAGGACTCTGCTTGACAACAGATTATGACAGAAGCAACAATGCACCAACTGCAGGGCCAACCTTAAGAGACGGGTGGCTTCCACTTCCTGTCTTCCATGCTATAAGGAAGCTCAAGCAGTCCCATGGAGAGGGACTGAGCTTTGTGACCAAGCTCTCAGGCAAAAGCTAGCACCGACTTACCAGCCGTGTGAGTGAGCCGTCTCCGAAGTGGACCCAAGAGCCCCAGTTAACTGCCCCAGATGCCATCACACAGGGCGCTGCCCAAACTGTGTGTTCGGGAGTCAAAGAAACCAAACAGGTGCTGTTTTAAACTGCTGAATTCCAGGGCGACTTGTTACGCAGCAACAGATAACCAGAAATTTGGGTCTCTGGGTATAGCTGATGCCTCTGTGGGCAGGTTAACTGGGGATAAAACGTTACAACAGACCTGCAGACACCTTCACTGTGGGATTTCAGTGGTCTCCAGTGAAGTTGGAGCAGGCATCTCTCTGTGTATCTCAAATGATTCAGAGATGAGAAGGGAAAATCAGGGGGCCCTGTGTGTCCAATCAGGTGGTGCTTTAAAAGTGGGGGTTGGGGTGGCCACGCCTGGCTGGCTCAGTTGGTGGAGTTTGAAACTCTTGATCCCAGGGTTGTGAGTTCGAGCCCCGTGTAGAGACTACTTAAAAATAAAAATCTTAAAAAAGAAAAAAAGTGGGGACTGGAAGGAGTGACAGTCAGGCCATCAAAGCAGGAAGGGGCCTCTTACATGAGCTGAATCATTTTTCTCTTTCTTTTACCCTGTTTCTCATCCTTGGGACCAAACAGTAAAAATCAGATCACTAGTACAACACTTAGTACAGGCAGGACTGTTTGTAAAAATCAATCCCTGGACCTAGACAGTTTATGGGAAGGAGAAAAGTCAGGAAGCTAACGTTTCATATTTTTAATACTAAGAACATATAGTATTAGGGCACCTGGCTGGCTCAGTCGGTAGAACAGGAGACTCTTGATCTCCGGGTCATGAGTCTGAGCCCCACCTTGGGCATAGAGATTACTTAAAAAGACAAACGAAACAAAAAACATATATCCTAACTATATAAGCAGTTCCCAGAGTTCATCTTGAGTGGCTTTCCAGACATCATGAATTCTACTTATCAGGTGGTGGTTATAAAATACTCAAAAGCAAATACAACTGAGTTAAAACAAACATACAATCATACTTCGATGCCTGAATGAGTTTCACACACCAGTACATCCCGAAATCCAACAACGACCTCACAATGGACTTCGGAGCTCGATTAACTAAGTTTTTCAGGGGCAAAGGATTGCGTTGCACTGAGATAACATGGGAGGGCAACAAAATGTGCTTTCAGAATCCACGTCACCCAGAAATTTCTCCCCTACTTCGACGCTGCCACCTCTTGAACAAAAACTATTACCCCATTCTTCTTAGAGCTACTGAGACTTGAACAGGACTGGCAAGACATTACAACATTCAAACCTAAGCTACACTCACTCTCCCTTTCCAGAGCCCTCGAGGGCTTCAGTATTAAACTCCCTAAGCAGAATTCGGTGGCTGAAGGGCTCCCAAACGTTACTCATTCCCAAAAGTTTCTTCACTTCCAGGATCAACAGGACTATGGGTGGCGATTTTCCACCGGAAGAAGACTTCACATAGCCCCAAAAGTGGACTCCACACAACACACACCCACACACCATTTTCCCCTTAGGTATTAATAGAAGGCCCCAGGAGCTAAGAAATTGACGAATCCAAAGGTCATCAAGGTTTTCACCCATGCTTTCCTCTAGAAATGTTTAATTCCAGGCTTTACATTTTAAATCTACAGTCTCCTTCACTTTTGACATGGTGGGAAGTATAGACGGAGTTGTTGTTTTTTTGTTTTTGTTTGGTGGAGGCGCCCCGCATCAATTGTTCCAGTAAGGCCTGTCGGAAGTGTTGGTTGAATTGGATCTCTGCCAAACATATAGGAATGATTAGTAACTGTGCCCACGGCTGAGCATTGAAGGGGTGCGGAAAAACAGGAGACCAAGAGCTGTGTAGACTGAGGCAGGCGCAAAACGGAGCCCCTGTCCCGCTCCTGAGGGTGGCCCCCAGCCTGACGTCACTGAACAGAGGTGACCACATCCCCTGGATCTGAGACACAGGTGGCACTTAAGCCCGAACCACGCGGGGCCCTGCTGCCGGAGACGGCGTAATCCCGGGACTACGAAGAGGATGACCGTCTCTTGTCTTTGAGGCAGAAAAATGAAGGGGACGCTCAGGGACACCAGCACGTGTGCTCTGGAGCCCTCCCGCTCTTTAAGCCCTCCGCGCAAACACCGTCTCCGGTTTAACCCAGACGTCTGCACCGCGGCCGCTCCGGAGGGTCACCCGGGAGCTTCTATAACACTGACTCCCACCCCCACCCCCACCGCCGGGATCGGAACTCCGGGGCAGGGAGGGACGCGGCTCTCAGAACAGCCCCAGGTGAAAGCAGGGCACGGGCGGGCGGGGGACGGGGGCGGAGCCGCCGCTCTCGCACTCCCCGGGTCCGGGACCGGCTTTGGCGGGGATCCGGGAGGAGCGGGCGAGCGCATCCAGAGGCGTCCATCGCCGCGGGCCCCACACCCAGTTGGTTCCCGCCGGCGGAGCCCACCTCTCCTCGACGCTGTGACCGCCCCGAGGTCGCCCTTCCGGGCCAGGGGCCGCCCTCCTCCGCGTCTCCCGGGCGCCGCAGCGGTGGCGCGGAGG